>NC_136483.1:203068065-203433065 GCF_053919585.1 Euprymna scolopes
TTGAGGCAACAACTTTATCGTCCCACCGTGTAGTACTGTTCCATCATCCAAGAGAAAATTTCACTAATCTTATATCTTCGAGTGGCTTTTGGCCTTGATAAATTATGCTTTTTATTAGTATAAAAATCTCTTCCATTGAATGCCGCTTGCAAAAGATTGTGATTTTAATTGCCATGAAATGTTCAAGAAATGCACGCTTGTGTAAACGCGTCCAATGAAAAAAAGACATTTTCTTATCATTTCGAATCCTGATAAATAGTAACAGTTATCCCTAATTGAGGGGAAGAAGAACATATACGTCCCCCCTCCTTCCCTAAAAAAAGCAGAAGAACATGTATTTAGAGGTCAAGAGTGAAGGGCTCTGTTTTCATGTAACCTTGCAAGATGATAAGAAAAAATTAGAAGGGAAGGGTGGGAGGCGGAAGAGATGAAGAAAGAAACGGGGTGCAAGATGAGAATGAGAAAGAGATACAAAGAGAGGGTTCGGGAATAAAAGTGGATGAAGAAGGGAAGCAAAAATAGAAGGGTGAATAAACAGAGGTGGAAGGGATGATGATGATGATGATGATGATGATGATGATGATGATGATGATGATGATGATGATTAGAAGAGGAAGCTGGCAAAGTAAAAAAGAAAAGAACTCATTTATGAAAAGCAGGTCCAATTAACCTATATTTTATATTCATCTCTCTTAAACACTAACCCGGTCTAATAGACATTTATTTATGAAAATAATATTTCCCGGATGGTCAAAATAACCTGTAATTTTTCTCTATCTCTCCTAAAAGCTACCCCAGTTTAAAACAACAGTGATAATGGGAATCAAGATGTAGAATATAAACTACAGATTTAATAAGTAACGCTAATGTCTTAAATATAACGTTAGGGAGAAAAATTGATTTCTCTTTGATATTGATTCAGAAGAGGTGTGATTGGTGATTCCGCAATTCTATCATAATTAACCGGGCAGAAACCCTTACAGGGGATAGCCATTGTCTTTCAAGACCTAATGATGCCGAATTTGATTACAAGTTTAAGGTGTCTGTTATTTTAACCGGGATTTTAAGGTCGTTTTTATTTGTTTCATCAAATATAAAATGTTCCGTATTTAAAAAAAAAATAGCCGTTATTTTAAATAAATAAATTTATTTATTTATTTATTTGCGGACTGTCATCCTCATTTTCATAGTTGTCTTTGTTTTACCATGTTTAATTACTGAGGATGCAGTTAAGAGACTCAACAATCCTATCCCGTTTCATTTAACCATCTGAAGAAGGCCAGAGGAATAGTTATTCGAAACGTGATGAAACAACAAAAACTATGAAGGTTAGGATAACAGTCCACAAATAAATAAATAGATAAATAAATAGATAAATAAATATAGAAATTATTGATCCCAAAGGATTCCAATAAAAAATAAAATAGTAATATGTAAAATGATAATATATAAAATAAATGTCTGTCGAGTCTGCGAGGTGCTCTTTTTTCTTGGCTTTCTTTCTGTGCGTTACGTCTTCACTAAACGGTGCGTATATAAACCATTATGCATGTCGGAAACCCAGGGATCTGCTAACAAAAGCATGTTTATTTATGGAAAAGATTTATTAAAAAGGGAAAAACGGCCACAAAATAAAAAACCAAAAACAGTGCCCTGCTACTTGTGTACACGTACGGAGAGCAGAATAGTCGAGGGGCACAAATGGTGTGAGTTCATTAAAGCACATTGTTTTATTCCATTTCTTTTGAATATGACGTAGGATATTTAAAAGAAACAAGCATTTCTTTTGGTAATTTATGTGTTGTCGTCGACTTCCACTCATGTCCGAATATCGGGCTCTGTCGTTTGTCTATAATTTTCTTTAATGTCTATAAATGGTATGGTTTCAAAGACATAGTCTTTGGCGGAAGAGTCGTAGACAGTGTTTTTTTTATTACATTTTCACCCCAAGCAAGGCACGTTACTGCTTTAATGCAGGGAATACTATCAAGGACCTAAGTTGCAGGCGTACTATGTAGGGAGTTTAGCAGAAGATATCTGTTCACATTACACTTGAACTTCTGCATGTCAGTACAGGTGGGGAAGCAGGAAACCGGAAGAGAATTCCAAAGTCCTGCAGTTCTGGGGAAGAAGCTATTAGAGTAAAAGGCTTTCTTACATCTAGGGATCTCAACTGTGTAGGGATGGGACTTCGATGCTTGTCGGGTTTGTTGGAGGGGTATTTTCGTCGAGGGGGTACAAGGGCTTGTAGTTCGTCCATCATTAAAATACTTGTCAAGCAGGCAGAGGGATGCAACATTTCGTCGGTGGGACAGGAGCTGAAGTTTAGATGACAGTTCAGGACCTATTAGGTTGGCGACTCTCTTTTGAACCCTGTCCCGGACCGAGAGACTGGTAGCAGATGCTCCAGCCCAAATGTGACAGCAGCACTCCATACATGGGCGAATGGTGGCTTTGTAGAGGTACAGGATACTTTCAGGTGTAAGTAACTTTCTAGCACGGTAGAGAGAGACCACCTTCTTTACAGCAGCCTTAGCAATGATCTCGATGTATCTATTCCAACTCATGTTTCATGTGAACGTTAAGCCAAGGAGCTTGAACGAAGTGATTTTAGGTAAAGTATCTTTAGCCATAGCTATTGGTAGTTGGTAAGGTTTCATGTAATTATTAAAGGAATAGAGCTTTGTCTTGGCAGCGTTAACATTACCATCCATTTTAATCCAATTCCATTACAGACTGAAGGTCTTCCTCTAGGGTTTACATGTAAGGGAAGGAGAAGGATGAGCTTCTTCGCGCCGCTCACTTTTTCTCCTTCATCTTACCTCTTCGTTTTTCACTCTAATCCTCAAAGCCTGCAATGCCTTCGTGTGTTGTTCTTTTCCACATGCTCCGACCCCTCGATTATTCTTCTCACGATGACGGGTTTTTGTTGGTTAAGGCCAATGTGCGCTTCTGCTGGTATTTATAGCGCACTTTTGGAGCTTCTTGTGATCTGATCCCTCTCGCAAGTTCGCTATAGACCAATGTATACATAGGAATTTTATTAGTTGGGCAGATTAGTCGAGCCACTCAGTAGGAAGATGCGACATTCATCGAACTTTGTAATCGATTGAAAATTGGTTTGCATTTTCTCTCATTACAACCATTTTATTATATCAATATTTTCTAAAAATACAGGTCCTTATGGAAAATTTAAATACTGAATTGTGAAAAGGATTGCTAATGACGCGGGTGTGAGGCAGCATTGACACGGCATACTGACAACCCACGCTACGCAACTAGCCAACACAATCTCTTCACTGTGGCTAATGTTACAATCAACAAAGTTGTTTCTTTCGCGCAGGATTATATCGCCATCATATCTAACTGAGAAAGAAAAAGAAAAGAAGATGCTTTGACGCTGACAAATATTCCACTGTCTCACTTTCACCGGAATCGTTGTTTCTGGACAAGAAATCTATTTCGGTCGTAATTATGCAGTTCTGCGCATGCTCGGTAATACGATATATTTTAAGTTCAGTTTATTTTTCTTTTATGTATTACAGACTGTGGTCTTTTTATTTAGATGATCGCTATTGCCATGGCAACAAAGATCTGTTTCGTTTGGCAGAATTGATTTAAAGATTATTGTCACAATAATATGCTAAAGCATTTATTCGGTCCATTTAATCCTAAAGCATTTAAGATATTTCCTAAAGGCGTCAAATAGTTCGATGGAGAAAAGCGATAATAAGATCTGATTGGTCGAAGAAGATCACGTGATATTACAAAGAATCCGGTATTTTAATAGTCAGCTATGACTGAACTATTTTATTAGTTTTAATGTTCTGATCGTGAAAGGAAATTCTCTTTAGAAAAATAAACGAATGAATGATATTTTTAATAATATTTTGAAATATTCTTTTAAAAGTTGTGATGTTTTGGGGCATCTTAATAATTAAGGGGGCGATTAAACTTTTTTTGTTTATCAACAGAAAATATTTAAATATGCATTTAAAACTTTAAAAAAAAAAAACAAGTAACGCTGAATATTTTTGAATAAAAAGTCTTTTTAATTTATTATTTTTGGTTGCATCTTTAGGGTGGCTAGTCATTTTTTTTTATTTTTAGAGAGTGATCACACCAATTTTGAGGTTATACTTTAGGGTGTTTTCTAATAGGAGAAGTATTTTTAGAATGAGCCGGATTCAGAGAAATATTTTCAGTGCAAAGGATTTACAGGTTTCATATTCAAATGTAAGAAAACACGAGACATTGTCATACGGTAAACAAAACAAAATAATGAGTTAGGCATATATTCACAAAAGAGATATTTTATATATGTTTAAAAAGAAAGTTTACAGCAATAGAAAAACATAGAATGTTCATGAATAGTTTTAGAGTTTTTGTAAAAACAAGGACGTTCATTAGCTGAGACATTAGAAGATCGATTAATTAAGAGTCGCGAGTGTCGGGGGCCAGGAAAGTCGTATTCAAAACTTCTCCGCTCATTTATATATTCATTGAAAGTTGTTTATTAGAGTTAATGTTCATTTGGTTGGTTGGTTGTTTTTGTTTTACGGCATATCAACCTTTTTCAGGTTATTTAATGCCGAATCTAGTGATTTTGAGGAACGATTTTTAATGGAGTATATTTGTTTTTTTAAGTCAGATTCTATTTAACCCATAGTTGGGACCCTAACAGGTACTACCACTCCGGGTCAGAGTGGACCTGGGAGCAATGGCAATTAAAGGGTGGTTCCACACTCCCCAAAGCCCGCAAGGTGGGGCCTCACCATCGGATATAGTTTTAGGTCATATCCAGGACCTAATGTTCATTTGAGTTTGTATTATAACTGCAGTTCAATGAATAAAGTTTATACAGGTTTGCAGATGATAATAAGTCAATGATTTGTGTGTTTGTTTGTGTGTTCATTGATGTTTGTGTGCGTGAGTGGAGAGAAATGTTGCAGAGATCACAGTGGAGCACCCAGCAACACCGATCTGTGGACTCGCGTTAATTGGGTCCCATTGACTTATTGAAGAAAAATATGGCTTTTAAAAGGTTTATGTATCCCATTTCAAATAAATTTAGAAAGTTTTCTGATTGGTCCAAAATATAATTATTTGTTTTATTCAGGATAGTGTATGCGCAGATAATATACGTGCAAACGTGTTTATGCATTTTTATTTTGTACGTCAACGTATAATCATCAATTACAGAACTTCCCGCCTAGCTACGGAGTTGTATTTGTAGTTTAACATAAAAATAAATATATTTCTATTTTGAAAAATTTTTTGTACTATTTATTGTTTGTTGGTAAATGCATTTTATTTTTGCTGAATTTGTCGAGTTTCTCTTTTCTGAGTGTATATATTTATTTTCTGAATATTTAGAAGAATTTAATGTTAGTTTTCTAATCTGAATTAAAAAAAACAGTAGATGCCTGCATGTGTGTGTTTCTGTGTGAAAATATTGAACCGATAAACACATTATCTTGCGGTTGATGACAAACGAAGCCAAAGAATTACAACAGTTACGGAAACATTTATTTTCAGCTGGGAATTCGATGCCATGTTAGATTTCTACATTTTGTCTTCTCCTCCCCCGCTTCGCTTCCTGAAGGAGCTCAGGCTAACTCTCTCTCTCTCTCTCTCTCTCTCCCTCTCTCTCCCTCTCTTTCTCTCTCTCTCTCTCTCTATCTATCTCTTCTTTCCACTCTACCTCTCTCAGCTCTAACTCTAACTCTAATTGATTTCGAACCATAACTTTATTGTATGTATTGAACTATATTTCTTTGTGACGTCAGAACGTGACTAAACATGTGCCTGTTTTGCGCATGGATATTGCATATGCTTCCAACACGTGTTCTGGCAACACAAAGAACATTCCTTAATTTCCATTGTCCCATTCTACCTGCTCTGACCTAACTTTGTTGTATAGTTATTTCTACTATAATGGATAATTCTAGTGCATTCCTGGAATCGCATCTAATGACAATATGTATTCATTTTAACTTTTAATATTGAGTTCGATTCCAGCATTCTCCTTTAATAATAATTATCTTCGACCCAAATTATTTCGTTTCTAATATACAACATAAAATATATACCGGCGTCGGATGTGAGGGTTTTGGGAGAGTGCTTGGTAGTTTTTAATGTCTGTTTTATTGTTGTGGAAGTTGTTTGTATCAAGTGAAAACCAAGTCTATTAAGAGTGTCGTAGATTTTTGTATTTTTGGTGTGGGTGGGAATGAAAAGATGTCTGTTTAATAGTGAGGTATTTGTTTTATTTTTCTGTCTGTTTATGTTATAGTGTATTTTCGTAGCTTTTTTCTTTGCGTAAGAAATGAAATAGGATGGATACTGTAGTTTTCTTAAAACATTCATGATATATTGAAATTCATCATTAAGATATTGGGGACTGCATATTCTAAAGGCACGCAAGAAAAAAAACAATAATCATGCCAGTCTTTATTTTATCATTGTGGTGCGAGTAGTAATGAATATAATCGTTTTTGTGTGTGGTCTTTCTATGTACTTTGAAACTCAGATCACAACAATAAAACAGACATTAAAAACTACCAAGCACTCTCCCAAAACCCTCACATCCGACGCCGGTATATATTCCATCCCATGTAACAACTGTCAACAAGCGTACATAGGTGAAACACAGCGAAAATTGAAATTAAGACTTTACGAACATAGAAGAGATATAAGGAATGGTAACGCCCTAAATGCACTCTTTTGCCATTGTGCAGAACACGATCACTCATTTAATTTAGATCAAGCGAAAATTATTAAATACGTGATAGATAGAGCTAAAAGAAGACTTTTAGAATCAGCACTAATATTAAATACTAATACTATTACGCAAAGAAAAGGCTTCTACCATTTAACCCCTAGCATAGGGAAAATAATAATCAAAGAACAAAATATCAAAACAGATCCTGGCTAACCGTTTTTCCTTAAATATTTCAACAGAATGAATAAGTTTACAGGAGGAAAAAAAATGTACATAATTATTTTAACGCATTTTTAAAAGTGTATATAGATATCGAACAACCCAACCTTCCCATACGCACACATATGTTTGTCCTTCCCGACATGGGTAGGATTCAAAAACTGTTCTCTTTTTCGTACGATCTATGACTTTTTCTTTTCTTGCATTTTTACTTCAATATCCTGAAGATGTCCTCTGAAATAAGGACGAAACGTTAATTATTTTAATAATTGCATTCGGTTTTTCTATTTTTCTCAAAACATAACGTCAAGCACCGCTGGTATTTTTACATTTTACACACACACACACACACACACACACATACACACACACACACACACACACACATATATATATATATATATATATATATATATATACATATATATACTAGCAAAAGTACCCGTCGTTGACTGGATTCAAAAACAGCCTACAGAAAATGGACTCTGATTTATGAAAGTATAATAGCTTATGAAAAGGAAGGTTTGTAAATATTGGGTTGAATTTGGGGGTATCAAAACCAAAGCAAAATATAATGAAAGTAAAAATAAAATAGATAAACCCTATAATTTATTATACCATACCTGTTCACACTGAAACAATTATCACAATATTCTGTGGATCTATATCAAAAAACCTTGTTAAACTTTGTGACATATTTCCATTCTATGGATGTCAGGTGCGAACGAACACCCCATAATTTTATTATACCATATTTCTTCAAACAGAAGCAATTATCAAAGTATACTTACACAGATAGATATGAAAAGTGTCTATTAAAGTGTGTGCCTATTTCCATTCTATGGAGGCCAGGTGCGAACGCAGACCCCACAATTTTATTATACCATCTCTATTTAAGTTAAAACATACTTATCAAAGTAGTATTATGTACATCTATATCAAAACCACTTGTAAACGTTTTTTATTTTAATTTTTAAATTTTTTATTTCCATACTTTGTGGACCAGGCGCGAACGTAGACCCCACAATTTTAATGAACCACCGTTCTGCCAGATCAAACATACCCATTCCTGTGTCTCGATACATCTTCTATCATTATATTTAATCAGTTTTTTAAAATAGTCAACCATATAGGAGCCTATTCGTGACCATACACACAGACACATACACACACAGGCATTCAGCTTTATATTATATATATATATATATATATATATATATATATATATTAGGTACAATTTAATATTCAATACGAATTCTGCATTGATTAAAATAATATATCCAAGCATATTTTACTATGAGGCTAGGCCGGGCATCCTCTACCCATGAGCCAATATATAAAAAGACAATTTTGATTGTTTGTCTGTTCGCTTTTTGTTTTTCCCATCTAATGCAAACTTAAACCCCTACTGATTTTTAAATAACGGTACGTTTAAATGCAAAGACTTGACCGTTATTTTCTGAATAATTAATGATTTTATTTCAAATGGAACTTTTTATAAATAAATGCGAGGACGTGGTTAATTAATATTAAGTAAATATTTAATTTTTTATTCTCACGTATTTATTTCATACTCTATTGATTTTTTATTGTTTTCGGAGTTTGACGTATGGAATGTTAACATCTCATTCGCAGTCATTTTCATTTGATTTGATATGCAGGCAATCTATTTTCATTTAATTTAATATGCAGGCAATCTACTTTTATTTGATTTAATATGCAGGCAATCTATTTTTTATTTGATTTAATATGCAGGCAATCTATTTTTTATTTGATTTAATATGCAGGCAATCTATTTTCATTTAATTTAATATGCAGGCAATCTATTTTCATTTAATTTAATATGCAGGCAACCTATTTTTATTTGATTTAATATGAAGGCAATCTATTTTGATTTGATTTAATATGAAGGCAATCTATTTTTTATTTGATTTAATATGCAGGCAGTCTATTTTCATTTAATTTAATATGCAGGCAATCTATTTTTTATTTGATTTAATATGAAGGCAATCTATTTTGATTTGATTTAATATGCAGACAATCTATTTTCATTTGATTTAATATGCAGGCAATCTATTTTCATTTAATTTAATATGAAGGCAATCTATTTTTTATTTGATTTAATATACAGACAATCTATTTTCATTTAATTTAATATGCAGGCAATCTATTTTTTATTTGATTTAATATGAAGGCAATCAATTTTGATTTGATTTAATATGCAGACAATCTATTTTCATTTGATTTAATATGCAGGCAATCTATTTTCATTTAATTTAATATGAAGGCAATCTATTTTTTATTTGATTTAATATACAGACAATCTATTTTGATTTGATTTAATATGCAGGCAATCTATTTTCATTTAATTTAATATGCAGGCAATCTATTTTTTATTTGATTTAATATACAGACAATCTATTTTTTATTTAATTTAATATGCAAGCAATCTATTTTTTATTTAATTTAATATGCAGGCAATCTATTTTCATTTAATTTAATATGAAGGCAATCTATTTTTTATTTGATTTAATATGCAGGCAATCTATTTTTTATTTGATTTAATATGCAGGCAATCTATTTTCATTTAATTTAATATGAAGGCAATCTATTTTTTATTTAATTTAATATGAAGGCAATCTATTTTTTATTTAATTTAATATGAATGCAATCTATTTTTTATTTGATTTAATATGCAGGCAGTCTATTTTCATTTAATTTAATATGCAGGCAATCTATTTTTTATTTAATTTAATATGCAGGCAATCTATTTTTTATTTGATTTAATATGAAGGCAATCTATTTTTTATTTGATTTAATATGCAGGCAATCTATTTTTTATTTGATTTAATATGAAGACAATCTATTTTTTATTTGATTTAATATGCAGGCAATCTATTTTTTATTTGATTTAATATGCAGGCAATCTATTTTTTATTTGATTTAATATGAAGGCAATCTATGTTTTATTTAAATTAATATGCAGGCAATCTATTTTTTATTTGATTTAATATGAAGACAATCTATTTTTTATTTGATTTAATATGCAGGCAATCTATTTTTTATTTGATTTAATATGCAGGCAATCTATTTTTTATTTAATTTAATATGAAGACAATCTATTTTTTATTTAATTTAATATGCAGGCAATCTATTTTTTATTTGATTTAATATGCAGGCAATCTATTTTTTATTTGATTTAATATGCAGGCAATCTATTTTCATTTGATTTAATATGCAGGCAATCTATTTTTTATTTGATTTAATATGAAGGCAATCTATTTTTTATTTAACTTAATATAAAGACAATCTATTTTTTATTTAATCTAATATGCAGGCAATCTATTTTTTATTTGAGTTAATATGCAGGGAATCTATTTTTATTTCATTTAATATGCAGGCAATCTATTTTTTATTTGATTTAATATGCAGGCAATCTATTTTTTATTTGATTTAATATGAAGGCAATCTATTTTTTATTTAATTTAATATGAAGACAATCTATTTTTTATTTAATTTAATAGGCAGGCAATCTATTTTTTATTTGATTTAATATGCAGGCAATCTATTTTTTATTTAATTTAATATGAAGGCAATCTATTTTTCATTTAATTATATATGAAGACAATCTATTTTTTATTTAAGTTAATATGCAGGCAGTCTATTTTCATTTAATTTAATATGCAGGCAATCTATTTTTTATTTGATTTAATATGAAGACAATCTATTTTTTATTTAATTTAATATGCAGGCAATCTATGTTTTATTTGATTTAATATGAAGGCAATCTATTTTTATTTAATTTAATATGCAGGCAATCTATTTTTTATTTGATTTAATATGAAGGCAATCTATTTTTTATTTGATTTAATATGAAGACAATCTATTTTTTATTTAATTTAATATGCAGGCTATCTATTTTTTATTTGATTTAATATGAAGGCAATCTATTTTTAATTTAATTTAATATGAAGACAATCTATTTTTTATTTAATTTAATATGCAGGCAATCTATTTTCATTTAATTTAATATGAAGACAATCTATTTTTTATTTAATTTAATATGCAGGCAATCTATTTTCATTTAATTTAATATGCAGGCAATCTATTTTTTATTTAATTTAATATGAAGACAATCTATTTTTTATTTGATTTAATATGCAGGCAATCTATTTTTTATTTGATTTAATATGCAGGCAATCTATTTTTTATTTGATTTAATATGAAGACAATCTATTTTTTATTTGATTTAATATGCAGGCAATCTATTTTTTTTTGATTTAATATGCAGGCAATCTATTTTTTATTTGATTTAATATGCAGGCAATCTATTTTTTATTTGATTTAATATGAAGGCAGTCTATTTTTATTTAATTTAATATGCAGGCAATCTATTTTTTATTTGATTTAATATGCAGGCAATCTATTTTTTATTTGATTTAATATGAAGGCAATCTATTTTTTATTTAATTTAATATGAAGACAATCTATTTTTTATTTGATTTAATATGCAGGCAATCTATTTTTTATTTGATTTAATATGAAGGCAATCTATTTTTTATTTAATTTAATATGAAGACAATCTATTTTTTATTTAATTTAATATGCAGGCAATCTATTTTTTATTTGAGTTAATATGCAGGGAATCTATTTTTATTTGATTTAATATGCAGGCAATCTATTTTTTATTTGATTTAATATGCAGGCAATCTATTTTTTATTTGATTTAATATGAAGGCAATCTATTTTTTATTTAATTTAATATGAAGACAATCTATTTTTTATTTAATTTAATATGCAGGCAATCTATTTTTTATTTGATTTAATATGCAGGCAATCTATTTTTTATTTAATTTAATATGAAGGCAATCTATTTTTCATTTAATTTAATATGCAGGCAATCTATTTTTTATTTGATTTAATATGAAGGCAATCTATTTTTATTTAATTTAATATGCAGGCAATCTATTTTTTATTTGATTTAATATGCAGGCAATCTATTTTTTATTTGATTTAATATGCAGGCAATCTATTTTTTATTTGATTTAATATGAAGGCAATCTATTTTGTATTTAATTTAATATGAAGACAATCTATTTTTTATTTAATCTAATATGCAGGCAATCTATTTTTTATTTGAGTTAATATGCAGGGAATCTATTTTTATTTCATTTAATATGCAGGCAATCTATTTTTATTTGATTTAATATGCAGGCAATCTATTTTTTATTTGATTTAATATGAAGGCAATCTATTTTTTATTTAATTTAATATGAAGACAATCTATTTTTTATTTAATTTAATATGCAGGCAATCTATTTTTTATTTGATTTAATATGCAGGCAATCTATTTTTTATTTAATTTAATACGAAGGCAATCTATTTTTCATTTAATTTAATATGAAGACAATCTATTTTTTATTTAATTTAATATGCAAGCAGTCTATTTTCATTTAATTTAATATGCAGGCAATCTATTTTTTATTTGATTTAATATGAAGACAATCTATTTTTTATTTAATTTAATATGCAGGCAATCTATTTTTTATTTGATTTAATATGAAGGCAATCTATTTTTATTTAATTTAATATGCAGGCAATCTATTTTTTATTTGATTTAATATGAAGGCAATCTATTTTTTATTTGATTTAATATGAAGACAATCTATTTTTTATTTAATTTAATATGCAGGCAATCTATTTTTTATTTGATTTAATATGAAGGCAATCTATTTTTAATTTAATTTAATATGAAGACAATCTATTTTTTATTTAATTTAATATGCAGGCAATCTATTTTTATTTAATTTAATATGAAGACAATCTATTTTTTATTTAATTTTATATGCAGGCAATCTATTTTCATTTAATTTAATATGCAGGCAATCTATTTTTTATTTAATTTAATATGAAGACAATCTATTTTTTATTTGATTTAATATGCAGGCAATCTATTTTTTATTTGATTTAATATGCAGGCAATCTATTTTTTATTTGATTTAATATGCAGGAAATCTATTTTTTATTTGATTTAATATGAAGGCAATCTATTTTTATTTAATTTAATATGCAGGCAATCTATTTTTTATTTGATTTAATATGCAGGCAATCTATTTTTTATTTGATTTAATATGAAGGCAATCTATTTTTTATTTAATTTAATATGAAGACAATCTATTTTTTATTTGATTTAATATGCAGGCAATCTATTTTTTATTTGATTTAATATGAAGGCAATCTATTTTTTATTTAATTTAATATGAAGACAATCTATTTTTTATTTAATTTAATATGCAGGCAATCTATTTTTTATTTGAGTTAATATGCAGGGAATCTATTTTTATTTGATTTAATATGCAGGCAATCTATTTTTTATTTGATTTAATATGCAGGCAATCTATTTTTTATTTGATTTAATATGAAGGCAATCTATTTTTTATTTAATTTAATATGAAGACAATCTATTTTTTATTTAATTTAATATGCAGGCAATCTATTTTTTATTTGATTTAATATGCAGGCAATCTATTTTTTATTTAATTTAATATGAAGGCAATCTATTTTTCATTTAATTTAATATGAAGACAATCTATTTTTTATTTAATTTAATATGCAGGCAGTCTATTTTCATTTAATTTAATATGCAGGCAATCTATTTTTTATTTGATTTAAATGCAGGCAATCTTTTTTTTTTATTTAATATGCAGGCAATCTATTTTTTATTTGATTTAATATGCAGGCAATCTATTTTTTTTTATTTAATATGCAGGCAATCTATTTTTTATTTGATTTAATATGCAGGCAATCTATTTTTATTTGATTTAATTTGAAGGCAATCTATTTCATTTGATTTAATATGCAGGCAATCTATTTTTATTTGATTTAATATGCAGGCAATCTATTTTTATTTGATTTAATATGCAGGCAATCTATTTTTATTTGATTTAATATGAAGGCAATCTATTTTGATTTGATTTAATATGCAGGCAATCTATTTTTATTTGATTTAATATGCAGGCAATCTATTTTTATTTGATTTAATATGAAGGCAATCTATTTTCATATTATTTAATATGCAGGCAATCTATTTTTATTTGATTTAATATGCAGGCAATCTATTTTTATTTGATTTAATATGCAGGCAATCTATTTTTATTTGATTTAATATGAAGGCAATCTATTTTGATTTGATTTAATATGCAGGCAATCTATTTTTATTTGATTTAATATGCAGGCAATCTATTTTTATTTGATTTAATATGAAGGCAATCTATTTTGATTTGATTTAATATGCAGGCAATCTATTTTTATTTGATTTAATATGCAGGCAATATATTTTTATTTGATTTAATATGCAGGCAATCTATTTTTATTTGATTTAATATGAAGGCAATCTATTTTCATTTGATTTAATATGCAGGCAATCTATTTTTATTTTATTTAATATGCAGGCAATCTATTTTTATTTGATTTAATATGCAGGCAATCTATTTTTATTTGATTTAATATGAAGGCAATCTATTTTGATTTGATTAATTATGAAGGCAATCTATTTTTTATTTGATTTAATATGCAGGCAATCTATTTTTTTTTAATTTAATATGCAGGCAATCTATTTTTTATTTGATTTAATATGCAGGCAATCTATTTTTTTTTATTTAATATGCAGGCAATCTATTTTTTATTTGATTTAATATGCAGGCAATCTATTTTTTATTTGATTTAATATGCAGGCAATCTATTTTTTATTTGATTTAATATGCAGGCAATCTATTTTTTATTTGATTTAATATGCAGGCAATCTATTTTTTATTTGATTTAATATGCAGGCAATCTATTTTTATTTGATTTAATATGCAGGCAATCTATTTTTATTTGATTTAATATGCAGGCAATCTATTTTTATTTGATTTAATATGAAGGCAATCTATTTTTATTTGATTTAATATGCAGGCAATCTATTTTTATTTGATTTAATATGCAGGCAATCTATTTTTTATTTAATTTAATTTGAAGGCAATCTATTTTTTATTTGATTTAATATACAGACAATCTATTTTGATTTGATTTAATATGCAGGCAATCTATTTTCATTTAATTTAATATGCAGGCAATCTATTTTTTATTTGATTTAATATACAGACAATCTATTTTTTATTTAATTTAATATGCAAGCAATCTATTTTTTATTTAATTTAATATGCAGGCAATCTATTTTCATTTAATTTAATATTAAGGCAATCTATTTTTTATTTGATTTAATATGCAGGCAATCTATTTTCATTTAATTTAATATGAAGGCAATATATTTTTTATTTGATTTAATATGCAGGCAATCTATTTTCATTTAATTTAATATGCAGGCAATCTATTTTTTATTTAATTTAATATGCAGGCAATCTATTTTCATTTAATTTAATATGAAGGCAATCTATTTTCATTTAATTTAATATGAAGGAAATCTATTTTCATTTAATTTAATATGAATGCAATCTATTTTTTATTTGATTTAATATGAAGGCAGTCTATTTTCATTTAATTTAATATGCAGGCAATCTATTTTTTATTTAATTTAATATGCAGGCAATCTATTTTTTATTTGATTTAATATGAAGGCAATCTATTTTTTATTTGATTTAATATGCAGGCAATCTATTTTTATTTGATTTAATATGCAGGCAATCTATTTTTATTTGATTTAATATGCAGGCAATCTATTTTTTATTTGATTTCATATGCAGGAAATCTATTTTTTATTTGATTTAATATGAAGGCAATCTATTTTTTATTTAATTTAATATGAAGAAAATCTATTTTTTATTTAATTTAATATGCAGGCAATCTATTTTTTATTTGATTTAATATGCAAGCAATCTATTTTTTATTTGATTTAATATGCAGGCAATCTATTTTTTATTTAATTTAATATGCAGGCAATCTATTTTTTATTTGATTTAATATGCAGGCAATCTATTTTTTATTTAATTTAATATGAAGACAATCTATTTTTTATTTAATTTAATATGCAGGCAATCTATTTTTTATTTGAGTTAATATGCAGGGAATCTATTTTTATTTGATTTAATATGCAGGCAATCTATTTTTTATTTGATTTAATATGCAGGCAATCAATTTTTTATTTGATTTAATATGAAGGCAATCTATTTTTTATTTAATTTAATATGAAGACAATCTATTTTTTATTTAATTTAATATGAAGGCAATCTATTTTTTATTTGATTTATTATGCAGGCAATCTATTTTTTATTTAATTTAATATGAAGGCAATCTATTTTTCATTTAATTTAATATGAAGACAATCTATTTTTTATTTAATTTAATATGCAGGCAGTCTATTTTCATTTAATTTAATATGCAGGCAATCTATTTTTTATTTGATTTAATATGAAGACAATCTATTTTTTATTTAATTTAATATGCAGGCAATCTATTTTTTATTTGATTTAATATGAAGGCAATCTATTTTTATTTAATTTAATATGCAGGCAATCTATTTTTTATTTGATTTAATATGAAGGCAATCAATTTTTTATTTGATTTAATATGAAGACAATCTATTTTTTATTTAATTTAATATGCAGGCAATCTATTTTTTATTTGATTTAATATGAAGGCAATCTAGTTTTAATTTAATTTAATATTAAGACAATCTATTTTTTATTTAATTTAATATGCAGGCAATCTATTTTTTATTTAATTTAATATGCAGGCAATCTTTTTTTTATTTGATTTAATATACAGACAATCTATTTTTTATTTAATTTAATATGCAAGCAATCTATTTTTTATTTAATTTAATATGCAGGCAATCTATTTTCATTTAATTTAATATGAAGGCAATCTATTTTTTATTTGATTTAATATGTAGGCAATCTATTTTCATTTAATTTAATATGAAGGCAATCTATTTTTTATTTGATTTAATATGCAGGCAATCTATTTTCATTTAATTTAATATGCAGGCAATCTATTTTTTATTTAATTTAATATGCAGGCAATCTATTTTAATTTAATTAAATATGAAGGCAATCTATTTTCATTTAATTTAATATGAAGGCAATCTATTTTCATTTAATTTAATATGAATGCAATCTATTTTTTATTTGATTTAATATGCAGGCAGTCTATTTTCATTTAATTTAATATGCAGGCAATCTATTTTTTATGTAATTTAATATGCAGGCAATCTATTTTTTATTTGATTTAATATGAAGTCAATCTTTTTTTTATTTGATTTAATATGCAGGCAATCTATTTTTATTTGATTTAATATGCAGGCAATCTATTTTTTATTTGATTTAATATGCAGGCAATCTATTTTTTATTTGATTTAATATGCAGGCAATCTATTTTTTATTTGATTTAATATGAAGGCAATCTATTTTTTATTTAATTTAATATGAAGAAAATCTATTTTTTATTTAATTTAATATGCAGGCAATCTATTTTTTATTTGATTTAATATGCAGTCAATCTATTTTTTATTTGATTTAATATGCAGGCAATCTATTTTTTATTTGATTTAATATGCAGGCAATCTATTTTTTATTTGATTTAATATGAAGGCAATCTATTTTTTATTTGATTTAATATGCAGGCAATCTATTTTTTATTTGATTTAATATGAAGGCAATCTATTTTTTATTTGATTTAATATGAAGGCAATCTATTTTGTATTTGATTTAATATGAAGGCAATCTATTTTTTATTTGAGTTAATATGCAGGGAATCTATTTTTATTTGATTTAATATGCAGGCAATCTATTTTTTATTTGATTTAATATGCAGGCAATCTATTTTTTATTTGATTTAATATGCAGGCAATCTATTTTTTATTTGATTTAATATGAAGGCAATCTATTTTTTATTTAATTTAATATGAAGGCAATCTATTTTTTATTTGATTTAATATGCAGGCAATCTATTTTTTATTTGATTTAATATGAAGGCAATCTATTTTTTATTTAATTTAATAACAAGACAATCTATTTTTTATTTAGTTTAATATGCAGGCAATCTATTTTTTATTTGATTTAATATGCAGGCAATCTATTTTTTATTTAATTTAATATGAAGGCAATCTATTTTTCATTTAATTTAATATGAAGACAATCTATTTTTTATTTAATTTAATATGCAGGCAGTCTATTTTCATTTAATTTAATATGCAGGCAATCTATTTTTTATTTGATTTAATATGAAGACAATCTATTTTTTATTTAATTTAATATGCAGGCAATCTATTTTTTATTTGATTTAATATGAAGGCAATCTATTTTTATTTAATTTAATATGCAGGCAATCTATTTTTTTATTTGATTTAATATGAAGGCAATCTATTTTTTATTTGATTTAATATGAAGACAATCTATTTTTTATTTTATTTAATATGCAGGCAATCTATTTTTTATTTGATTTAATATGAAGGCAATCTTTTTTTAATTTAATTTAATATGAAGACAATCTATTTTTTATTTAATTTAATATGCAGGCAATCTATTTTCATTTAATTTAATATGAAGACAATCTATTTTTTATTTAATTTAATATGCAGGCAATCTATTTTCATTTAATTTAATATGCAGGCAATCTATTTTTTATTTAATTTAATATGAAGACAATCTATTTTTAATTTAATTTAATATGCAGGCAATCTATTTTTTATTTGATTTAATATGCAGGCAATCTATTTTTTATTTGATTTAATATGAAGGCAATCTATTTTTTATTTAATTTAATATGAAGACAATCTTTTTTTATTTAATTTAATATGCAGGCAATCTATTTTTTATTTAAGTTAATATGCAGGGAATCTATTTTTATTTGATTTAATATGCAGGCAATCTATTTTTTATTTGATTTAATATGCAGGCAATCTATTTTTTATTTGATTTAATATGAAGGCAATATATTTTTTATTTAATTTAATATGAAAACAATCTATTTTTTATTTAATTTAATATGCAGGGAATCTATTTTTTATTTGATTTAATATGCAGGCAATCTATTTTTTATTTAATTTAATATGAAGGCAGTCTATTTTTCATTTAATTTAATATGAAGACAATCTATTTTTTATTTAATTTAATATGCAGGCAGTCTATTTTCATTTAATTTAATATGCAGGCAATCTATTTTTTATTTGATTTAATATGAAGACAATCTATTTTTTATTTAATTTAATATGCAGGCAATCTATTTTTTATTTGATTTAATATGAAGGCAATCTATTTTTCATTTAATTTAATATGAAGACAATCTATTTTTTATTTAATTTAATATGCAGGCAGTCTATTTTCATTTAATTTAATATGCAGGCAATCTATTTTTTATTTGATTTAATATGAAGACAATCTATTTTTTATTTAATTTAATATGCAGGCAATCTATTTTTTATTTGATTTAATATGAAGGCAATCTATTTTTATTTAATTTAATATGCAGGCAATCTATTTTTTATTTAATTTTATATGAAGGCAATCTATTTTTTATTTGATTTAATATGCAGGCAGTCTATTTTCATTTAATTTAATATGCAGGAAATCTATTTTCATTTAATTTAATATGAAGGCAATCTATTTTTATTTAATTTAATATGAAGGCAATCTATTTTTTATTTGATTTAATATGCAGGCAGTCTATTTTCATTTAATTTAATATGCATGCAATCTATTTTTATTTAATTTAATATGAAGGCAATCTATTTTTCATTTAATTTAATATGAAGACAATCTATTTTTTATTTAATTTAATATGCAGGCAGTCTATTTTCATTTAATTTAATATGCAGGCAATCTATTTTTTATTTGATTTAATATGAAGACAATCTATTTTTTATTTAATTTAATATGCAGGCAATCTATTTTTTATTTGATTTAATATGAAGGCAATCTATTTTTATTTAATTTAATATGCAGGCAATCTATTTTTTATTTGATTTAATATGAAGGCAATCAATTTTTTATTTGATTTAATATGAAGACAATCTATTTTTTATTTAATTTAATATGCAGGCAATCTATTTTTTATTTGATTTAATATGAAGGCAATCTAGTTTTAATTTAATTTAATATTAAGACAATCTATTTTTTATTTAATTTAATATGCAGGCAATCTATTTTTTATTTAATTTAATATGCAGGCAATCTTTTTTTTATTTGATTTAATATACAGACAATCTATTTTTTATTTAATTTAATATGCAAGCAATCTATTTTTTATTTAATTTAATATGCAGGCAATCTATTTTCATTTAATTTAATATGAAGGCAATCTATTTTTTATTTGATTTAATATGCAGGCAATCTATTTTCATTTAATTTAATATGAAGGCAATCTATTTTTTATTTGATTTAATATGCAGGCAATCTATTTTCATTTAATTTAATATGCAGGCAATCTATTTTTTATTTAATTTAATATGCAGGCAATCTATTTTAATTAAATTAAATATGAAGGCAATCTATTTTCATTTAATTTAATATGCAGGCAATCTATTTTTTATTTGATTTAATATGAAGACAATCTATTTTTTATTTAATTTAATATGCAGGCAATCTATTTTTTATTTGATTTAATATGAAGGCAATCTATTTTTATTTAATTTAATATGCAGGCAATCTATTTTTTTATTTGATTTAATATGAAGGCAATCTATTTTTTATTTGATTTAATATGAAGACAATCTATTTTTTATTTTATTTAATATGCAGGCAATCTATTTTTTATTTGATTTAATATGAAGGCAATCTTTTTTTAATTTAATTTAATATGAAGACAATCTATTTTTTATTTAATTTAATATGCAGGCAATCTATTTTCATTTAATTTAATATGAAGACAATCTATTTTTTATTTAATTTAATATGCAGGCAATCTATTTTCATTTAATTTAATATGCAGGCAATCTATTTTTTATTTAATTTAATATGAAGACAATCTATTTTTTATTTAATTTAATATGCAGGCAATCTATTTTTTATTTGATTTAATATGCAGGCAATCTATTTTTTATTTGATTTAATATGAAGGCAATCTATTTTTTATTTAATTTAATATGCAGGCAATCTATTTTCATTTAATTTAATATGCAGGCAATTTATTTTTTATTTAATTTAATATGAAGACAATCTATTTTTTATTTAATTTAATATGCAGGCAATCTATTTTCATTTAATTTAATATGAAGACAATCTATTTTTTATTTAATTTAATATGCAGGCTATCTATTTTTTATTTAATTTAATATGCAGGCAATCTATTTTTTATTTAATTTAATATAAAGACAATCTATTTTTTATTAAATTTAATATGCAGGCAATCTATTTTTTATTTAATTTAATATGCAGGCAATCTATTTTTTATTTGATTTAATATGAAGACAATCTATTTTGATTTGATTTAATATGCAGGCAATCTATTTTTTACTTGATTTAATATACAGACAATCTATTTTCATTTGATTTAATATGCAGGCAATCTATTTTCATTTAATTTAATATGAAGGCAATCTATTCTTTATTTAATTTAATATGAAGACAATCTATTTTGATTTGATTTAATATGCAGGCAATCTATTTTCATTTAATTTAATATGCAGGCAATCTATTTTTTACTTGATTTAATATACAGACAATCTATTTTCATTTGATTTAATATGCAGGCAATCTATTTTCATTTAATTTAATATGAAGGCAATCTATTTTCATTTTATTTAATATGAAGGCAATCTATTTTTTTTTTGTATTTAATATGCAGGCAGTCTATTTTAATGTAATTTAATATGCAGGCAGTCTATTTTCATTTAATTTAATATGCAGGCAATCTATTTTCATTTAATTTAATATGAAGGCAATCTATTTTTTATTTGATTTTATATGCAGGGAATCTATTTTGATTTGATTTAATATGCAGGCAATCTATTTTTTATTTGATTTAATATGCAGGGAATCTATTTTTATTTGATTTAATATGCAGGCAATCTATTTTTTATTTTATTTTATATGCAGGGAATCTATTTTCATTTAATTTAATATGCAGGCAATCTATTTTTTATTTAATTTAATATGAAGACAATCTATTTTTTATTTAATTTAATATGCAGGCAATCTATTTTTTATTTGATTTAATATGCAGGCAATCTATTTTTTATTTGATTTAATATGAAGGCAATCTATTTTTTATTTAATTTAATATGAAGACAATCTATTTTTTATTTAATTTAATATGCAGGCAATCTATTTTCATTTAATTTAATATGAAGACAATCTATTTTTTATTTAATTTAATATGCAGGCAATCTATTTTTTATTTAATTTAATATGCAGGCAATCTATTTTTTATTTAATTTAATATAAAGACAATCTATTTTTTATTAAATTTAATATGCAGGCAATCTATTTTTTATTTAATTTAATATGCAGGCAATCTATTTTTTATTTTATTTAATATGAAGGCAATCTATTTTGATTTAATTTAATATGCAGGCAATCTATTTTTTACTTCATTTAATATACAGACAATCTATTTCATTTGATTTAATATGCAGGCAATCTATTTTCATTTAATTTAATATGAAGGCAATCTATTCTTTATTTAATTTAATATGAAGACAAACTATTTTGATTTGATTTAATATGCAGGAAATCTATTTTGATTTAATTTAATATGCAGGCAATCTATTTTTTATTTAATTTAATATGAAGACAATCTATTTTGATTTGATTTAATATGCAGGCAATCTATTTTCATTTAATTTAATATGCAGGCAATCTATTTTTTACTTGATTTAATATACAGACAATCTATTTTCATTTGATTTAATATGCAGGCAATCTATTTTCATTTAATTTAATATGAAGGCAATCTATTTTTTATTTGATTTAATATGCAGGCAGTCTATTTTCATTTAATTTAATATGCAGGCAGTCTATTTTCATTTAATTTAATATGAAGGCAATCTATTTTTTATTTGATTTAATATGCAGGCAGTCTATTTTCATTTAATTTAATATGCAGGCAATCTATTTTCATTTGATTTTATATGAAGGCAATCTATTTTTTATTTGATTTAATATGCAGGCAGTCTATTTTCATTTAATTTAATATGCAGGAAATCTATTTTCATTTAATTTAATATGAAAGCAATCTATTTTCATTTAATTTAATATGAAGGCAATCTATTTTTTATTTTATTTAATATGCAGGCAGTCTATTTTCATTTAATTTAATATGCATGCAATCTATTTTTATTTAATTTAATATGAAGGCAATCTATTTTTCATTTAATTTAATATGAAGACAATCTATTTTTTATTTAATTTAATATGCAGGCAGTCTATTTTCATTTAATTTAATATGCAGGCAATCTATTTTTTATTTGATTTAATATGAAGACAATCTATTTTTTATTTAATTTAATATGCAGGCAATCTATTTTTTATTTGATTTAATATGAAGGCAATCTATTTTTATTTAATTTAATATGCAGGCAATCTATTTTTTATTTGATTTAATATGAAGGCAATCAATTTTTTATTTGATTTAATATGAAGACAATCTATTTTTTATTTAATTTAATATGCAGGCAATCTATTTTTTATTTGATTTAATATGAAGGCAATCTAGTTTTAATTTAATTTAATATTAAGACAATCTATTTTTTATTTAATTTAATATGCAGGCAATCTATTTTTTATTTAATTTAATATGCAGGCAATCTTTTTTTTATTTGATTTAATATACAGACAATCTATTTTTTATTTAATTTAATATGCAAGCAATCTATTTTTTATTTAATTTAATATGCAGGCAATCTATTTTCATTTAATTTAATATGAAGGCAATCTATTTTTTATTTGATTTAATATGCAGGCAATCTATTTTCATTTAATTTAATATGAAGGCAATCTATTTTTTATTTGATTTAATATGCAGGCAATCTATTTTCATTTAATTTAATATGCAGGCAATCTATTTTTTATTTAATTTAATATGCAGGCAATCTATTTTAATTAAATTAAATATGAAGGCAATCTATTTTCATTTAATTTAATATGCAGGCAATCTATTTTTTATTTGATTTAATATGAAGACAATCTATTTTTTATTTAATTTAATATGCAGGCAATCTATTTTTTATTTGATTTAATATGAAGGCAATCTATTTTTATTTAATTTAATATGCAGGCAATCTATTTTTTTATTTGATTTAATATGAAGGCAATCTATTTTTTATTTGATTTAATATGAAGACAATCTATTTTTTATTTTATTTAATATGCAGGCGATCTATTTTTTATTTGATTTAATATGAAGGCAATCTTTTTTTAATTTAATTTAATATGAAGACAATCTATTTTTTATTTAATTTAATATGCAGGCAATCTATTTTCATTTAATTTAATATGAAGACAATCTATTTTTTATTTAATTTAATATGCAGGCAATCTATTTTCATTTAATTTAATATGCAGGCAATCTATTTTTTATTTAATTTAATATGAAGACAATCTATTTTTTATTTAATTTAATATGCAGGCAATCTATTTTTTATTTGATTTAATATGCAGGCAATCTATTTTTTATTTGATTTAATATGAAGGCAATCTATTTTTTATTTAATTTAATATGAAGACAATCTTTTTTTATTTAATTTAATATGCAGGCAATCTATTTTTTATTTAAGTTAATATGCAGGGAATCTATTTTTATTTGATTTAATATGCAGGCAATCTATTTTTTATTTGATTTAATATGCAGGCAATCTATTTTTTATTTGATTTAATATGAAGGCAATCTATTTTTTATTTAATTTAATATGAAAACAATCTATTTTTTATTTAATTTAATATGCAGGGAATCTATTTTTTATTTGATTTAATATGCAGGCAATCTATTTTTTATTTAATTTAATATGAAGGCAGTCTATTTTTCATTTAATTTAATATGAAGACAATCTATTTTTTATTTAATTTCATATGCAGGCAGTCTATTTTCATTTAATTTAATATGCAGGCAATCTATTTTTTATTTGATTTAATATGAAGACAATCTATTTTTTATTTAATTTAATATGCAGGCAATCTATTTTTTATTTGATTTAATATGAAGGCAATCTATTTTTAATTTAATTTAATATGAAGACAATCTATTTTTTATTTAATTTAATATGCAGGCAATCTATTTTCATTTAATTTAATATGAAGACAATCTATTTTTTATTTAATTTAATATGCAGGCAATCTATTTTCATTTAATTTAATATGCAGGCAATTTATTTTTTATTTAATTTAATATGAAGACAATCTATTTTTTATTTAATTTAATATGCAGGCAATCTATTTTCATTTAATTTAATATGAAGACAATCTATTTTTTATTTAATTTAATATGCAGGCTATCTATTTTTTATTTAATTTAATATGCAGGCAATCTATTTTTTATTTAATTTAATATAAAGACAATCTATTTTTTATTAAATTTAATATGCAGGCAATCTATTTTTTATTTAATTTAATATGCAGGCAATCTATTTTTTATTTGATTTAATATGAAGACAATCTATTTTGATTTGATTTAATATGCAGGCAATCTATTTTTTACTTGATTTAATATACAGACAATCTATTTTCATTTGATTTAATATGCAGGCAATCTATTTTCATTTAATTTAATATGAAGGCAATCTATTCTTTATTTAATTTAATATGAAGACAATCTATTTTGATTTGATTTAATATGCAGGCAATCTATTTTCATTTAATGTAATATGCAGGCAATCTATTTTTTACTTGATTTAATATACAGACAATCTATTTTCATTTGATTTAATATGCAGGCAATCTATTTTCATTTAATTTAATATGAAGGCAATCTATTTTCATTTTATTTAATATGAAGGCAATCTATTTTTTTTTTGTATTTAATACGCAGGCAGTCTATTTTAATGTAATTTAATATGCAGGCAGTCTATTTTCATTTAATTTAATATGCAGGCAATCTATTTTAATTTAATTTAATATGAAGGCAATCTATTTTTTATTTGATTTTATATGCAGGGAATCTATTTTGATTTGATTTAATATGCAGGCAATCTATTTTTTATTTGATTTAATATGCAGGGAATCTATTTTTATTTGATTTAATATGCAGGCAATCTATTTTTTATTTGATTTTATATGCAGGGAATCTATTTTCATTTAATTTAATATGCAGGCAATCTATTTTTTATTTAATTTAATATGAAGACAATCTATTTTTTATTTAATTTAATATGCAGGCAATCTATTTTTTATTTGATTTAATATGCAGGCAATCTATTTTTTATTTGATTTAATATGAAGGCAATCTATTTTTTATTTAATTTAATATGAAGACAATCTATTTTTTATTTAATTTAATATGCAGGCAATCTATTTTCATTTAATTTAATATGAAGACAATCTATTTTTTATTTAATTTAATATGCAGGCAATCTATTTTTTATTTAATTTAATATGCAGGCAATCTATTTTTTATTTAATTTAATATGCAGGCAATCTATTTTTTATTAAATTTAATATGCAGGCAATCTATTTTTTATTTAATTTAATATGCAGGCAATCTATTTTTTATTTTATTTAATATGAAGGCAATCTATTTTGATTTAATTTAATATGCAGGCAATCTATTTTTTACTTCATTTAATATACAGACAATCTATTTCATTTGATTTAATATGCAGGCAATCTATTTTCATTTAATTTAATATGAAGGCAATCTATTCTTTATTTAATTTAATATGAAGACAAACTATTTTGATTTGATTTAATATGCAGGCAATCTATTTTGATTTAATTTAATATGCAGGCAATCTATTTTTTATTTAATTTAATATGAAGACAATCTATTTTGATTTGATTTAATATGCAGGCAATCTATTTTCATTTAATTTAATATGCAGGCAATCTATTTTTTACTTGATTTAATATACAGACAATCTATTTTCATTTGATTTAATATGCAGGCAATCTATTTTCATTTAATTTAATATGAAGGCAATCTATTTTTTATTTGATTTAATATGCAGGCAGTCTATTTTCATTTAATTTAATATGCAGGCAGTCTATTTTCATTTAATTTAATATGAAGGCAATCTATTTTTTATTTGATTTAATATGCAGGCAGTCTATTTTCATTTAATTTAATATGCAGGCAATCTATTTTCATTTGATTTTATATGAAGGCAATCTATTTTTTATTTGATTTAATATGCAGGCAGTCTATTTTCATTTAATTTAATATGCAGGAAATCTATTTTCATTTAATTTAATATGAAGGCAATCTATTTTCATTTAATTTAATATGAAGGCAATCTATTTTTTATTTGATTTAATATGCAGGCAGTCTATTTTCATTTAATTTAATATGCATGCAATCTATTTTTATTTAATTTAATATGAAGGCAATCTATTTTTCATTTAATTTAATATGAAGACAATCTATTTTTTATTTAATTTAATATGCAGGCAGTCTATTTTCATTTAATTTAATATGCAGGCAATCTATTTTTTATTTGATTTAATATGAAGACAATCTATTTTTTATTTAATTTAATATGCAGGCAATCTATTTTTTATTTGATTTAATATGAAGGCAATCTATTTTTGTTTAATTTAATATGCAGGCAATCTATTTTTTATTTGATTTAATATGAAGGCAATCAATTTTTTATTTGATTTAATATGAAGACAATCTATTTTTTATTTAATTTAATATGCAGGCAATCTATTTTTTATTTGATTTAATATGAAGGCAATCTAGTTTTAATTTAATTTAATATTAAGACAATCTATTTTTTATTTAATTTAATATGCAGGCAATCTATTTTTTATTTAATTTAATATGCAGGCAATCTTTTTTTTATTTGATTTAATATACAGACAATCTATTTTTTATTTAATTTAATATGCAAGCAATCTATTTTTTATTTAATTTAATATGCAGGCAATCTATTTTCATTTAATTTAATATGAAGGCAATCTATTTTTTATTTGATTTAATATGCAGGCAATCTATTTTCATTTAATTTAATATGAAGGCAATCTATTTTTTATTTGATTTAATATGCAGGCAATCTATTTTCATTTAATTTAATATGCAGGCAATCTATTTTTTATTTAATTTAATATGCAGGCAATCTATTTTAATTTAATTAAATATGAAGGCAATATATTTTCATTTAATTTAATATGAAGGCAATCTATTTTCATTTAATTTAATATGAATGCAATCTATTTTTTATTTGATTTAATATGCAGGCAGTCTATTTTCATTTAATTTAATATGCAGGCAATCTATTTTTTATTTAATTTAATATGCAGGCAATCTATTTTTTATTTGATTTAATATGAAGGCAATCTTTTTTTTATTTGATTTAATATGCAGGCAATCTATTTTTATTTGATTTAATATGCAGGCAATCTATTTTTTATTTGATTTAATATGCAGGCAATCTATTTTTTATTTGATTTAATATGCAGGCAATCTATTTTTTATTTGATTTAATATGAAGGCAATCTATTTTTTATTTAATTTAATATGAAGAAAATCTATTTTTTATTTAATTTAATATGCAGGCAATCTATTTTTTATTTGATTTAATATGCAGTCAATCTATTTTTTATTTGATTTAATATGCAGGCAATCTATTTTTTATTTGATTTAATATGCAGGCAATCTATTTTTTATTTGATTTAATATGAAGGCAATCTATTTTTTATTTGATTTAATATGCAGGCAATCTATTTTTTATTTGATTTAATATGAAGGCAATCTATTTTTTATTTGATTTAATATGAAGGCAATCTATTTTGTATTTGATTTAATATGAAGGCAATCTATTTTTTATTTGAGTTAATATGCAGGGAATCTATTTTTATTTGATTTAATATGCAGGCAATCTATTTTTTATTTGATTTAATATGCAGGCAATCTATTTTTTATTTGATTTAATATGCAGGCAATCTATTTTTTATTTGATTTAATATGAAGGCAATCTATTTTTTATTTAATTTAATATGAAGGCAATCTATTTTTTATTTGATTTAATATGCAGGCAATCTATTTTTTATTTGATTTAATATGAAGGCAATCTATTTTTTATTTAATTTAATATGAAGACAATCTATTTTTTATTTAATTTAATATGCAGGCAATCTATTTTTTATTTGATTTAATATGCAGGCAATCTATTTTTTATTTAATTTAATATGAAGGCAATCTATTTTTCATTTAATTTAATATGAAGACAATCTATTTTTTATTTAATTTAATATGCAGGCAGTCTATTTTCATTTAATTTAATATGCAGGCAATCTATTTTTTATTTGATTTAATATGAAGACAATCTATTTTTTATTTAATTTAATATGCAGGCAATCTATTTTTTATTTGATTTAATATGAAGGCAATCTATTTTTATTTAATTTAATATGCAGGCAATCTATTTTTTTATTTGATTTAATATGAAGGCAATCTATTTTTTATTTGATTTAATATGAACACAATCTATTTTTTATTTTATTTAATATGCAGGCAATCTATTTTTTATTTGATTTAATATGAAGGCAATCTATTTTTAATTTAATTTAATATGAAGACAATCTATTTTTTATTTAATTTAATATGCAGGCAATCTATTTTCATTTAATTTAATATGAAGACAATCTATTTTTTATTTTATTTAATATGCAGGCAATCTATTTTCATTTAATTTAATATGCAGGCAATCTATTTTTTATTTAATTTAATATGAAGACAATCTATTTTTTATTTAATTTAATATGCAGGCAATCTATTTTTTATTTGATTTAATATGCAGGCAATCTATTTTTTATTTGATTTAATATGAAGGCAATCTATTTTTTATTTAATTTAATATGAAGACAATCTATTTTTTATTTAATTTAATATGCAGGCAATCTATTTTTTATTTAAGTTAATATGCAGGGAATCTATTTTTATTTGATTTAATATGCAGGCAATCTATTTTTTATTTGATTTAATATGCAGGCAATCTATTTTTTATTTGATTTAATATGAAGGCAATCTATTTTTTATTTAATTTAATATGAAAACAATCTATTTTTTATTTAATTTAATATGCAGGGAATCTATTTTTTATTTGATTTAATATGCAGGCAACCTATTTTTTATTTAATTTAATATGAAGGCAGTCTATTTTTCATTTAATTTAATATGAAGACAATCTATTTTTTATTTAATTTAATATGCAGGCAGTCTATTTTCATTTAATTTAATATGCAGGCAATCTATTTTTTATTTGATTTAATATGAAGACAATCTATTTTTTATTTAATTTAATATGCAGACAATCTATTTTTTATTTGATTTAATATGAAGGCAATCTATTTTTAATTTAATTTAATATGAAGACAATCTATTTTTTATGTAATTTAATATGCAGGCAATCTATTTTCATTTAATTTAATATGAAGACAATCTATTTTTTATTTAATTTAATATGCAGGCAATCTATTTTCATTTAATTTAATATGCAGGCAATTTATTTTTTATTTAATTTAATATGAAGACAATCTATTTTTTATTTAATTTAATATGCAGGCAATCTATTTTCATTTAATTTAATATGAAGACAATCTATTTTTTATTTAATTTAATATGCAGGCTATCTATTTTTTATTTAATTTAATATGCAGGCAATCTATTTTTTATTTAATTTAATATAAAGACAATCTATTTTTTATAAAATTTAATATGCAGGCAATCTATTTTTTATTAAATTTAATATGCAGGCAATCTATTTTTTATTTGATTTAATATGAAGACAATCTATTTTGATTTGATTTAATATGCAGGCAATCTATTTTTTATTTAATTTAATATGAAGGCAATCTATTTTTTATTTGATTTAATATGCAGGCAATCTATTTTTTATTTGATTTAATATGAAGGCAATCTATTTTTTATTTAATTTAATATGCAGGGAATCTATTTTTTATTTAATTTAATATGCAGGCAATCTATTTTTTATTTTATTTAATATGCAGGCAATCTATTTTTTATTTAATTTAATATGAAGGCAATCTATTTTTCATTTAATTTAATATGAAGACAATCTATTTTTTATTTAATTTAATATGCAGGCAGTCTATTTTCATTTAATTTAATATGCAGGCAATCTATTTTTTATTTGATTTAATATGAAGACAATCTATTTTTTATTTAATTTAATATGCAGGCAATCTATTTTTTATTTGATTTAATATGAAGGCAATCTATTTTTATTTAATTTAATATGCAGGGAATCTATTTTTTTATTTGATTTAATATGAAGGCAATCTATTTTTTATTTGATTTAATATGAAGACAATCTATTTTTTATTTTATTTAATATGCAGGCAATCTATTTTTTATTTGATTTAATATGAAGGCAATCTATTTTTAATTTAATTTAATATGAAGACAATCTATTTTTTATTTAATTTAATATGCAGGCAATCTATTTTCATTTAATTTAATATGAAGACAATCTATTTTTTATTTTATTTAATATGCAGGCAATCTATTGTCATTTAATTTAATATGCAGGCAATCTATTTTTTATTTGATTTAATATGAAGGCAATCTATTTTTAATTTAATTTAATATGAGGACAATCTATTTTTTATTTAATTTAATATGCAGGCAATCTATTTTCATTTAATTTAATATGAAGACAATCTATTTTTTATTTAATTTAATATGCAGGCAATCTATTTTCATTTAATTTAATATGCAGGCAATCTATTTTTTATTTAATTTAATATGAAGACAATCTATTTTTTATTTAATTTAATATGCAGGCTATCTATTTTTTATTTAATTTAATATGCAGGCAATCTATTTTTTATTTAATTTAATATAAAGACAATCTATTTTTTATTAAATTTAATATGCAGGCAATCTATTTTTTATTTAATTTAATATGCAGGCAATCTATTTTTTATTTGATTTAATATGAAGACAATCTATTTTGATTTGATTTAATATGCAGGCAATCTATTTTTTATTTAATTTAATATGAAGGCAATCTATTTTTTATTTGATTTAATATGCAGGCAATCTATTTTTTATTTGATTTAATATGAAGGCAATCTATTTTTTTTTTGATTTAATATGCAGGCAATCTATTTTTTATTTGATTTAATATGAAGGCAATCTTTTTTTTATTTAATTTAATATGCAGGGAATCTATTTTTTATTTAATTTAATATGCAGGCAATCTATTTTTTATTTGATTTAATATGCAGGCAATCTATTTTTTATTTAATTTAATATGAAGGCAATCTATTTTTCATTTAATTTAATACGAAGACAATCTATTTTTTATTTAATTTAATATGCAGGCAGTCTATATTCATTTAATTTAATATGCAGGCAATCGATTTTTTATTTGATTTAATATGAAGACAATCTATTTTTTATTTAATTTAATATGCAGGCAATCTATTTTTTATTTGATTTAATATGAAGGCAATCTATTTTTATTTAATTTAATATGTAGGCAATCTTTTTTTTTTATTTGATTTAATATGAAGGCAATCTATTTTTTATTTGATTTAATATGAAGACAATCTATTTTTTATTTTATTTAATATGCAGGCAATCTATTTTTTATTAGATTTAATATGAAGGCAATCTATTTTTAATTTCATTTAATATGAAGACAATCTATTTTTTATTTAATTTAATATGCAGGCAATCTATTTTCATTTAATTTAATATGAAGACAATCTATTTTTTATTTTATTTAATATGCAGGCAATCTATTTTCATTTAATTTAATATGCAGGCAATCTATTTTTTATTTAATTTAATATGAAGACAATCTATTTTTTATTTAATTTAATATGCAGGCAATCTATTTTTTATTTGATTTAATATGCAAGCAATCTATTTTTTATTTGATTTAATATGAAGGCAATCTATTTTTTCTTTAATTTAATATGAAGACAATCTATTTTTTATTTAATTTAATATGCAGGCAATCTATTTTTTATTTAAGTTAATATGCAGGGAATCTATTTTTATTTGATTTAATATGCAGGCAATCTATTTTTTATTTGATTTAATATGCAGGCAATCTATTTTTTATTTGATTTAATATGAAGGCAATCTATTTTTTATTTAATTTAATATGAAGACAATCTATTTTTTATTTAATTTAATATGCAGGCAATCTATTTTTTATTTGATTTAATATGCAGGCAATCTATTTTTTATTTAATTTAATATGAAGGCAGTCTATTTTTCATTTAATTTAATATGAATACAATCTATTTTTTATTTAATTTAATATGCAGGCAGTCTATTTTCATTTAATTTAATATGCAGGCAATCTATTTTTTATTTGATTTAATATGAAGGCAATCTATTTTTAATTTAATTTTATATGAAGACAATCTATTTTTTATTTAATTTAATATGCAGGCAATCTATTTTCATTTAATTTAATATGAAGACGATCTATTTTTTATTTAATTTAATATGCAGGCAATCTATTTTCATTTAATTTAATATGCAGGCAATCTATTTTTTATTTAATTTAATATGAAGACAATCTATTTTTTATTTAATTTGATATGCAGGCAATCTATTTTCATTTAATTTAATATGAAGACAATCTATTTTTTATTTAATTTAATATGCAGGCTATCTATTTTTTATTTAATTTAATATGCAGGCAATCTATTTTTTATTTAATTTAATATAAAGACAATCTATTTTTTTATTAAATTTAATATGCAGGCAATCTATTTTTTATTTAATTTAATATGCAGGCAATCTATTTTTTATTTGATTTAATATGAAGACAATCTATTTTGATTTTATTTAATATGCAGGCAATCTATTTTTTATTTAATTTAATATGAAGGCAATCTATTTTTTATTTGATTTAATATGCAGGCAATCTATTTTTTATTTGATTTAATATGAAGGCAATCTATTTTTTATTTAATTTAATATGCAGGGAATCTATTTTTTATTTAATTTAATATGCAGGCAATCTATTTTTTATTTGATTTAATATGAAGGCAATCTATTTTTTATTTAATTTAATATGAAGACAATCTATTTTTTATTTAATTTAATATGCAGGCAATCTATTTTTTATTTGATTTAATATGCAGGCAATCTATTTTTTATTTAATTTAATATGAAGGCAGTCTATTTTTCATTTAATTTAATATGAAGACAATCTATTTTTTATTTAATTTAATATGCAGGCAGTCTATTTTCATTTAATTTAATATGCAGGCAATCTATTTTTTATTTGATTTAATATGAAGACAATCTATTTTTTATTTAATTTAATATGCAGGCAATCTATTTTTTATTTGATTTAATATGAAGGCAATCTATTTTTAATTTAATTTAATATGAAGACAATCTATTTTTTATTTAATTTAATATGCAGGCAATCTATTTTAATTTAATTTAATATGAAGACAATCTATTTTTTATTTAATTTAATATGCAGGCAATCTATTTTCATTTAATTTAATATGCAGGCAATCTATTTTTTATTTAATTTAATATGAAGACAATCTATTTTTTATTTAATTTAATATGCAGGCAATCTATTTTCATTTAATTTAATATGAAGACAATCTATTTTTTATTTAATTTAATATGCAGGCTATCTATTTTTTATTTAATTTAATATGCAGGCAATCTATTTTTTATTTAATTTAATATAAAGACAATCTATTTTTTTATTAAATTTAATATGCAGGCAATCTATTTTTTATTTAATTTAATATGCAGGCAATCTATTTTTATTTGATTTAATATGAAGACAATCTATTTTGATTTGATTTAATATGCAGGCAATCTATTTTTTATTTAATTTAATATGAAGGCAATCTATTTTTTATTTGATTTAATATGCAGGCAATCTATTTTTTATTTGATTTAATATGAAGGCAATCTATTTTTTATTTAATTTAATATGCAGGGAATCTATTTTTTATTTAATTTAATATGCAGGCAATCTATTTTTTATTTGATTTAATATGCAGGCAATCTATTTTTTATTTAATTTAATATGAAGGCAATCTATTTTTCATTTAATTTAATATGAAGACAATCTATTTTTTATTTAATTTAATATGCAGGCAGTCTATTTTCATTTAATTTAATATGCAGGCAATCTATTTTTTATTTGATTTAATATGAAGACAATCTATTTTTTATTTAATTTAATATGCAGGCAATCTATTTTTTATTTGATTTAATATGAAGGCAATCTATTTTTATTTAATTTAATATGCAGGCAATCTATTTTTTTATTTGATTTAATATGAAGGCAATCTATTTTTTATTTGATTTAATATGAAGACAATCTATTTTTTATTTTATTTAATATGCAGGCAATCTATTTTTTATTTGATTTAATATGAAGGCAATCTATTTTTAATTTAATTTAATATGAAGACAATCTATTTTTTATTTAATTTAATATGCAGGCAATCTATTTTCATTTAATTTAATATGAAGACAATCTATTTTTTATTTTATTTAATATGCAGGCAATCTATTGTCATTTAATTTAATATGCAGGCAATCTATTTTTTATTTGATTTAATATGAAGGCAATCTATTTTTAATTTAATTTAATATGAAGACAATCTATTTTTTATTTAATTTAATATGCAGGCAATCTATTTTCATTTAATTTAATATGAAGACAATCTATTTTTTATTTAATTTAATATGCAGGCAATCTATTTTCATTTAATTTAATATGCAGGCAATCTATTTTTTATTTAATTTAATATGAAGACAATCTATTTTTTATTTAATTTAATATGCAGGCTATCTATTTTTTATTTAATTTAATATGCAGGCAATCTATTTTTTATTTAATTTAATATAAAGACAATCTATTTTTTATTAAATTTAATATGCAGGCAATCTATTTTTTATTTAATTTAATATGCAGGCAATCTATTTTTTATTTGATTTAATATGAAGACAATCTATTTTGATTTGATTTAATATGCAGGCAATCTATTTTTTATTTAATTTAATATGAAGGCAATCTATTTTTTATTTGATTTAATATGCAGGCAATCTATTTTTTATTTGATTTAATATGAAGGCAATCTATTTTTTATTTGATTTAATATGCAGGCAATCTATTTTTTATTTGATTTAATATGAAGGCAATCTATTTTTTATTTAATTTAATATGCAGGGAATCTATTTTTTATTTAATTTAATATGCAGGCAATCTATTTTTTATTTGATTTAATATGCAGGCAATCTATTTTTTATTTAATTTAATATGAAGGCAATCTATTTTTCATTTAATTTAATATGAAGACAATCTATTTTTTATTTAATTTAATATGCAGGCAGTCTATTTTCATTTAATTTAATATGCAGGCAATCTATTTTTTATTTGATTTAATATGAAGACAATCTATTTTTTATTTAATTTAATATGCAGGCAATCTATTTTTTATTTGATTTAATATGAAGGCAATCTATTTTTATTTAATTTAATATGTAGGCAATCTTTTTTTTTATTTGATTTAATATGAAGGCAATCTATTTTTTATTTGATTTAATATGAAGACAATCTATTTTTTATTTTATTTAATATGCAGGCAATCTATTTTTTATTTGATTTAATATGAAGGCAATCTATTTTTAATTTCATTAAATATGAAGACAATCTATTTTTTATTTAATTTAATATGCAGGCAATCTATTTTCATTTAATTTAATATGAAGACAATCTATTTTTTATTTTATTTAATATGCAGGCAATCTATTTTTATTTAATTTAATATGCAGGCAATCTATTTTTTATTTAATTTAATATGAAGACAATCTATTTTTTATTTAATTTAATATGCAGGCAATCTATTTTTTATTTGATTTAATATGCAGGCAATCTATTTTTTATTTGATTTAATATGAAGGCAATCTATTTTTTATTTAATTTAATATGAAGACAATCTATTTTTTATTTAATTTAATATGCAGGCAATCTATTTTTTATTTAAGTTAATATGCAGGGAATCTATTTTTATTTGATTTAATATGCAGGCAATCTATTTTTTATTTGATTTAATATGCAGGCAATCTATTTTTTATTTGATTTAATATGAAGGCAATCTATTTTTTATTTAATTTAATATGAAGACAATCTATTTTTTATTTAATTTAATATGCAGGCAATCTATTTTTTATTTGATTTAATATGCAGGCAATCTATTTTTTATTTAATTTAATATGAAGGCAATCTATTTTTTATTTGATTTAATATGAAGACAATCTATTTTGATTTGATTTAATATGCAGGCAATCTATTTTTTATTTAATTTAATATGAAGGCAATCTATTTTTTATTTGATTTAATATGCAGGCAATCTATTTTTTATTTGATTTAATATGAAGGCAATCTATTTTTTATTTAATTTAATATGCAGGGAATCTATTTTTTATTTAATTTAATATGCAGGCAATCTATTTTTTATTTGATTTAATATGAAGGCAATCTATTTTTTATTTAATTTAATATGAAGACAATCTATTTTTTATTTAATTTAATATGCAGGCAATCTATTTTTTATTTGATTTAATATGCAGGCAATCTATTTTTTATTTAATTTAATATGAAGGCAGTCTATTTTTCATTTAATTTAATATGAAGACAATCTATTTTTTATTTAATTTAATATGCAGGCAGTCTATTTTCATTTAATTTAATATGCAGGCAATCTATTTTTTATTTGATTTAATATGAAGACAATCTATTTTTTATTTAATTTAATATGCAGGCAATCTATTTTTTATTTGATTTAATATGAAGGCAATCTATTTTTAATTTAATTTAATATGAAGACAATCTATTTTTTATTTAATTTAATATGCAGGCAATCTATTTTCATTTAATTTAATATGAAGACAATCTATTTTTTATTTAGTTTAATATGCAGGCAATCTATTTTCATTTAATTTAATATGCAGGCAATCTATTTTTTATTTAATTTAATATGAAGACAATCTATTTTTTATTTAATTTAATATGCAGGCAATCTATTTTCATTTAATTTAATATGAAGACAATCTATTTTTTATTTAATTTAATATGCAGGCTATCTATTTTTTATTTAATTTAATATGCAGGCAATCTATTTTTTATTTAATTTAATATAAAGACAATCTATTTTTTTATTAAATTTAATATGCAGGCAATCTATTTTTTATTTAATTTAATATGCAGGCAATCTATTTTTTATTTGATTTAATATGAAGACAATCTATTTTGATTTGATTTAATATGCAGGCAATCTATTTTTTATTTAATTTAATATGAAGGCAATCTATTTTTTATTTGATTTAATATGCAGGCAATCTATTTTTTATTTGATTTAATATGAAGGCAATCTATTTTTTATTTAATTTAATATGCAGGGAATCTATTTTATGTTTAATTTAATATGCAGGCAATCTATTTTTTATTTGATTTAATATGCAGGCAATCTATTTTTTATTTAATTTAATATGAAGGCAATCTATTTTTCATTTAATTTAATATGAAGACAATCTATTTTTTATTTAATTTAATATGCAGGCAGTCTATTTTCATTTAATTTAATATGCAGGCAATCTATTTTTTATTTGATTTAATATGAAGACAATCTATTTTTTATTTAATTTAATATGCAGGCAATCTATTTTTTATTTGATTTAATATGAAGGCAATCTATTTTTATTTAATTTAATATGCAGGCAATCTATTTTTTTATTTGATTTAATATGAAGGCAATCTATTTTTTATTTGATTTAATATGAAGACAATCTATTTTTTATTTTATTTAATATGCAGGCAATCTATTTTTTATTTGATTTAATATGAAGGCAATCTATTTTTAATTTCATTTAATATGAAGACAATCTATTTTTTATTTAATTTAATATGCAGGCAATCTATTTTCATTTAATTTAATATGAAGACAATCTATTTTTTATTTTATTTAATATGCAGGCAATCTATTTTCATTTAATTTAATATGCAGGCAATCTATTTTTTATTTAATTTAATATGAAGACAATCTATTTTTTATTTAATTTAATATGCAGGCAATCTATTTTTTATTTGATTTAATATGCAGGCAATCTATTTTTTATTTGATTTAATATGAAGGCAATCTATTTTTTATTTAATTTAATATGAAGACAATCTATTTTTTATTTAATTTAATATGCAGGCAATCTATTTTTTATTTAAGTTAATATGCAGGGAATCTATTTTTATTTGATTTAATATGCAGGCAATCTATTTTTTATTTGATTTAATATGCAGGCAATCTATTTTTTATTTGATTTAATATGAAGGCAATCTATTTTTTATTTAATTTAATATGAAGACAATCTATTTTTTATTTAATTTAATATGCAGGCAATCTATTTTTTATTTGATTTAATATGCAGGCAATCTATTTTTTATTTAATTTTATATGAAGGCAGTCTATTTTTCATTTAATTTAATATGAAGACAATCTATTTTTTATTTAATTTAATATGCAGGCAGTCTATTTTCATTTAATTTAATATGCAGGCAATCTATTTTTTATTTGATTTAATATGAAGACAATCTATTTTTTATTTAATTTAATATGCAGGCAATCTATTTTTTATTTGATTTAATATGAAGGCAATCTATTTTTAATTTAATTTAATATGCAGACAATCTATTTTTTATTTAATTTAATATGCAGGCAATCTATTTTCATTTAATTTAATATGAAGACAATCTATTTTTTATTTAATTTAATATGCAGGCAATCTATTTTCATTTAATTTAATATGCAGGCAATCTATTTTTTATTTAATTTAATATGAAGACAATCTATTTTTTATTTAATTTAATATGCAGGCAATCTATTTTCATTTAATTTAATATGAAGACAATCTATTTTTTATTTAATTTAATATGCAGGCTATCTATTTTTTATTTAATTTAATATGCAGGCAATCTATTTTTTATTTAATTTAATATAAAGACAATCTATTTTTTATTAAATTTAATATGCAGGCAATTTATTTTTTATTTAATTTAATATGCAGGCAATCTATTTTTTATTTGATTTAATATGAAGACAATCTATTTTGATTTGATTTAATATGCAGGCAATCTATTTTTTACTTGATTTAATATACAGACAATCTATTTTCATTTGATTTAATATGCAGGCAATCTATTTTCATTTAATTTAATATGAAGGCAATCTATTCTTTATTTAATTTAATATGAAGACAATCTATTTTGATTTGATTTAATATGCAGGCAATCTATTTTCATTTAATTTAATATGCAGGCAATCTATTTTTTACTTGATTTAATATACAGACAATCTATTTTCATTTGATTTAATACGCAGGCAATCTATTTTCCTTTAATTTAATATGAAGGCAATCTATTTTCATTTAATTTAATATGAAGGCAATCTATTTTTTTTTGTATTTAATATGCAGGCAGTCTATTTTAATTTAATTTAATATGCAGGCAGTCTATTTTCATTTAATTTAATATGCAGGCAATCTATTTTCATTTAATTTAATATGAAGGCAATCTATTGTTTATTTGATTTTATATGCAGGGAATCTATTTTGATTTGATTTAATATGCAGGCAATCTATTTTTTATTTGATTTAATATGAAGGCAATCTATTTTTTCTTGATTTAATATGAAGGCAATCTATTTTTTATTTGATTTTATATGCAGGGAATCTATTTTCATTTAATTTAATATGCAGGCAATCTATTTTTTATTTAATTTAATATGAAGACAATCTATTTTTTATTTAATTTAATATGCAGGCAATCTATTTTTTATTTGATTTAATATGCAGGCAATCTATTTTTTATTTGATTTAATATGAAGGCAATCTTTTTTTTATTTAATTTAATATGAAGACAATCTATTTTTTATTTAATTTAATATGCAGGCAATCTATTTTCATTTAATTTAATATGAAGACAGTCAATTTTTTATTTAATTTAATATGCAGGCAATCTATTTTTTATTTAATTTAATATGCAGGCAATCTATTTTTTATTTAATTTAATATAAAGACAAACTATTTTTTATTAAATTTAATATGCAGGCAATCTATTTTTTATTTAATTTAATATGCAGGCAATCTATTTTTTATTTTATTTAATATGAAGGCAATCTATTTTGATTTAATTTAATATGCAGGCAATCTATTTTTTATTTAATTTAATATGAAGGCAGTCTATTTTTCATTTAATTTAATATGAAGACAATCTATTTTTTATTTAATTTAATATGCAGGCAGTCTATTTTCATTTAATTTAATATGCAGGCAATCTATTTTTTATTTGATTTAATATGAAGACAATCTATTTTTTATTTAATTTAATATGCAGGCAATCTATTTTTTATTTGATTTAATATGAAGGCAATCTATTTTTAATTTAATTTAATATGAAGACAATCTATTTTTTATTTAATTTAATATGCAGGCAATCTATTTTCATTTAATTTAATATGAAGACAATCTATTTTTTATTTAATTTAATATGCAGGCAATCTATTTTCATTAAATTTAATATGCAGGCAATCTATTTTTTATTTAATTTAATATGAAGACAATCTATTTTTTATTTAATTTAATATGCAGGCAATCTATTTTCATTTAATTTAATATGAAGACAATCTATTTTTTATTTAATTTAATATGCAGGCTATCTATTTTTTATTTAATTTAATATGCAGGCAATCTATTTTTTTTTTAATTTAATATAAAGACAATCTATTTTTTTATTAAATTTAATATGCAGGCAATCTATTTTTTATTTAATTTAATATGCAGGCAATCTATTTTTTATTTGATTTAATATGAAGACAATCTATTTTGATTTGATTTAATATGCAGGCAATCTATTTTTTATTTAATTTAATATGAAGGCAATCTATTTTTTATTTGATTTAATATGCAGGCAATCTATTTTTTATTTGATTTAATATGAAGGCAATCTATTTTTTATTTAATTTAATATGCAGGGAATCTATTTTTTGTTTAATTTAATATGCAGGCAATCTATTTTTTATTTGATTTAATATGCAGGCAATCTATTTTTTATTTAATTTAATATGAAGGCAATCTATTTTTCATTTAATTTAATATGAAGACAATCTATTTTTTATTTAATTTAATATGCAGGCAGTCTATTTTCATTTAATTTAATATGCAGGCAATCTATTTTTTATTTGATTTAATATGAAGACAATCTATTTTTTATTTAATTTAATATGCAGGCAATCTATTTTTTATTTGATTTAATATGAAGGCAATCTATTTTTATTTAATTTAATATGCAGGCAATCTAGTTTTTAATTTGATTTAATATGAAGGCAATCTATTTTTTATTTGATTTAATATGAAGACAATCTATTTTTTATTTTATTTAATATGCAGGCAATCTATTTTTTATTTGATTTAATATGAAGGCAATCTATTTTTAATTTCATTTAATATGAAGACAATCTATTTTTTATTTAATTTAATATGCAGGCAATCTATTTTCATTTAATTTAATATGAAGACAATCTATTTTTTATTTAATTTAATATGCAGGCAATCTATTTTCATTTAATTTAATATGCAGGCAATCTATTTTTTATTTAATTTAATATGAAGAAAATCTATTTTTTATTTAATTTAATATGCAGAAAATCTATTTTTTATTTGATTTAATATGCAGGCAATCTATTTTTTATTTGATTTAATATGAAGGCAATCTATTTTTTATTTAATTTAATATGAAGACAATCTATTTTTTATTTAATTTAATATGCAGGCAATCTATTTTTTATTTAAGTTAATATGCAGGGAATCTATTTTTATTTGATTTAATATGCAGGCAATCTATTTTTTATTTGATTTAATATGCAGGCAATCTATTTTTTATTTGATTTAATATGAAGGCAATCTATTTTTTATTTAATTTAATATGAAGACAATCTATTTTTTATTTAATTTAATATGCAGGCAATCTATTTTTTATTTGATTTAATATGCAGGCAATCTATTTTTTATTTAATTTAATATGAAGGCAGTCTATTTTTCATTTAATTTAATATGAAGACAATCTATTTTTTATTTAATTTAATATGCAGGCAGTCTATTTTCATTTAATTTAATATGCAGGCAATCTATTTTTTATTTGATTTAATATGAAGACAATCTATTTTTTATTTAATTTAATATGCAGGCAATCTATTTTTTATTTGATTTAATATGAAGGCAATCTATTTTTAATTTAATTTAATATGCAGACAATCTATTTTTTATTTAATTTAATATGCAGGCAATCTATTTTCATTTAATTTAATATGAAGACAATCTATTTTTTATTTAATTTAATATGCAGGCAATCTATTTTCATTTAATTTAATATGCAGGCAATCTATTTTTTATTTAATTTAATATGAAGACAATCTATTTTTTATTTAATTTAATATGCAGGCAATCTATTTTCATTTAATTTAATATGAAGACAATCTATTTTTTATTTAATTTAATATGCAGGCTATCTATTTTTTATTTAATTTAATATGCAGGCAATCTATTTTTTATTTAATTTAATATAAAGACAATCTATTTTTTATTAAATTTAATATGCAGGCAATCTATTTTTTATTTAATTTAATATGCAGGCAATCTATTTTTTATTTGATTTAATATGAAGACAATCTATTTTGATTTGATTTAATATGCAGGCAATCTATTTTTTACTTGATTTAATATACAGAAAATCTATTTTCATTTGATTTAATATGCAGGCAATCTATTTTCATTTAATTTAATATGAAGGCAATCTATTCTTTATTTAATTTAATATTAAGACAATCTATTTTGATTTGATTTAATATGCAGGCAATCTATTTTCATTTAATTTAATATGCAGGCAATCTATTTTTTACTTGATTTAATATACAGACAATCTATTTTCATTTGATTTAATACGCAGGCAATCTATTTTCATTTAATTTAATATGAAGGCAATCTATTTTCATTTAATTTAATATGAAGGCAATCTATTTTTTTTTGTATTTAATATGCAGGCAGTCTATTTTAATTTAATTTAATATGCAGGCAGTCTATTTTCATTTAATTTAATATGCAGGCAATCTATTTTCATTTAATTTAATATGAAGGCAATCTATTGTTTATTTGATTTTATATGCAGGGAATCTATTTTGATTTGATTTAATATGCAGGCAATCTAGTTTTTATTTGATTTAATATGAAGGGAATCTATTTTTATTTGATTTAATATGAAGGCAATCTATTTTTTATTTGATTTTATATGCAGGGAATCTATTTTCATTTAATTTAATATGCAGGCAATCTATTTTTTATTTAATTTAATATGAAGACAATCTATTTTTTATTTAATTTAATATGCAGGCAATCTATTTTTTATTTGATTTAATATGCAGGCAATCTATTTTTTATTTGATTTAATATGAAGGCAATCTTTTTTTTATTTAATTTAATATGAAGACAATCTATTTTTTATTTAATTTAATATGCAGGCAATCTATTTTCATTTAATTTAATATGAAGACAGTCTATTTTTTATTTAATTTAATATGCAGGCAATCTATTTTTTATTTAATTTAATATGCAGGCAATCTATTTTTTATTTAATTTAATATAAAGACAATCTATTTTTTATTAAATTTAATATGCAGGCAATCTATTTTTTATTTAATTTAATATGCAGGCAATCTATTTTTTATTTTATTTAATATGAAGGCAATCTATTTTGGTTTAATTTAATATGCAGGCAATCTATTTTTTACTTCATTTAATATACAGACAATCTATTTCATTTGATTTAATATGCAGGCAATCTATTTTCATTTAATTTAATGTGAAGGCAATCTATTCTTTATTTAATTTAATATGAAGACAATCTATTTTGATTTGATTTAATATGCAGGCAATCTATTTTGATTTAATTTAATATGCAGGCAATCTATTTTTTATTTAATTTAATATGAAGACAATCTATTTTGATTTGATTTAATATGCAGGCAATCTATTTTCATTTAATTTAATATGCAGGCAATCTATTTTTTACTTGATTTAATATACAGACAATCTATTTTCATTTGATTTAATATGCAGGCAATCTATTTTCATTTAATTTAATATGAAGGCAATCTATTTTTTATTTGATTTAATATGCAGGCAGTCTATTTTCATTTAATTTAATATGCAGGCAGTCTATTTTCATTTAATTTAATATGAAGGCAATCTATTTTTATTTGATTTAATATGCAGGCAGTCTATTTTCATTTAATTTAATATGCAGGCAATCTATTTTCATTTGATTTAATATGAATGCAATCTATTTTTTATTTGATTTAATATGCAGGCAGTCTATTTTCATTTAATTTAATATGCAGGAAATCTATTTTCATTTAATTTAATATGAAGGCAATCTATTTTCATTTAATTTAATATGAAGGCAATCTATTTTTTATTTGATTTAATATGCAGGCAATCTATTTTTTATTTGATTTAATATGAAGGCAATCTATTTTTTATTTAATTTAATATGAAGACAATCTATTTTTTATTTAATTTAATATGCAGGCAATCTATTTTTTATTTGATTTATTATGCAGGCAATCTATTTTTTATTTAATTTAATATAAAGGCAATCTATTTTTCATTTAATTTAATATGAAGACAATCTATTTTTTATTTAATTTAATATGCAGACAGTCTATTTTCATTTAATTTAATATGCAGGCAATCTATTTTTTATTTGTTTTAATATGAAGACAATCTATTTTTTATTTAATTTAATATGAAGGCAATCTATTTTTTATTTGATTTAATATGAAGGCAATCTATTTTTATTTAATTTAATATGCAGGCAATCTATTTTTTATTTGATTTAATATGAAGGCAATCAATATTTTATTTGATTTAATATGAAGACAATCTATTTTTATTTAATTTAATATGCAGGCAATCTATTTTTTATTTGATTTAATATGAAGGCAATCTATTTTTAATTTAATTTAATATTAAGACAATCTATTTTTTATTTAATTTAATATGCAGGCAATCTATTTTTTATTTAATTTAATATGCAGGCAATCTTTTTTTTATTTGATTTAATATACAGACAATCTATTTTTTATTTAATTTAATATACAAGCAATCTATTTTTTATTTAATTTAATATGCAGGCAATCTATTTTAATTTAATTTAATATGAAGGCAATCTATTTTTTATGTGATTTAATATGCAGGCAATCTATTTTCATTTAATTTAATATGAAGGCAATCTATTTTTTATTTGATTTAATATGCAGGCAATCTATTTTCATTTAATTTAATATGCAGGCAATCTATTTTTTATTTAATTTAATATGCAGGCAATCTATTTTAATTTAATTAAATATGAAGGCAATCTATTTTCATTTAATTTAATATGAAGGCAATCTATTTTCATTTAATTTAATATGAATGCAATCTATTTTTTATTTGATTTAATATGCAGGCAGTCTATTTTCATTTAATTTAATATGCAGGCAATCTGTTTTTTATTTAATTTAATATGCAGGCAATCTATTTTTATTTGATTTAATATGAAGGCAATCTTTTTTTTATTTGATTTAATATGCAGGCAATCTATTTTTATTTGATTTAATATGCAGGCAATCTATTTTTTATTTGATTTAATATGCAGGCAATCTATTTTTTATTTGATTTAATATGCAGGCAATCTATTTTTTATTTGATTTAATATGCAGGCAATCTATTTTTTATTTAATTTAATATGAAGGCAATCTATTTTTCATTTAATTTAATATGAAGACAATCTATTTTTTATTTAATTTAATATGCAGGCAGTCTATTTTCATTTAATTTAATATGCAGGCAATCTATTTTTTATTTGATTTAATATGAAGACAATCTATTTTTTATTTAATTTAATATGCAGGCAATCTATTTTTTATTTGATTTAATATGAAGGCAATCTATTTTTATTTAATTTAATATGCAGGCAATCTATTTTTTTATTTGATTTAATATGAAGGCAATCTATTTTTTATTTGATTTAATATGAAGACAATCTATTTTTTATTTTATTTAATATGCAGGCAATCTATTTTTTATTTGATTTAATATGAAGGCAATCTATTTTTAATTTAATTTAATATGAAGACAATCTATTTTTTATTTAATTTAATATGCAGGCAATCTATTTTCATTTAATTTAATATGAAGACAATCTATTTTTTATTTTATTTAATATGCAGGCAATCTATTTTCATTTAATTTAATATGCAGGCAATCTATTTTTTATTTGATTTAATATGAAGACAATCTATTTTTTATTTAATTTAATATGCAGGCAATCTATTTTTTATTTGATTTAATATGCAGGCAATCTATTTTTTATTTGATTTAATATGAAGGCAATCTATTTTTTATTTAATTTAATATGAAGAAAATCTATTTTTTATTTAATTTAATATGCAGGCAGTCTATTTTCATTTAATTTAATATGCAGGCAATCTATTTTTTATTTGATTTAATATGAAGACAATCTATTTTTTATTTAATTTAATATGCAGGCAATCTATTTTTTATTTGATTTAATATGAAGGCAATCTATTTTTATTTTATTTAATATGCAGGCAATCTATTTTTTTATTTGATTTAATATGAAGGCAATCTATTTTTTATTTGATTTAATATGAAGACAATCTATTTTTTATTTTATTTAATATGCAGGCAATCTATTTTTTATTTGATTTAATATGAAGGCAATCTATTTTTAATTTAATTTAATATGAAGACAATCTATTTTTTATTTAATTTAATATGCAGGCAATCTATTTTCATTTAATTTAATATGAAGACAATCTATTTTTTATTTTATTTAATATGCAGGCAATCTATTTTTTATTTAATTTAATATGCAGGCAATCTATTTTTTATTTAATTTAATATGAAGACAATCTATTTTTTATTTAATTTAATATGCAGGCAATCTATTTTTTATTTGATTTAATATGCAGGCAATCTATTTTTTATTTGATTTAATATGAAGGCAATCTATTTTTTATTTAATTTAATATGAAGACAATCTATTTTTTATTTAATTTAATATGCAGGCAATCTATTTTTTATTTAAGTTAATATGCAGGGAATCTATTTTTATTTGATTTAATATGCAGGCAATCTATTTTTTATTTGATTTAATATGCAGGCAATCTATTGTTTATTTGATTTAATATGAAGGCAATCTATTTTTTATTTAATTTAATATGAAGACAATCTATTTTTTATTTAATTTAATATGCAGGCAATCTATTTTTTATTTGATTTAATATGCAGGCAATCTATTTTTTATTTAATTTAATATGAAGGCGGTCTATTTTTCATTTAATTTAATATGAAGACAATCTATTTTTTATTTAATTTAATATGCAGGCAGTCTATTTTCATTTAATTTAATATGCAGGCAATCTATTTTTTATTTGATTTAATATGAAGACAATCTATTTTTTATTTAATTTAATATGCAGGCAATCTATTTTTTATTTGATTTAATATGAAGGCAATCTATTTTTAATTTAATTTAATATGAAGACAATCTATTTTTTATTTAATTTAATATGCAGGCAATCTATTTCCATTTAATTTAATATGAAGACAATCTATTTTTTATTTAATTTAATATGCAGGCAATCTATTTTCATTTAATTTAATATGCAGGCAATCTATTTTTTATTTAATTTAATATGAAGACAATCTATTTTTTATTTAATTTAATATGCAGGCAATCTATTTTCATTTAATTTAATATGAAGACAATCTATTTTTTATTTAATTTAATATGCAGGCTATCTATTTTTTATTTAATTTAATATGCAGGCAATCTATTTTTTATTTAATTTAATATAAAGACAATCTATTTTTTATTAAATTTAATATGCAGGCAATCTATTTTTTATTTAATTTAATATGCAGGCAATCTATTTTTTATTTGATTTAATATGAAGACAATCTATTTTGATTTGATTTAATATGCAGGCAATCTATTTTTTATTTAATTTAATATGAAGGCAATCTATTTTTTATTTGATTTAATATGCAGGCAATCTATTTTTTATTTGATTTAATATGAAGCCAATCTATTTTTTATTTAATTTAATATGCAGGGAATCTATTTTTTATTTAATTTAATATGCAGGCAATCTATTTTTTATTTGATTTAATATGCAGGCAATCTATTTTTTATTTAATTTAATATGAAGGCAATCTATTTTTCATTTAATTTAATATGAAGACAATCTATTTTTTATTTAATTTAATATGCAGGCAGTCTATTTTCATTTAATTTAATATGCAGGCAATCTATTTTTTATTTGATTTAATATGAAGACAATCTATTTTTTATTTAATTTAATATGCAGGTAATCTATTTTTTATTTGATTTAATATGAAGGCAATCTATTTTTATTTAATTTAATATGCAGGGAATCTATTTTTTTATTTGATTTAATATGAAGGCAATCTATTTTTTATTTGATTTAATATGAAGACAATCTATTTTTTATTTTATTTAATATGCAGGCAATCTATTTTTTATTTGATTTAATATGAAGGCAATCTATTTTTAATTTAATTTAATATGAAGACAATCTATTTTTTATTTAATTTAATATGCAGGCAATCTATTTTCATTTAATTTAATATGAAGACAATCTATTTTTTATTTTATTTAATATGCAGGCAATCTATTGTCATTTAATTTAATATGCAGGCAATCTATTTTTTATTTGATTTAATATGAAGGCAATCTATTTTTAATTTAATTTAATATGAAGACAATCTATTTTTTATTTAATTTAATATGCAGGCAATCTATTTTCATTTAATTTAATATGAAGACAATCTATTTTTTATTTAATTTAATATGCAGGCAATCTATTTTCATTTAATTTAATATGCAGGCAATCTATTTTTTATTTAATTTAATATGAAGACAATCTATTTTTTATTTAATTTAATATGCAGGCTATCTATTTTTTATTTAATTTAATATGCAGGCAATCTATTTTTTATTTAATTTAATATAAAGACAATCTATTTTTTATTAAATTTAATATGCAGGCAATCTATTTTTTATTTAATTTAATATGCAGGCAATCTATTTTTTATTTGATTTAATATGAAGACAATCTATTTTGATTTGATTTAATATGCAGGCAATCTATTTTTTATTTAATTTAATATGAAGGCAATCTATTTTTTATTTGATTTAATATGCAGGCAATCTATTTTTTATTTGATTTAATATGAAGGCAATCTATTTTTTATTTGATTTAATATGCAGGCAATCTATTTTTTATTTGATTTAATATGAAGGCAATCTATTTTTTATTTAATTTAATATGCAGGGAATCTATTTTTTATTTAATTTAATATGCAGGCAATCTATTTTTTATTTGATTTAATATGCAGGCAATCTATTTTTTATTTAATTTAATATGAAGGCAATCTATTTTTCATTTAATTTAATATGAAGACAATCTATTTTTTATTTAATTTAATATGCAGGCAGTCTATTTTCATTTAATTTAATATGCAGGCAATCTATTTTTTATTTGATTTAATATGAAGACAATCTATTTTTTATTTAATTTAATATGCAGGCAATCTATTTTTTATTTGATTTAATATGAAGGCAATCTATTTTTATTTAATTTAATATGTAGGCAATCTTTTTTTTTATTTGATTTAATATGAAGGCAATCTATTTTTTATTTGATTTAATATGAAGACAATCTATTTTTTATTTTATTTAATATGCAGGCAATCTATTTTTTATTTGATTTAATATGAAGGCAATCTATTTTTAATTTCATTTAATATGAAGACAATCTATTTTTTATTTAATTTAATATGCAGGCAATCTATTTTCATTTAATTTAATATGAAGACAATCTATTTTTTATTTTATTTAATATGCAGGCAATCTATTTTCATTTAATTTAATATGCAGGCAATCTATTTTTTATTTAATTTAATATGAAGACAATCTATTTTTTATTTAATTTAATATGCAGGCAATCTATTTTTTATTTGATTTAATATGCAGGCAATCTATTTTTTATTTGATTTAATATGAAGGCAATCTATTTTTTATTTAATTTAATATGAAGACAATCTATTTTTTATTTAATTTAATATGCAGGCAATCTATTTTTTATTTAAGTTAATATGCAGGGAATCTATTTTTATTTGATTTAATATGCAGGCAATCTATTTTTTATTTGATTTAACATGCAGGCAATCTATTTTTTATTTGATTTAATATGAAGGCAATCTATTTTTTATTTAATTTAATATGAAGACAATCTATTTTTTATTTAATTTAATATGCAGGCAATCTATTTTTTATTTGATTTAATATGCAGGCAATCTATTTTTTATTTAATTTAATATGAAGGCAGTCTATTTTTCATTTAATTTAATATGAAGACAATCTATTTTTTATTTAATTTAATATGCAGGCAGTCTATTTTCATTTAATTTAATATGCAGGCAATCTATTTTTTATTTGATTTAATATGAAGACAATCTATTTTTTATTTAATTTAATATGCAGGCAATCTATTTTTTATTTGATTTAATATGAAGGCAATCTATTTTTAATTTAATTTAATATGAAGACAATCTATTTTTTATTTAATTTAATATGCAGGCAATCTATTTTCATTTAATTTAATATGAAGACAATCTATTTTTTATTTAATTTAATATGCAGGCAATCTATTTTCATTTAATTTAATATGCAGGCAATCTATTTTTTATTTAATTTAATATGAAGACAATCTATTTTTTATTTAATTTAATATGCAGGCAATCTATTTTCATTTAATTTAATATTAAGACAATCAATTTTTTATTTAATTTAATATGCAGGCTATCTATTTTTTATTTAATTTAATATGCAGGCAATCTATTTTTTATTTAATTTAATATAAAGACAATCTATTTTTTTATTAAATTTAATATGCAGGCAATCTATTTTTTATTTAATTTAATATGCAGGCAATCTATTTTTTATTTGATTTAATATGAAGACAATCTATTTTGATTTGATTTAATATGCAGGCAATCTATTTTTTATTTAATTTAATATGAAGGCAATCTATTTTTTATTTGATTTAATATGCAGGCAATCTATTTTTTATTTGATTTAATATGAAGGCAATCTATTTTTTATTTAATTTAATATGCAGGGAATCTATTTTTTATTTAATTTAATATGCAGGCAATCTATTTTTTATTTGATTTAATATGAAGGCAATCTATTTTTTATTTAATTTAATATGAAGACAATCTATTTTTTATTTAATTTAATATGCAGGCAATCTATTTTTTATTTGATTTAATATGCAGGCAATCTATTTTTTATTTAATTTAATATGAAGGCAGTCTATTTTTCATTTAATTTAATATGAAGACAATCTATTTTTTATTTAATTTAATATGCAGGCAGTCTATTTTCATTTAATTTAATATGCAGGCAATCTATTTTTTATTTGATTTAATATGAAGACAATCTATTTTTTATTTAATTTAATATGCAGGCAATCTATTTTTTATTTGATTTAATATGAAGGCAATCTATTTTTAATTTAATTTAATATGAAGACAATCTATTTTTTATTTAATTTAATATGCAGGCAATCTATTTTCATTTAATTTAATATGAAGACAATCTATTTTTTATTTAATTTAATATGCAGGCAATCTATTTTCATTTAATTTAATATGCAGGCAATCTATTTTTTATTTAATTTAATATGAAGACAATCTATTTTTTATTTAATTTAATATGCAGGCAATCTATTTTCATTTAATTTAATATGAAGACAATCTATTTTTTATTTAATTTAATATGCAGGCTATCTATTTTTTATTTAATTTAATATGCAGGCAATCTATTTTTTATTTAATTTAATATAAAGACAATCTATTTTTTTATTAAATTTAATATGCAGGCAATCTATTTTTTATTTAATTTAATATGCAGGCAATCTATTTTTTATTTGATTTAATATGAAGACAATCTATTTTGATTTGATTTAATATGCAGGCAATCTATTTTTTATTTAATTTAATATGAAGGCAATCTATTTTTTATTTGATTTAATATGCAGGCAATCTATTTTTTATTTGATTTAATATGAAGGCAATCTATTTTTTATTTAATTTAATATGCAGGGAATCTATTTTTTATTTAATTTAATATGCAGGCAATCTATTTTTTATTTGATTTAATATGCAGGCAATCTATTTTTTATTTAATTTAATATGAAGGCAATCTATTTTTCATTTAATTTAATATGAAGACAATCTATTTTTTATTTAATTTAATATGCAGGCAGTCTATTTTCATTTAATTTAATATGCAGGCAATCTATTTTTTATTTGATTTAATATGAAGACAATCTATTTTTTATTTAATTTAATATGCAGGCAATCTATTTTTTATTTGATTTAATATGAAGGCAATCTATTTTTATTTAATTTAATATGCAGGCAATCTATTTTTTTATTTGATTTAATATGAAGGCAATCTATTTTTTATTTGATTTAATATGAAGACAATCTATTTTTTATTTTATTTAATATGCAGGCAATCTATTTTTTATTTGATTTAATATGAAGGCAATCTATTTTTAATTTAATTTAAAATGAAGACAATCTATTTTTTATTTAATTTAATATGCAGGCAATCTATTTTCATTTAATTTAATATGAAGACAATCTATTTTTTATTTTATTTAATATGCAGGCAATCTATTGTCATTTAATTTAATATGCAGGCAATCTATTTTTTATTTTATTTAATATGAAGGCAATCTATTTTTAATTTAATTTAATATGAAGACAATCTATTTTTTATTTAATTTAATATGCAGGCAATCTATTTTCATTTAATTTAATATGAAGACAATCTATTTTTTATTTAATTTAATATGCAGGCAATCTATTTTCATTTAATTTAATATGCAGGCAATCTATTTTTTATTTAATTTAATATGAAGACAATCTATTTTTTATTTAATTTAATATGCAGGCTATCTATTTTTTATTTAATTTAATATGCAGGCAATCTATTTTTTATTTAATTTAATATAAAGACAATCTATTTTTTATTAAATTTAATATGCAGGCAATCTATTTTTTATTTAATTTAATATGCAGGCAATCTATTTTTTATTTGATTTAATATGAAGACAATCTATTTTGATTTGATTTAATATGCAGGCAATCTATTTTTTATTTAATTTAATATGAAGGCAATCTATTTTTTATTTGATTTAATATGCAGGCAATCTATTTTTTATTTGATTTAATATGAAGGCAATCTATTTTTTATTTGATTTAATATGCAGGCAATCTATTTTTATTTGATTTAATATGAAGGCAATCTATTTTTTATTTAATTTAATATGCAGGGAATCTATTTTTTATTTAATTTAATATGCAGGCAATCTATTTTTTATTTGATTTAATATGCAGGCAATCTATTTTTTATTTAATTTAATATGCAGGCAATCTATTTTTTATTTGATTTAATATGCAGGCAATCTATTTTTTATTTAATTTAATATGAAGGCAGTCTATTTTTCATTTAATTTAATATGAAGACAATCTATTTTTTATTTAATTTAATATGCAGGCAGTCTATTTTCATTTAATTTAATATGCAGGCAATCTATTTTTTATTTGATTTAATATGAAGACAATCTATTTTTTATTTAATTTAATATGCAGGCAATCTATTTTTTATTTGATTTAATATGAAGGCAATCTATTTATAATTTAATTTAATATGAAGACAATCTATTTTTTATTTAATTTAATATGCAGGCAATCTGTTTTCATTTAATTTAATATGAAGACAATCTATTTTTTATTTAATTTAATATGCAGGCAATCTATTTTCATTTAATTTAATATGCAGGCAATCTATTTTTTATTTAATTTAATATGAAGACAATCTATTTTTTATTTAATTTAATATGCAGGCAATCTATTTTCATTTAATTTAATATGAAGACAATCTATTTTTTATTTAATTTAATATGCAGGCTATCTATTTTTTATTTAATTTAATATGCAGGCAATCTATTTTTTATTTAATTTAATATAAAGACAATCTATTTTTTATTAAATTTAATATGCAGGCAATCTATTTTTTATTTAATTTAATATGCAGGCAATCTATTTTTTATTTGATTTAATATGAAGACAATCTATTTTGATTTGATTTAATATGCAGGCAATCTATTTTTTACTTGATTTAATATACAGACAATCTATTTTCATTTGATTTAATATGCAGGCAATCTATTTTCATTTAATTTAATATGAAGGCAATCTATTCTTTATTTAATTTAATATGAAGACAATCTATTTTGATTTGATTTAATATGCAGGCAATCTATTTTCATTTAATTTAATATGCAGGCAATCTATTTTTTACTTGATTTAATATACAGACAATCTATTTTCATTTGATTTAATACGCAGGCAATCTATTTTCATTTAATTTAATATGAAGGCAATCTATTTTCATTTAATTTAATATGAAGGCAATCTATTTTTTTTTTGTATTTAATATGCAGGCAGTCTATTTTAATTTAATTTAATATGCAGGCAGTCTATTTTCATTTAATTTAATATGCAGGCAATCTATTTTCATTTAATTTAATATGAAGGCAATCTATTTTTTATTTGATTTTATATGCAGGGAATCTATTTTGATTTGATTTAATATGCAGGCAATCTATTTTTTATTTGATTTAATATGAAGGGAATCTATTTTTATTTGATTTAATATGCTGGCAATCTTTTTTTTATTTGATTTTATATGCAGGGAATCTATTTTCATTTAATTTAATATGCAGGCAATCTATTTTTTATTTAATTTAATATGAAGACAATCTATTTTTTATTTAATTTAATATGCAGGCAATCTATTTTTTATTTGATTTAATATGCAGGCAATCTATTTTTTATTTGATTTAATATGAAGGCAATCTATTTTTTATTTAATTTAATATGAAGACAATCTATTTTTTATTTAATTTAATATGCAGGCAATCTATTTTCATTTAATTTAATATGAAGACAATCTATTTTTTATTTAATTTAATATGCAGGCAATCTATTTTTTATTTAATTTAATATGCAGGCAATCTATTTTTTATTTAATTTAATATAAAGACAATCTATTTTTTATTAAATTTAATATGCAGGCAATCTATTTTTTATTTAATTTAATATGCACGCAATCTATTTTTTATTTTATTTAATATGAAGGCAATCTATTTTGATTTAATTTAATATGCAGGCAATCTATTTTTTACTTCATTTAATATACAGACAATCTATTTCATTTGATTTAATATGCAGGCAATCTATTTTCATTTAATTTAATATGAAGGCAATCTATTCTTTATTTAATTTAATATGAAGACAATCTATTTTGATTTGATTTAATATGCAGGCAATCTATTTTGATTTAATTTAATATGCAGGCAATCTATTTTTTATTTAATTTAATATGAAGACAATCTATTTTGATTTGATTTAATATGCAGGCAATCTATTTTCATTTAATTTAATATGCAGGCAATCTATTTTTTACTTGATTTAATATACAGACAATCTATTTTCATTTGATTTAATATGCAGGCAATCTATTTTCATTTAATTTAATATGAAGGCAATCTTTTTTTTATTTGATTTAATATGCAGGCAGTCTATTTTCATTTAATTTAATATGCAGGCAGTCTATTTTCATTTAATTTAATATGAAGGCAATCTATTTTTATTTGATTTAATATGCAGGCAGTCTATTTTCATTTAATTTAATATGCAGGCAATCTATTTTCATTTGATTTAATATGAAGGCAATCTATTTTTTATTTGATTTAATATGCAGGCAGTCTATTTTCATTTAATTTAATATGCAGGAAATCTATTTTCATTTAATTTAATATGAAGGCAATCTATTTTCATTTAATTTAATATGAAGGCAATCTATTTTTTATTTGATTTAATATGCAGGCAGTCTATTTTCATTTAATTTAATATGCATGCAATCTATTTTCATTTAATTTAATATGAAGGCAATCTATTTTTTATTTGATTTTATATGCAGGGAATCTATTTTGATTTGATTTAATATGCAGGCAATCTATTTTTTATTTGATTTAATATGCAGGGAATCTATTTTTATTTGATTTAATATGCAGGCAATCTATTTTTATTTGATTTTATATGCAGGGAATCTATTTTTATTTGATTTAATATGCAGGCAATCTATTTTCATTTAATTTAATATGCAGGCAATCTATTTTTTATTTAATTTAATATGAAGGCAATCTATTTTTTATTTTATTTTCTATGCAGGGAATCTATTTTGATTTCATTTAATATGCAGGCAATCTATTTTTTTTTTTGATTTAATATGCAGGCAATCTATTTTTTATTTGATTTTATATGCAGGGAATCTATTTTGATTTAATTTAATATGCAGGCAATCTATTTTTTATTTGATTTAATATGCAGGCAATCTATTTTCATTTAATTTAATATGCAGGCAATCTATTTAGATTTGATTTAATATGCAGGCAATCTATTTTTATGTGATTTAATATGAAGGCAATCTATTTTGATTTGATTTAATATGCAGGCAATCTATTTTTATTTGATTTAATATGCAGGCAATCTATTTTTATTTGATTTAATATGCAGGCAATCTATTTTTATTTGATTTAATATGCAGGCAATCTATTTTTTATTTGATTTAATATGCAGGCAATCTATTTTTATTTGATTTAATATGCAGGCAATCTATTTTTTATTTGATTTAATATGCAGGCAATCTATTTTTTATTTGATTTAATATGCAGGCAATCTATTTTTATTTGATTTAATATGCAGGCAATCTATTTTTATTTGATTTAATATGCAGGCAATCTATTTTTTTTTGATTTAATATGAAGGCAATCTATTTTTATTTGATTTAATATGCAGGCAATCTATTTTTATTTGATTTAATATGCAGGCAATCTATTTTTATTTGATTTAATATGCAGGCAATCTATTTTTATTTGATTTAATATGCAGGCAATCTATTTTTTTATTTGATTTAATATGCAGGCAATCTATTTTCATTTAATTTAATATGCAGGCAATCTATTTTTATTTGATTTAATATGAAGGCAATCTATTTTGATTTGATTTAATATGCAGGCAATCTATTTTTATTTGATTTAATATGCAGGCAATCTATTTTTATTTAATTTAATATGCAGGCAATCTATTTTTATTTGATTTAATATGAAGGCAATCTATTTTGATTTGATTTAATATGCAGGCAATCTATTTTTATTTGATTTAATATGCAGGCAATCTATTTTTATTTGATTTAATATGCAGGCAATCTATTTTTTATTTAATTTAATATGCACGCAATCTATTTTTTATTTTATTTAATATGAAGGCAATCTATTTTGATTTAATTTAATATGCAGGCAATCTATTTTTTACTTCATTTAATATACAGACAATCTATTTCATTTGATTTAATATGCAGGCAATCTATTTTCATTTAATTTAATATGAAGGCAATCTATTCTTTATTTAATTTAATATGAAGACAATCTATTTTGATTTGATTTAATATGCAGGCAATCTATTTTGATTTAATTTAATATGCAGGCAATCTATTTTTTATTTAATTTAATATGAAGACAATCTATTTTGATTTGATTTAATATGCAGGCAATCTATTTTCATTTAATTTAATATGCAGGCAATCTATTTTTTACTTGATTTAATATACAGACAATCTATTTTCATTTGATTTAATATGCAGGCAATCTATTTTCATTTAATTTAATATGAAGGCAATCTTTTTTTTATTTGATTTAATATGCAGGCAGTCTATTTTCATTTAATTTAATATGCAGGCAGTCTATTTTCATTTAATTTAATATGAAGGCAATCTATTTTTATTTGATTTAATATGCAGGCAGTCTATTTTCATTTAATTTAATATGCAGGCAATCTATTTTCATTTGATTTAATATGAAGGCAATCTATTTTTTATTTGATTTAATATGCAGGCAGTCTATTTTCATTTAATTTAATATGCAGGAAATCTATTTTCATTTAATTTAATATGAAGGCAATCTATTTTCATTTAATTTAATATGAAGGCAATCTATTTTTTATTTGATTTAATATGCAGGCAGTCTATTTTCATTTAATTTAATATGCATGCAATCTATTTTCATTTAATTTAATATGAAGGCAATCTATTTTTTATTTGATTTTATATGCAGGGAATCTATTTTGATTTGATTTAATATGCAGGCAATCTATTTTTTATTTGATTTAATATGCAGGGAATCTATTTTTATTTGATTTAATATGCAGGCAATCTATTTTTATTTGATTTTATATGCAGGGAATCTATTTTTATTTGATTTAATATGCAGGCAATCTATTTTCATTTAATTTAATATGCAGGCAATCTATTTTTTATTTAATTTAATATGAAGGCAATCTATTTTTTATTTTATTTTCTATGCAGGGAATCTATTTTGATTTCATTTAATATGCAGGCAATCTATTTTTTTTTTTTGATTTAATATGCAGGCAATCTATTTTTTATTTGATTTTATATGCAGGGAATCTATTTTGATTTAATTTAATATGCAGGCAATCTATTTTTTATTTGATTTAATATGCAGGCAATCTATTTTCATTTAATTTAATATGCAGGCAATCTATTTAGATTTGATTTAATATGCAGGCAATCTATTTTTATGTGATTTAATATGAAGGCAATCTATTTTGATTTGATTTAATATGCAGGCAATCTATTTTTATTTGATTTAATATGCAGGCAATCTATTTTTATTTGATTTAATATGCAGGCAATCTATTTTTATTTGATTTAATATGCAGGCAATCTATTTTTTATTTGATTTAATATGCAGGCAATCTATTTTTATTTGATTTAATATGCAGGCAATCTATTTTTTATTTGATTTAATATGCAGGCAATCTATTTTTTATTTGATTTAATATGCAGGCAATCTATTTTTATTTGATTTAATATGCAGGCAATCTATTTTTATTTGATTTAATATGCAGGCAATCTATTTTTTTTTGATTTAATATGAAGGCAATCTATTTTTATTTGATTTAATATGCAGGCAATCTATTTTTATTTGATTTAATATGCAGGCAATCTATTTTTATTTGATTTAATATGCAGGCAATCTATTTTTATTTGATTTAATATGCAGGCAATCTATTTTTTTATTTGATTTAATATGCAGGCAATCTATTTTCATTTAATTTAATATGCAGGCAATCTATTTTTATTTGATTTAATATGAAGGCAATCTATTTTGATTTGATTTAATATGCAGGCAATCTATTTTTATTTGATTTAATATGCAGGCAATCTATTTTTATTTAATTTAATATGCAGGCAATCTATTTTTATTTGATTTAATATGAAGGCAATCTATTTTGATTTGATTTAATATGCAGGCAATCTATTTTTATTTGATTTAATATGCAGGCAATCTATTTTTATTTGATTTAATATGCAGGCAATCTATTTTGATTTGATTTAATATGCAGGCAATCTATTTTTATTTGATTTAATATGAAGGCAATCTATTTTTTATTTGATTTAATATGCAGGCAATCTATTTTTTATTTGATTTAATATGCAGGGAATCTATTTTGATTTGATTTAATATGCAGGCAATCTATTTTGATTTAATTTAATATGAAGGCAATCTATTTTTTATTTGATTTAATATGCAGACAATCTATTTTGATTTAATTTAATATGCAGGCAATCTATTTTGATTTGATTTAATATGAAGGCAATCTATTCTGATTTGATTTAATATGAAGGCAATCTATTTTTATTTGATTTAATATGCAGGGAATCTATTTTCATTTAATTTAATATGCAGGCAATCTATTTTTATTTGATTTCATACGCAGGCAATCTATTTTTTATTTGATTTGATATGCAGACAATCTATTTTGATTTGATTTAATATGCAGGCAATCTATTTTGATTTGATTTTATATGAAGGCAATCTATTTTTTATTTGATTTAATATGCAGACAATCTATTTTCATTTGATTTAATATGCAGGCAACCTATTTTGATTTGATTTAATATGCAGGGAATCTATTTTCATTTCATTTAATATGCAGGCAATCTATTTTTATTTGATTTTATACGCAGGCAATCTATTTTCATTTAATTTAATATGCAGGCAATCTATTTTTATTTGATTTCATACGCAGGCAATCTATTTTTTATTTGATTTGATATGTAGGCAATCTATTTTCATTTGATTTAATGTTTTTTATAAATATTGTTCACCTTTAGAACCGAATGTGTAAATCATGGTGTTATTTTTGTATATAATACTATGAACTGTGTAATCCTATTCGCCTGTCATGTCAGATGAAATAAGTATTATTAGAAATTGCAGAATTACAATGTTACTTCATAAAAACAACAATGAACTAAAAAGGCCTTTCGATGTCTCAATCGTCCTCTTTGGCCCAGCTTAACTGACGATTGGTCTGTACACCCGATATAATCGAAGACATTAATGTAAAAAGGATAGATTTATACAAAGATGATGATATATTGTTCGTAAATGAAAACGCAAAAGAAACTTTATGTGATAGAAGAAGATAATATTTAAATAAACATCTAACACAAATAAATAAGTGAATAAATAATAAGTGAATTTTCCAGATGTAACTTTCAATTTAGATAAGAGAATTTATAAACCATTTCAAAAAGATAATGGAAACCCCAACTTACGTCAACCCACTCTTAAACCAACGTCAAGCATAACATCTCATAGAATTTTGTGGAGCCGGCAGCAGTACTTGGAAACCGGAAATCACAAAATCATATGGAACATAGATGTACAAACAGAAAAACCTATCCAAGCAAGAAGGCTGGATGTTACGAGGCGCATTACTATTCGCCAAATAGCCCAAGATGTCAAGATTAGTACAGGGTCTGTGGAAACTATCATTCATGACCATTTGCATATGCATAAGGTGTCTGTCAGATGGATTCCCAGGTTGCTCACACCATTCCAGAAGCAAGAACGCGTCGAGTGCTCGAGGATGAATTTGGAGATGTGCCAAGAAGATGAGTCAAGTTTTTCAAAAGACTGATTACACAGGATGAAACCTGGGTCCATCACTATGATCCAGAGACCAAAGCCCAGTCAATGCACTGGAAGCACTTGGACTCACCACCTCCAAAGAAGGCAAGGGTGCAGCCCTCCGCTGGCAAGGTAATGCTCACAGTCTTCTGGGACCAGGACGGAGTAGTTTCCTGGCAAAGGGTACCACAATTACAGGAGCCCATTATGATCGAAGACATTCATTTTGAGGAAATTAAGGGAAGCTACCAAAATCAAAAGGCGGGGCAAGATCAGCAAAGGTACCCTCCTCCTGCAGGAAAACGCTCCGGTCCACAACTCGCATGTCGCCAGATCAGAAGCACGGGCGTGTGGTTATGAAATCCTTCCCCATCCTCCTTACTCTCCTGACCTTGTACCCTCTGACTTTCACCTCTTCCCAGCCATGAAGTTGTTTTTGAAAGGAAAGCGTTTCCTAGATGATGCAGCTTTGATTTCTGAAGTCACGTTGTGGTTGGAGGACCAACCTGGGGTGTTCTATAAAAACGGTCTCCAGAGCTGTATCAAACGATGGAAGAAAAGACTAATAACTGTGCCAAGTTTCGTTGCTCTATTGCCATGGAAGTGGGTCAGGGGCATTACTTATTGCACGCCCCTCGTATAGTAGTTAACAAGAAAGAAAAGACCTGCCAGATCGTAGATATCGCCGTTCCAGCAAAAACAGGGAGAACATCAAGGCAACGAAGAAGTGAAACAAATACACAGAACTGGCCAGAGAGCAAAAAATGGATATAGAGATTAAAAAAGTTAAAACACCAATAATAATAGGAGTATTAGGAACAATCTAAATAAACTTTTAAAAAATGAATGGGAAAGATTGGAATCTGGAGGATGACTGAGAAGATACAACGAATAATAATAATAATAATAATAATAATAATAATAAAACGGCTGAAATATTAAGGAAGACTCTTTAATTCAGATATTTACACACAAACGCTTACAAGACATGTAGAAACCGTTATAGAAGAAAAACAAAAAAGATAAAAGAACACAACATGGAATCAAGAAAACTGAAACTATATAATTTGAAGTTAATCCTTCCTTAAAAAAGTGTAGTGTCGCATCAACTGGCGCCACATACAAATAGTTGTGAAGGGTTAAGGATGGATGAAAAGATTGAGGAAAGAAAACACTGGGACCTGGGAAAGCTTGTTACCACGCAAACAACTTATCAAATGAAGAAATCTTTAATGAAGATTTTACAAGACCCTAAAATACTGCGGTTATACAAGAACTCAAGTTAAAATGTTAAACTCAGGAAATATGGCAATTGTTTGGTTTACACCTCCATACAGTCAAATATTCAAAACTGAACTACGGAAAAATCTATTAAATTTGTGATATAACCTCTGGGCGTGTTCGTCGATCCCTCGTCCGCGGGACCATAGATGTCAAACACCTCACCCAACTCTAAGCCTGAAAGCAAGGTGAATTGATGTTACCCGGGCATGCAACATCGTTATAAACTTAATTAACGTTCATTTCTTTCCTAATACCATTTTCCGTAAAAATTTTAACACACTCCCAAATAAATTACAAATGTAGCGATACTTACAAAAAAAATCGCCCAAAATCACAATAACAAAACGAAGTGCTGTAAAGAACAATAATATAAATACTACTCCAAATAAAAATGTGCTGTTAAGACAAATATACTAGTAACAGTAATAATAAAATAAAGTGTATACCATCCTCTATAGTTTATCTAATCACCAACTAGAGAAGGTTCGACTGAAAATAAATTTTATATATGAACTGCCGTTTACTTTCAAAGATAGATTCAACAACCCCAAATATTCTTTTAATAATATTAATTATGGAACCAAAGTTTTTCAGTATATGACTACAAACAATAAAAACTAATAGTTAAGTGGGATATTATTATAAAAAAAACCTAATCGCTGTAGATCCTTAAACACAACTTGTTATCTTTGCCTAAATGAGAAACTTGAGATAATTAGATTTAATGGCACCGATTAACTTTTAACAAAAGAAAATGAAACCTTGTTTAATTGTATGCATAGCAAATCTTAACTCTTATTCCTTTGAATAAAATCGCATTAATTCATAAGACTTCTACTAAAACTAGATAATAATATTAAAATTAATAATATTAATAAGAGTATGATTTAATTTACTAAAATAGACTTCCGATCCTGCTTACTAATATAAACGCTGTCTCTCTTCATATTCATTCCTTTTACATGATATTCTTTTTGATTGTTGTATATGTGGCGTGGGTAAGAATGTATCTATGTTTATAGAATTGTATATGTATGTTTATGCAAAGCCATTCAATGAGTGATTTTATTTGGAAACTGATATGAATGGTTGGCTATATGCCAATATGCCGGTAAACTTGTGATTTTTTACAGCGTTCATTTATTCTTACATCTATAGTAAAGATCCGGATTATGACTTATTTATCAAGTGCATTATACGGAACTTATACTTGTGTATGAAGATATGTAACTTTTATATATACTAGCAAGCCTCGGCATTGCACGATCGTAACATATGCATTAATATGATATTTTTATTCATGCAGATTTCGCATTTATTATTATAGAACTAATCCTCAATTGATTATTATATTGTACCCAATATATAGAAGTGATTACAAAAGTATTTTTAATAAATAAGTGCAGCGCGATCAACTATAATCGACACAAAAACATTAAACTCTGTAATGGTATTCGCTACTATGTAAGCTAACGACACATTCATATAAAAACTTGACAAATTATCGTAGTACAATGTATATTTGCGCATGCATAGAATATTGCATTATGTAACCAAATCCCAATCTTTTAATTTTAACCTCTTAGCAATTATTTTTCCAACATGAAACCAAATCGATTTTATTCTTCATGTCCGAATACACCATATTGAATTTTCAATTTGTACACTAAAAATTGACACGGTATTTTGGTAGAGATTGTTCCGCACACAGACAAAGTCACTTTTATAATATATATATATATATATATATATATATATATATATATATATATATATATATATACTAGCAAAAGTACCGTCGTTGACTGGGTTCAAAAACAGCCTACAGAAAATGGACTCTGATTTATAAAAGTATAAGTTATGAAAAGGAAGGGTTGTATTTCAATACCGGTTGGACAATTTCAAGCATTATGTCGTTTGAAAATTTTCACATAATCAGCCTTTCTTCAGACTTCTTGAATAAAAAACACTTTAACAATAGAATATTATTTAAAGAAATTTCCCTTAAAGGAAATGAATCATGCGAAAACATTTATCCTGGACGCATAATTTGCCAAGAGCATATTTAAATATTAATATATCAGCTGGTTGTTTGGAGATTTTCAAACGACATAATGCTTGAAATTGTCCAACCGGTATTGAAACAATTGTAACTTACAATGAAATGCACTTTTTGTTGCTACTAATTCCTTTTTTGAAGCCTTGGGTTTGTTAATACAGTATATCAATGCTCAATTATGAAATATGATACATTGTAGCTTACTTTTTAAGTCATCTTTTTTGGGCTTAAAATTCATTGGTATATGGAAATTTACTGAATTATACGAACCCAGTAAAATTCAGTATATTACAAACAAGTATATATATATATATATTAATTTTATGTGAGTAAATTAAGTAGTTATATATGTATATATATATATATATATATATAACTACTTAATTTACTCACATAAAATTAATATATGAAAGTATAGATTTATGCGTAAACTTTAAGTATTTACTTCAAAAGTGCTCAATACGTAGGTAGAGCTAGTAAGTACATATATACATATATATATATATATATATATATATATATATATATATATATATGCGTGTGTGTGTCTGTGTGTGTGTACATTTCCCTAGGAAATAACTCTGTAAATTTTCAGTCTACAGACTCGAAATTTGATATACACAGTACTGAGATTTGGCAAAGCCTTTGTAATCCATTTTCAGACAGAACTTTGACTATTAAGGGGGTCAAAGTTCAACTATTTGACCTTTTAGAACTCTACTAAACTTCTCCGCCAATTTTGGGTCTAAACACTGGAAATTTTAGATATAGGTTTCTTTGGGCATGGATCTAACTTAATAACTTGATTTGAGCCCAAAACAATAAATTTTAAGGGGTAATAATAGGGGTCAAAGTTTAAAAAATTGACCTTTAGTTTTTGCTCAACATACACCTCCAAACACCCGGGCAACGCCGGGCTGAAATGCTAGTATATATATAAAAGTGAACGTGTCTGTGTGTGTGTCTGTGTGTGTGTCTGTGTACATCTTCCTAACCAATTAACTCTGTTAATTTTCAATCTACAGACTCGAAATTTGATATACAGGGTACTGAGATTTGGGAAAATCTTTGTAATCCGTTTTCGGCCAGAAATTTGGCGAGTAAACGGTCAAAATTCAACGATTTGACCTTTGAGAACTTTACCAAGCTCATCCGACAACGTACATACAGACACGTTCGCTTTTATGTATATATATATATATATATATATATATATATATATAGAGAGAGAGAGAGAGAGAGAGAGAGAGACATAGGTAGATCGATAGATAGATAGATAGATAGATAGATAGATAGATAGATAGATTGATAGATAAAAGTGAAATTGTCTGTCTTTCTGTCTGTCTGTCTGTCTACCAAATTACACTGTTAATTTTCAGTCTAACCTTACCTTACCCTAACTCACATTTTTGTTAAGTGTTTGGATTTCCTTTTCTCGAAAATCATCGAACATCTCTTCTTAAAAGAGCCCTCGGATATAAATTTAAACTGTAATAGAACCAAGTGTTAGCCCCAGGAAGGAGCCCCTTGATCTCTTCAAACTAACAAAAGTAAAAAAAGAAAAGCGAAAGTAACTCATGAAACTCGTTTGTAAACTATTGATATTTGGTGATTTTTTTCTCTTCGAACATTTCTCAAGTTCTGACAATTTTTTTTTTTTTGTGACTAGATCTGAGGGTGAACATATTTTTGGAACAAAGTTTTGTATACGTTGACTTTGTATTTGTGCGTTTAACAAATGTCTTCGAAACAAATAACAGACTCGAGATTTGATAAAAGGGTTATTGAGATTTGGGAAAATCTTTATAATCGGTTTTCGGCCAGAAATTTGGCTGTCAAAGGGTCAAAGTTCAACGATTTAACCTTTGAAAATTCTACCAAATTCCTCCGCCAATTTTGGGTCTAAACTCTTGAAATTTTATATAACGTGTATTCGAACATAGGGCAAGCTTTTTAATCGGTTTTTGGCCGAAAGTTTGGCTGCCAAGGGATCAAAGTTCAAAAGAGTTTACCTTTGCTGTCTCTAGCAAACTATTCAAGAAATTTTGGATCTAAACATTTGAAATTTTACATGAAGGGTATTCAGACATGCAACAAGCTTTTTAATCAGTTTTGGGGCAAAATTTTGGCTACCAAGAGGATAAAGTTGAAAGAATTGACGCTTGCAAGCTCTACTAAGCTCCTCTGCCAATTTTAATTCTAAACACTTGAAATTTAAGATGTAAGTTATCTGAATATAAGTAAGAAACTGTTCGTGTAATTTCGTTTCATGTATACTCCGCAACGGCTAAGTCGATTTTTATGAAATTTCACACAAATGTACTTTATGAATCTGGCAGTGTTCTTAGATAGTTTTTTGTATTGGATTGCTTTCGATAGCTATCACTAATCGGAAAAATCCCATAAAAGAAGAATAGGTAATTTTGACCAGCGTTAACACCTTATACAGCCTAATATCACAATTACATATTCAAAGTTTTACTATAACACAAGCTGAAAGGCCGATAGCATAAAATCAACAGTGGGTTCTTTGATATGAGAGGCATGCGTTGAAAAATGAATGTTTCTGTTTCGAACTCAATTGAACAATGATAATTAACTTTTGCATTTTAAACTTTAATTTAAGCCATCATATATAAAACGTGATTTTATAAAATCAACAGTAGGTTCTCTACAGTGCAATGTAGACTACAATATATTATGGACTAAATAAGGGCGAAGAGGCGTTTCAAGGTTCTTCCTGATGCACTGCGATGGGTCCACAAATAGAGCAGGCAATCAATCGATTTTATTGAAAAATGGTCGATTTCATCGATTTTGGTGACAATAAAAATATGGGAGTGTGAAACATTTGTTGATCATCGTTCAAACCCGAGCAACATCGCGTCTTTGTGTGTGTGTGTGTGTGTGTGTGTGTGTGTGTGTGTGTGTGTGTGTGTATATTCCCCAACGAAACCGCACGTATATATATATATATATATATATATATATATATATATATATGAAAGCGTGCACTTAATGCTCTTGTATTAGTGTGCATAAATTTGGTGCAGCGTTTTGAAACTGTTTCCGTTTCCCTCGCATCCGTGTGTTTGTTTGAGGGGATTTGAATCTATTAAACGATGTATGTGATATGAATAGATTTATGTCGATTTATCTATTCTGCGTGTGTTGGTTGCTTGTCCACACCTTTATGAGTTCATGGGATTTGCTTACCATCATCCACTTTTAGATTAGCACACAACCACATTTCTACACTTTTAAAATGTTTACTTGTGTTGATTGATTCGTATTTTATTTACATAGCAACTAAAATATTTTAGCAATTTGTATCTTTTAAGAGTATATGCTTGAATCTATTTATTTATAGTATACTCTATTTCCGTCTTATTCAATAATAATAATAATAATAATAATAATAATAATAATAATAATAATAATAATAACCATGGGACCCAGAAGAAAGATCTGGATGTCATGATCGACAGGTGCTCCTTCGGTAGCCAGCATGGGGGGGGGCCCGGTGGTCATCCTGCGAATGTTGGCCAACTTTCTAGTTTCAGAAACTCAAATAATATGGACGCTGAACAGGTAAATATAACCTCTAATTTCAGGGAACATAATGATACCGAACAAACACAGCACAGCCATGATAACCATCAAAATGAAAAAAAAAGAAAGAAATGGACAACAAAAGAGAATAGACTCGTAATGGAATGCTATTATAGAAGTCATCCTAAATATAGATATGGAGGTTATCGGAAACGAATGAAAGAACTATGGGACCTATCCAGTGACTACCATTAGACAGAACAAAGAATTGCGGACCAAGCAAGACTGATACTCAAGAACGGTTGGCTCTCTAAACTAGAACTAACAGAAATTCAGCGAAAAATAAATGATGAAACTGAACAAGAAGCATGCCCCAACGAAACCGCACGTAGAGCAACCCCACAAGTTGAAGCCTCACAAGTATAAACACAAAAGACCGAGGACCAACAAAGAACGAAGTCTACAAACGCGAAAACCGAGAACAATGAAATAGAACTAACAGAGAATGAAGCAAATAAAATAAATACAATAATACAGCTGATGAACGAGGAAAATACAAAGCTCCCATCGTTAAAGAACCAAGAGTAGAAGAAATTAAAAACAGAAACAGAGAAGGTTAACAAGCTCCTACCACAGATCCCAACAAATACAATCACAGACTTAAACAACCTAATTTACGCGGGCGCCAAAATGGTAAGTATGAATCTCAAATCAGAAACACAACCGGGGACAAGCGGACCGACAAAACCTTGATGGCAAATAAGACTAGAAACTCAAATACACAAACATAAAAAAGAAACCAAAATGATCAACAGGAAGAAAGCAATGTGGAGAAGACGGAATATTGGAAATGTAACTGACAGGGAGAGGCTAAACAAGAAACATGAAGAACTGGACCAAAAAATAGAAGCAAAAGAAGCGAGATTGAAACGATATAGATATAAATCTGAACAATGCAAATAAAACAGAACACAGGGGCAGTATCACTAGTAAGATACTCTGGACCGTTTATAGGGTGGACAAAAGAAGGACTGAGACAACTCGACCAGAAAACCAGGAAACTCATGACTATGCATAATGCACTTCACCCAAAGGACGATATTGAAAGGCTCTACGTGAAAAGGAAATACGGCAGGAGAGGACTGATCTGTATAGAAGACTGTGTGAAGGACACGAAAAAATACATAATGCAAAACACTGAAAGGTAATTATGGCAGCGAGAGACACTGAAAAAAACAACAAAACAAAAACAGAGAGACAAATGACAAAACGAGAAAAGAGAAGTGGGAAGAGAAACAACTCCACGGAAGATTCATAAGAATGACAAAAGATGAGAATAACGAAAACACCTGGACATGGATGCGAAAAGGACATATAAACCGAGAAACTGAATCTCTAATAACTGCAGCACACGATAACTCGATAAGAACCAACCATATCAAAGCAAGAATCAATAAAACATAAGAAAACAGCAAATGCAGACTCTGTGGATAAAGAGACGAAACGATAAACCATATAGTAAGTGAATGCAGCAAACTGGCCCAAAAGGAATACAAAAACAGGCATGACCAAGTGGGGAGGGCGGTGCACTGGGAATTGTGCAAACGACTGCATTTTGAGCGTACAGACAAATGGTACAAGCATAAACCCACAACAGCACTCGAAAATGAGAACCACAAAATCCTATGGGACATGGACATACAGACGGACAACCCCATCCAAGCAAGAAGACCAGATGTAATAATTAACAAGAAAGAAAAATCCTGTCAAATCGTAGACTTTGCTGTCCCAGTTGACCACAGGGTGAGTATGAAAGAAAAGGAGAAACGAAGCAAATACACAGAGCTAGCCAGAGAGTTAAAAGGGATTTGGATGATGAAGAAAATCAAAATAGTACCGATAATAGTAGGAGCACTAGGATCAATTCCGAAAAACTTCGTAAAAAGAATGTCAGAAATTGGAATCAGAGGAATAACTGCAAAAGTATAACGACTAATGATAATGAAAACGACTGAAATATTAAGGAAACCCCTTGAATGCAGAGAATAATACAAGAAGACAATATAACGAATAAGTGTTGCAGGGAATGAAGAACACCGAAGCTGCATATCTACAAGTTCTACACACCCCATCATGCATCTCCCCCATAGTTTCATCACCGCCCCCCCCAATGACACCAAAGAGCTGAGAAGGGTCAAGAAGGATTGAAAGACCGAGGAGAGAGCGCTTAGCCAGACCTCGGCTGGACAAGCGCAAAGAGAACTGGGACCTTGGGGAGGCTTAGTGCTACTCAAATTCCAGTATAAACCAATGGCCACTGCCGGCAAGAAATCAATGGTAAGAGGCTGTTGCTATGATCCAAATTCATTTGAAAATGCTATCAAAGGAGGTGGAGAGAACTGGACATTTGGGGAGACTTGTTGTCACTCAGCTTCCAGAGAACACCACAGGTCTCCAATCAGATCGTTTGTTGACTTATGTGAAAGCTCCATGTGATCCAATAATAATAATAATAATAATAATAACAATAATAATAATAATAATAATAACAACAACAATAATAATAATAATAATAATAATAATAATTTTGAAATTTGGAATCAGAAGGATGGCTGATAAGATACAACGAATAACAGTAATGAAAACAGCTGAAATATTGAGGAAAACTCTTGAAAGCGAACTGTAACACACATGAGCTACAACACAAACTGAACATACAAAAAAAGTAGTTATAAAATGCAAAGGAACATGGTATAATTGTAAGTTGACCTCTCTGTGTCCCTGCCTTTTCCTTCTCTTTTGTGTGTATGTGTGTGTGTGTCATCAAAAACTGACGCCACACTAAATAAGCAAGGAGGGCCAAGGAGGATGAAAAGACCTAGGATAGAAAGTACTAGCCAGATCTCCACTGGATGAGTGCAAGGAGGACTGGTACCTTGAGGAAGCTTTTTGCTACCCAAATCAATGCGGCTAGAGAGTACTGGAAATTCCAACAGATTCCAGAGAACGCCACAAATTGTTCTTAAAGAAAAATATCTGATGATGGCATGTGTGACTATCCCGAGTGAGTAAATAATAATTGAGGTTTCGAAGAAGAAGTCAGACATCTCTATCAGAAATCAGGAAACTTATGACCGTGCATAATGCACTACACCTTAAACATGATGTTGAATGAGTCCACGTGAAAAGGAATAACAGAGGTAGGAGACAGTGAATGAAACAAAAGAACTAGAAAAAAAACAGAACGCAAAACAGAAAAGCTAATCACGGCAGCAGAAAACACCATAAAAATGTACAAGACAAATAATAGAATGTTATGGATAAGAGATGTAAGGTAGGTCAAAAGAAAAGAAAAATGGGAAGAGAAACGGTTACATGGATGATTCATAATGACAAAAGGTAAGGTTCGCGAAAACACCTGGACATGATTGAAAAAAGGACACCTTAACAAAAATCTAAATCACTAAAAACAGTTGCACAAGATGACGCGATTAGAATCAATTATATCAAAGCAAACATCGACAAGACACAAAAAACAGCAAATGCAGACTCCGTGAACAAGGAAACAAAATGATGAACGAAATAATAAGTGAATGCAACAAATTAGTCCAAAAAAATATAAAAATAGAGAAAAGTACACGGAGAATTACGTAAACTGCATCTTGGACACCCAGACAAATCGTACAAGCACGAACCGGCAGCAGTACTTGAAAAACGAAAATCACAAAATCATATGGAACATGGATGTAGAAAACAGACAAACCCATCCAAGCAAGAAGACCGGGTGTTATAATAGTTAACAAGAAGGAAAAATCCTGCCAGATCGTAGATTTCGCCGTTCCAGCAGAACAGGAAGAACATCAAGGAAACGTAGAAGTGAAACAACTGACCAGAGAGCAAAAAATGGATATAGAGATTAAAAAAGTTAAGATAACACCAATAATAATAGGAGTATTAGGAACAATCTAAATAAACTTTTAAAAAATGAATGGGAGAGATTGGAATCTGGGGGATGACTGAGAAGATACAATAGATAATAATAATATAAACGGCTGAGATATTAAGTGGATCGTAATGGGGGGGGCTGCCTCAAACACACAAAAAAGGATTATAATTTCAGAAAGTAGAATCTCCACTCCCGTTGCGCCTACTCTCCTGCCCGATCTGGAATCGCCCAGCACCGAGAAATGAAGCTCGTTTTGTAGTTTCCAGCTTCACGCGCGCACGAGATTATGCGAGAACGCACGTAATAAAATGCTGGCCGCCATCTTTGTTCTTCCTTTTCTCGGCCTGAACTCACTCGCTGAGCACCCACGGTAAGACTTGTTTTTTCTTAGCTTCTAACCACATTAAGGAAGACTCTTTAATTCAGAGATTAACACCCAAACGCTTACAAGACATGTAGAAACAAGTAAAACAAAAAGATAAAAGAACACAACATGGAATCAAGAAAACTGAAACTATATAATTTGAAGTTAATCTTTCCTTAAAAGTAGTAGTGTCGGCATCAACTGGCACCACATCAAATGGTTGTGAAGGTCAATGATGGATGAAAAGATTGAGGAGAGAAAGCACTAACTAAAACTTCACCAGATGAGTTCGAAAAGCACTATGACTTGGGGAAGCTTATTACCATTCAAATTCTAGTGAAGACCAATGGGCGTTGCAAGCGAAAAATCAATAATAAGCGGGTGTTATGATAATGTTATGATAATGTTATGATAATGTAAATTCATTTGCAAAAGTTATCGAACGAGGCAAACAATATTATCTGCGAAGATCTGTTGTCAGTGTAAAGCTCTGGACGTCCATGCACAGCCATCGTTTATCGCTGGCAAACGCATTAAGCATGGTGGTGACTATGTAGAAAAATAAATTCTGGAACACAAAAGATCGCTCGTGTACTTGTGCTACTCCTGTCTTCCCTTTGTGTTTTTTTTTTTTTAGTTTAAAAAATAGGAGGCTTTACTTTTGGAACGAGCCTCGTATATCCCAGATAAAATCGCAAACTATAATTTTTACAAATTTCCGTTTTTAATTTGACTATTTATCTCAATGATAATGTGTCGCCGATTATAAAAAAATTACATATGGAAAATCTGATACTACATTAAGAAGAGATAAACAGGAAAAGACTAAAACCTGTATAAAAATATAACGGATTTATTTACGCTTGCAGATAATACACAAAAAATATGCAACGCATGAAATATAGTATCGAATTTAGCAAGATGTGTAGGGGTACGTCGGACATAACTTGAGTGGATATGTTATAACAGCTAACGGTATGGCGTGTTAAAAGTCGACAGAACTAGTTTGGCTGTTGGGCGGCAATTGTAGTTCACAGAATTAGTTTCAATTAAACAGGAATTGTAGACAAATGAACGATGTCACTTCGATGATTATATCAAACAGTGGAAATAAACGGAAGGGTCACAAATATGTACTTGCTAAATACTCAGCCCAAAAATACAGAAAAGAGGAAATAGACTTGTGAGTCGTATATTTTATATCGTTAACAGCGTGGCTACATCAACCGATGATAGCAAATATTCCACGTATTGGTAAAAAGCAACGCTACTAGCTCTATATTATTATATGCATCGTGTATTTTGAAATTGTTTTGTGTTTTTATATAATCACAATAATATGAGCAAAACTAAAATACTTTCAGCCAATGCCATTCGGTTAAGAAAATTACCGAGCCAGGTACGTGCAAGGATAGAGTACTATTGCCACAACTAGGCAGGGGTTGCTAGAAGCGGCTTATCCTGCCTTGACAGAGTTCAACATAGACTTCGCAGCCTAGTGAGGGGATGCTCTTTCCTCTTCCCTGCAACCTCTTTCCAACAGAAGAGACGTTGCGACATTGTCCCTGCTTTATCCTTATTTCCATGGCAAGTGCTCGTCTGAGTCCTAATCTATGCCCCCCTGGCCTAACTTTCACGAAAAACAATCGTCTAGCTGAAAATACTTCAATAATTTTTCCCTACTCTTTATCTATGCCTAAACCTAAATTCCATGAACAAAGCTTCTTTCTTAGAATTGCACACCTGTGGAATTCTCTTCCGTTTTCTTGCTTTCCAACTGATTGCAATATGGTTGTCTTCAAGTCCAACGTGAACAAGGTTTTGATGAACCGTTCCCCTTAAGTAATCCAATTTACCAAATTTCCAATACTAACGATTACTACGGCATTTTTCTATTGACTTCTATACGCTCATTAACCTTTATCCTCGAGTTGCTTCCGTGACGTGATAAGTGGTGACTCCTTTAAAAATAAAAAAACAATGTCTCAAAAATGTTTTACGTCTAATATGACAATTTTAGACACGCTTACACAAACATACACACGTGTGAAACCTGACATAGTTATATGGAATAAGTCAGAGAGAGTGGCAACCTTCGTTGAAGTGAGTGTCCCTAATAATGGCGGTCTGAACAGAGCTGAAACGAAGAAACAGACCAAATATCAAGGTCTCATGTGTGATATGAAATGAAACTGGAAACTTAGAGAGATATCAATCATACCAGTTATTATAGGCTTATGAAGAAGAACCTGAAGTCCTACCTAACTAATATTTCTGGTGAATCAAGTGCAAAAGAGATCCAGACAATTGCACTTAAGGGAACAGCGAGGATACTAAAAAGAGCTCTCGGTTGGTTTCAATAAAAAGCGGGGCAATGTTGGCAGCTGGTTTGACTGCCTCATACCCAGCATACAATCTTCAAAGAAAGAAAATGAAAAAAAATGTTTACGCACGTATGCATGCATATACGCACACATACACATACACATACACAATTAAGCACACGTACACATCCATTTATATCACATACATAACATTAATGCAGGGTGACCCAAAAAATTTGACGTTATTTTAAATGCCAATTTCTCGGAAACTATTCGATGTATCTTAATGAAATTGCACAAACTTTATGTTGAACATCATAAGTTTTAACTTATTTAACATTTTTTAACATTTCAAAGAAAAAACAACTAAATTTGTAGATTCTTCCTCTTTAAATTTTTGGTGCCAAGATCAAATTTGTTTACTAGTTCGTGCATGTTTGGCAAATTTTGCAAAGAAGGTATGCTGCGTGGTCTTGGATGACTGTGTGCGAGCATATTCCAACACAGAAAATTACTTTTCTTTTGAAGTGAACGGCATTTCCCAACCTGAAAAAAGATAAATGTCAAACATTAAACATAAAATCTTGAACTGTTTCTATAAAAGCTGTAAAGAATTTGAGGTTATTTCAACGAAAATTGCCAAAATTATTGGTCTGCAAAATGACGTCAAATTTTTTTTTGAAAACCCTGTATATCGAGATTGAGCTAATAAATATAAATTAATTGTACCAATTACGTTCAAATCAGTTTTATATGTTCCATAACCACGTCTTTTTTGTTAGGTTAAATATCTAAGCTGAAATAAATAAATAAGAAATATTAAGTCTTGCTAAAAATATAACTGGCTTTTTTTTCATTTTAGATGCTTAAAAATGTCTCCATATTAGCAGCATGCTAAACCGGATTAAGTATTTTAAAACATTTAATAAACTAAAAGGCGCATATTAAACGATACAGGAGTTTATTTTGTAGCAAAATTTACTCTATAACATTCAAAATGAAAATGCTTAAACAGATTTCACAGGCAATATGAACTGGAACAAATATACTGAGGACATTGCGAAGGCTGCAGCAAAGAAGATGAGATCCCTCTATCGTTCTAGAAAACTACTCACACCCGAGAGTATCTTGTACCTCTACAAGGCTACCATTCGCTCATGCATGGAGTAGTGTTGCTACAGCGGGACTGGTGCATCTACCATTAACCTCTCCCTCTTGGATAGCATCTAAAAGAGAGTCTGCAATCTAATAGGTCCTAATTTATCAACTAATCTCCAACCCCTGTCCCATTGATGCAATGTTGCATCCCTGTGTCTATTTTACAAGTATTTCAATGAAATTTGCTCTGATGAACTCGTTGCACTTGTGTCCCTCTGTGAACATATCCTCGAAAAACCCACTTAGCAACAAAATCACACCCCTTCTACTGCTGAGGTCCTTAAATGCCAGAAAGTTTTCTACTCTAATAGTTTCTTTCCTAGGACAGCTAGACTTTGGAATTTATATCCTGCTTCGTGCTTCCCTGACTTTGCTGATACGCAGAAGTTTAAATATAACGTAAACCAACGTTCATCTTTCCTAAGTATGGTCCTAAATATTAACCTCTTACGTCCAAGTGGCGATATGCCTTGTTATGGGTGAATGTGTCAAAATAAGGAATGGTTTTACGTATACACTCGCCTGCATAATTAAAAACAAATAAAAACGTTTTAAGCCAATCAGATGCCTTTCTTTGAATGTCAAAAATGCCGTTTTGATTCAATCTGAATGCATAAAAGTCAAAGTTTCGACGGAGATGTTCGGAATCGTATTGACGTTTTGCAGGATCGTGTCAGGTTGTGTGGACGAAATTGTTTGGGATCGTGCCTGTTTGTGTCGACGCGAGTGTTTGGTACTATGTGTCGGGTGATATCGACGATATTTTCCGTAGTGAGTCGTGTAGACGGAAATGTTTGGTTCACGTTTAGTGTTGTCCAGTTGACTTGACGAGTGTTGCAGTCGTTCTGCCGCGTATGATAATTTTTTCCGTTTCTCTTCCATCGTGAACTCACATTATATCAAACACAGTCTCTTCATATAAAACATTGCATCAATATACAATGGTGCCACGAAATTCCAAAACCTTCCAACCCTTCTTTTTTTATAATTTATACAGTTACGTCGGTCGGATTTTAAAAGTTATACCTAAATAGCATTTAAACTAAATAGCAAACTTTGATTCTGACTATGTATTTTTGTTATAGTTCTAACACATTATCGACGATAAGATAAAATTCTTCTTAAAATTTATTTTTAAAATGCTTAATCTTGTTAGCCAATTTGCAAATATGGCGACATTCTTAAATAAGCACCTAAAAAGAAAACTCAACTAAGAGAAATAGCTCTTATATTTTTAGCAACAGTGAGCGTTCGATATTTGTGCCCGAACTTAAAACTGAAAAAGGGGGTGTTTATACAATATAAACATATTTAAACAAAATAAATTGAACCTAATCGATTCAGGGCAACACAAGATCGGTCAAGCTAGTCTATATACATTCAAAAATATATGATGTTCATATATGAATGTAATGTGTAATGGCACTTGTTTGTGTTTTTATGTGCATATGCATGTGTATGTGTATGAGTACGCATATAGATGTGTGTGTGTGTGTGTGTGTGTGTGTGTGTGTGTGTGTGTGTGTGTGTGTGTGTGTGTGTGTGTGTGTGTGTGTTGTCTGCATGAGTGTGTCTAGTCTGATCCAACAAGAGCAAGAGCAGGAAGAAAGAGAGAGAATCGAGAAAGAGAGAGAATCGAGAAAGAGAGAGAATCGAGAAAGTGAGAGAATCGAAACATCGCCTATTTATAGCAAACTTTCCACACCAGCTGCGTTGCCAAGGCAACCCGAATCTCTTGTATTGACGTCATTGCACCGAAAAACTATCTTGCATCAAACATTGTGGCATCCTATTTAAGTCAAGCCGGGAGGGGTTGCTAAGACTATCAGTATACACACGTGGAAGGGAGAAAGGCGACCCTTTCTAAAAGCCCATTACGCTATCGATTACTGAACGTCTTAAAGAATACATAAGAACTGTCCTTTGTAATATCTAGACAAAGTAAACACGATTCAGTGGATGCAAATCGTCTTAATTGTTTTAACATGTCTATATGGACTTGATTATTTATCTGTTTTCAACTGTTTCACAACTGCGCATGCGCGGTTGTGAAACATGGCAGATTTTTTGTAAAGAATAATAGGGTTTGAAAACACTTGTACAGATTGCGTCAAATGGTATAATGGTTATCGTACTTGAATCACTGTCATTACGTCTTGGTTTCGATCTCAGCTTGAGTATTTTTTTTTTGTTTTAGCTACAAGAAGTGAACTCTTTAAAATAAAACATAATACTCGCATGCACATCTCAGTTTCTTTCCGTTTTTTTTTTTACTTCATGTTTTTAAAGGAATTTAATGTTACATTTAATACCTATAGTATTTCTGTTTCTAATAAATAAGAATTCTGCATTAATTAAAATCTAATATTTATATTTTATGACGAGCAGCCTGCTAGTATAATAATACAAATCTGATAATATTGCTTGGCTTTTTGCAACTTGAATGTTTTAGATGGCCGGAAATGCATGAATGAGATGGAAAGTGAAAGTAAGAGAACAGTGGGAGAGGACGTGGTAGTAATAGCAGTAATAGTAGAAGTCGTTTAAAAGAATTACATAAATAAATAAATGACGTAAATAAAAAAGAAAATCAAAAAGCTAAATATACACACAAATATATATTTTTATATTATATGCATTATATTTTCGTGAAATCTTAATTCACATTAAACTGAAAGCAAAGAATAACTTTTTCTCTTTCTGGGCGTCATTTGAAAATATAAACTATATATATAAATAAAAATGAAACTGTAAAGTAAAATGCATCAAAAACTAACTCAACGGGTCACGGGCCATCTCGTTATTCAATATCAATGTTCGAAGAGTAGATGTGCATATTATCAAAAAGTAAGTGTTTTGTTGCTGGTTCCGTTGTGTTGCTGACACGTTCTAGATTGTAATAGTTGCGATATCTCTCTATAGTAGTGGAAGTTGTAGGTGTCATGGCTGTGATGTTAATTTTGTCTTTTTTCTCTTTTTTTTGTTGTTGCAACCCTCTTCTTTGTATCTGTAACAATGAAAACATGTAAAAATAACAACTTCATTATTTGCTCTGGGCTGCATATTATTTCTTTGTGGATTCCCCACCCCCCGCAAGTTCATCTAGATGTTTGTATCTTCCCCTCTCACTATTGTATAGTCGGGTTTGGGTTTGAGTGTGTGTACGTGTCACTATTCTCTATCTAGTGGCTCCTCACTGTGTGAACCCAAGTTATCTTTGTGACCTATTTGAATTCGTTCCGTGATCAGTCTAAGTGTATTGCGCGCATGTGTGTCAGACACAAACACATACATGTATTTCGCCATATCTTTTCAACTTTTCATCTGCGTTGTTGATCGTGTCGTCTACCTGGAATTCATCTGTTCTTGGAGGGAAGCTGGAAACCCGTGGACAAATGCATTTCACTCCAAGACGATGGTTGGTTTTATGTATAGTTTTTATTCACTTTCCACGTGTCAACCACAGAAGAATGGAAAATGAATCTTTTTGCTGGTGATTAATTTTAATCTCCAATTTGGAGGCACATCATCTCCCTCCCAATGGGGGGAAGACTTGTTAAATCGTCTGCTCTTTTAGGCGTCCAAATTCCAACTCTACTCTATGTCCAGCCAACCTGGTCACGTGGTAACAACCACGTCCTTCCGGTCAGCTATTTTTAGAACTTCCGGTGCAACTTGTCTATTTTTATACCTCAATAATGTTTTGACAACTTTTATCAAAACATAGCTTCACATCTCATCTCTTGTTTAACTCGCCAGTTAGATAGATAGATAGATAGATAGATAGATAGATAGATAGATGGGTGGAAGGATCGATAGATACACTTAGATATATGAATAGATCGACAGACAGATAAATAACAATTTTCGTGTTCCCATCACTATACGCTTACTTTGTTCTTCGACATCCACGATATGTATATATTTTATTGCACTTTTTTAATGCTTTAATCATTTCACTATATTATTTCATACATATACTATCTTTTAATGCTCAGGAGGTAGTATAGTATATGTTATGTGGTTATAATATACCACCCTAGGGATCACCTTTTCTCTCTTCTTGGGGATTAGTGACATATTGTTAAGTTATAATTTCAAAATGGACATCAATTGCAAATTATCATAATTCGATAAATGGAATAAATCAGTTCATTTATTACTAGCTGTTCTTATCTGCAGTTGTCAGGTAATGTATTATTTCAATCAATTATGGACAAATATATATTTTTAGAATGGCGGTTGTGTGAAAACAATTCTGAATCGAATAAAGTACTTCTTGAAATGAATTAAATAGAATTCTTCTTAATAATATGCTGTAACGATCCACAAAATAAAATGGACTTTAAATATTGATTTTCTTAAAAGAAAGCTATCGACGACAAAACACAATAAAAAAGGCTTTGCTTTGTATATTAGAAGAGGAACATTTTGCAATGAATTAAATTGAGTTGTTTTTTATTATAACACCAAACAAGGCACAATGCCACGTTGACATAAAGAGCTACTATTTGGGGTTAAATTCACAGGAACACTATGTAGGGAATTGAGCAGCAAGATATCTTTTCACATTACACTTGAACTTCTGTATGTCATTACAGTTAGGGAAGTAGGGACCCGGGAAGGAATTCCAAACTCTAGCTATTCAAAGTATTAGAGTCAAAGGCTTCTTGGCATCTAGGGATCTCTAGAGTGAAGGGTGGGATTTTACCGCTTGTTGTGTTAGTCAGGAACATTTACGTCGACGGGTACATGTGCTTTGAGTTCGTCGGGGCACATTCCATTAAAATACTTGTTAAAGAGACACATAAATGCAATGTTTCGGTGATGGGACAGAGATTGAAGTTTAGTGTGGTACCTACTAGGTTGGAGACTTTTTTGTACCCTGTTGAAGAGCGAGAGACTAGTGGTAGATGAACCAACTCTAATGTGATAACAATACTCGAGGCGACAGCCTTGGCAATATTCTCAATGTATTTGTTTCAATTCATGTTGTCTGTGAATGCTAAGCTGAGGAGTTTAAACTAAGAGCTTTCAGGTAATTTATTATTAGTAACGGCTATGACAATAGCATATTCTTTTCATTGTTTTGTCTCTTGAGTATATATCCGATATAGACACAGTTAATCAACTGAGAAGCACATAGCTCTATATAAACGCATATAAGATATCGACGGATACACACTCGAGAGTCAAAACAATGAAAAGAATATGCTGTTGTCCTTGCCATAATTATTACTCACGGCAATTTATCGTTATAATTGTTCAAGGAAAAAAAAAGCTTAGTCTTGGCAACTTTGAATGTTATCAGTCATTTACGTCTCAATTCGATTACAGACTGAAGATCTTCATCAAAGGTGTCAGCTATTGCCTTAGATATGGGTTCATTTGTTTTCCCCTCGTATCTTTTATAGAGTATTGTGTCATCAGCAAACATACTCATCTTGGAAACAATGTTATTAAGGAGATTATTAATAAATATTATGAATAATAACCTCAAGGATCAACTCCTGTAACACATTCGCTTTTATATCATCTTGGTTTAATGTACGGCCATTGGGGACAACCTGAATCAATGCTTGAAAATGCTTTTATCAGGACTGAAGGCCCACGTCTGTGTGGAAGAAACTGGATTTTCCAGCATAACAACGCTGCGATACACACTTCTCGGCAAGCACGAGAATACTTTTCTTCAAATAATATAGAATTGTTAGATCATCCAGCATGTTCTCCGGACCTCAATCCCATTGAAAATCTTTGGGGATGGATGGCAAAAGAAGTGTTCAAGGATGGAACCCAGTATGATTCGATAAAGGAACTTTCGGATTCAGTTTTCAGTACATGGGATAAAATTCCTTCGCAACTGATAAAAAAACTTAGTCTAAAGCATGCCAAAGAGAAATTTTTAAGTAATTCGTAATAATGGAGGTTATACTAAATACTGAGACCCTTTTCAGTAATTTATAATTGCCTTTTGTTAGATAAATTATCAGTGGTCTTATCATTTTGACCAGGTGAAAATGTTTGTGTTTTAAAAAATAATTATTAGATCAGGGTTAAGGTTTCGGATGAAGCAGATTTCATTTTTTTTCCGTCATATTTTCCCTTTTGGCAATGGTTTCAACCATTTGTTTGATTAAAAATTCGATATTATGAGTAAACGCTTACTTTCTTAAGTGGTCTTATGATTTTGACAAAAACTGTATATATATATATATATATATATATATATATATATATATATATATATATATATATATATATATATATATATATAGTGATTTAAAGGTTATGAGGGGGTTTTGAAGCATGAAAAACAATGTTACTTTTTGTATTTAATATTTTTATTGTTATTTTTTATATTTAATATATTTATTAACAATAAAAATATAAACTACAAAAAGTAACACACACATATATATATATATATATATATATATATATATATACATACATACATACATATATAGTCATCCACATACACTACTGTTTTGCTGATTCACAGCTCATCAGTGTGGCTAGACAGGCAACTGCCTCAAGCCAGGATCGAAACCCGACCACCCAAACGACAGTCAAGGCTTCTCACCACTACGCTATACGGCTGAATTAACGATGTTTTGACATCGTCCAAATGTCTCCGCTGGATTTGTTTACACAAAGAGCGTCGCTTAATATGCTAATGGCAGTTTGCATATTATTTTCCAATATGCTCAACCCAAGAGAGGGACCATTATAGCAAAATTGGAAAAAAGACGAACTCAGTCGTGTTTAATCAGACAGGCATAAATAATGACTTGCTACCAACGTGTATATATATATATATATATATATATATATATATATATATATATATATATATATATATATATATATATAATTCATTAAACTTTCTTGGATTTATATTTTTGGACTTTACCGTCATTGGATAATTTACCTTTCACCAGACTATCCATTCTCGTGAGGTCACCTTTTTCTCCACCATATTCCCTCTGCTTCACTTTTTGTTATCAAGTAAGATCTTTGACTTACTTGCAGTTCCATCAAATACTTTTGTATGCAAAATCCGATTCCGCATTTTGCTAATTCCTATACTCTGATGAGAAGGAAAGTATTTCTTCGAAACTCCGCGGATTAATGACTATCCACTTATTAAGTTTTTCCTTTTCAGATTAAATATGTTTTTAACTCATTTTCAAAGTGTTTTTTAACATGTTTTATTAACTATTTGCTTTTATATATATATATATATATATATATATATATATATATATATATATATATATATATATATATATATATAAAAACATATATATATATATATATATATATATATATATATATATATATATATATATAAGCGATAAAAATAAACAGTATAATTAATCTAGGGATTATGGCCTAACGGTTAAGGCACCGGACTGTGGTAAACATGGTCTAAGGTTCGATCCCTAGAAACAGTTAAACTACACTGATGAGAGGTAATGACCTTGAAACACGCGTGTACGTAGATTACTGTTTTAAAAAAATAATAAATAAATAAAAATGTTATATACGTCCAAATTAAAAAGGGCGACTTTCTAAAGTAAATAAAAAAAAAATGAGCATTCCATGGCCAGTTCAAATTATATATATATATATATATATATATATATATATATATAGTGAAAATGAAAGGAGATGTAATGTTTACCTGATATAAGCAATTAGTCTGCATGCAAATTTATTTTTGGTTCGTTTTTATCATTTTTTTTACATGTCCTACATTTTTTCACTCGTCGTTTTAGTTAAAGGACGTGTATATTTTTGCAATTTATGACCATAAAAAATTTGTAAATTTCAACTTACAGTATTAATTTCTTTCCTTTTACACACACACACACACACACACACACACATATATATATATATATATATATATAGATATATATATATATCTATATATATCTATCTATCTATATATATATATATATATATAGAGAGAGAGAGAGAGAGAGAGAGAGAGAGAGATAGATAGATAGATATATATAGATATATAAGAGCAAACAGATAATAAAACATGCTAAAAAAACATTTTGAAAAAGAGTTAAAAACATATTTCATCTGAAAAGGAAACACTTAATAAGTGGATAGTCCTTAATCCGCGGAGTTTCCAAGAAATAATTTCCTTCTTATCAGAGGGTAGGAATTAGCAAAATACGAGATCGATTTTGCATACAAAAGTATTTGATGAAACTACAAGTAAGTCAAAGATTTTACTTGATAACAAAAAGTGAAGCAGAGGGAATATGGTGAAGAAAAAGGTGATTACACGTGAATGGATAGTCTGGTGAAAGGTAAATATATATATATATATATATATATATATATATATATATATATACACACACACACTTTGGCAGCAAGTCATTATTTATGCAGGCCTGATTAAACACGACTGAGTTCGTCTTTTTTTCAATTTTGCTCGTAATCTTTCTTGTTTCGGCTGGTAGGTTATATAGTATGTCACCCAGTGTTTGTTGTTCAACCATATTCTCTAGCCCGTTCCATCGGCACTTCAGATCATCCTCAGGTGTGGTTGTTGTTGCCGTTCTTTATTGAGGCTTGGGTGTATTTATAGTAAATTCTATTTTATTGATTATATAGGTAGGTTTTGATTTTCCTGTTTTATTTTTATTACATATTTGAATTATTTAGCTATTATTAATTGTTGAATATGATTATTTTGTTTTTCCTAAAATTAAAGGTGATTTGGTTAATAAGTGGCTGTAGTTTTTTTAATTAGTCTTCGTATGCACTTGTAAGGATATCTAATTTTAGTATTGTTAGTTGGAATATTTCTTATTTCGGATGATTGTACGTTTTTGCTGTGAAAGGCTAGTTGCTAAGTGGTAGGTTAATGGGGGGGTTGTCGTGGGGTGGCCAATGTATGTATTATATGAAATTTTAGAGTGAGTTCGGAGATATTCTTCGAGGGGGGGGGGGCATGTAAATTCGTAGATTACATTAGTTTGGTTTAGTATTATTATTATTGTTTTTAATTATTATATTAGAGATTTTAAATTTAGTATAATATATTATTAGTTTAATCGTTTTGTTCTGTTTGGTGTACCTTTTAATTAGGTTTGTTATTATTTTTTCTTCTATTTTGTAGTTAATGTGTAGTTGTTTTTTAAAGTATACCTTGATGGTGTCATTTTTGTTAGTGTTAGGGTCTATGTTTTTATTATGGATAGGTTCTCTAGAGTACAATGTAGAATAACATTTTGGACTAAATTATTGCATGGAGGCACGTGAAGCTTCCTCTTGGGCGATTGCACGGAGTTCGATGACAATAAAAATATAGGAGTGGGAAATATTCGTTGATCATCATTTTTCCCGGGCAACGTCAGATCTCCCTGCTAGTATATATATATATATATATATTATATATATATATTTTATATATATATATATATATTTTATATATATATATATATATATATTATATATATATATATATTTTATATATATATATATATTTTATATATATATATATATATATATATTATATATATATATATATAATATATATATATATATATTAAAAAGACTTTGTGTGTCTGTGAGTTTGTTCCCTATGGACTCCAAAACAGCTAGAGCAATTTTTATGAAATCTCACACGAAGATACTTTATGTGCTTGGCAGTGTTCTTGGGTGTTGTATCGGAATGCATTCGATAACTTTCGATAATCAAAATAATACGATGAAAAAAGGAACAGGAGATTTTGACGGAAGTTAATACCTTAATGCGTTTGAGAAGTTTTATTATTACACGAGCCAAAAGGATCGACGTATAAAATATACTTTTTTTTTTTTTTTTTTTTTACACAGTGATCACCACTTATCAAGGCCCGGAAGCCACTCAGGGATAAGGGTTATTGCAAGTACATTACGTTAGTGAGGAGATTTGCTGAAATGTTTACTTAAGGGGGCGGTTCATTAGGAATTTGTTAACATTGGACTTGAAGACAACCAAGTTGTAGTCCGGAGGTAAGCAGGCAGACGGAACAGAGTTCCACAGGCGTGCAGTTCTAAGAAAGAAGCTTTGCTCATGGAATCTGCGTTTTGATTTAGGCACAGATATAGAGTGGGGGAAATTTTTTACAGTGGATTCAGCTAGACGGGTGTTTTTCGTGAAAGATTGGCGAGGGGGGACCAGAGATTGGAGTTCAGACGAGCATCTGCCATGGAAATAGCGATAAAACAAGGACAGGCTCGCAACGTCTCTTCTGTGGGAGAGAGGTTGCAGGGTAGAGAAAAGGGCATCCCCCACTAAGCCACGAAGTCTATTTTGTACTCTGTCAAGACAGGATAGGCTGTTTTTAGCAGCTCCTGCCAGATATGGCAACAGTATTCCATCCTTGGACGTACTTGGCTTTTATATAGATAGAGAATTGCATCCGTAGTGAGATATTTTCTGGAGCGGTAGAAGGATCCCACCATCTTTCCAGCGACCTTGGCAACAGACTTGATGTACGTGTTCTATTTCAGATCAGGAGTAAAGGTCAAACCCAGAAGCTTGTCAAAACACGGGGCCTCACCCAGACGAGAGCCATCCATCACAATTGATGCCAGATGGGGATCAGAGCGTTGATGATGTAAGGATAGGAGTTTGGTTTTGGATGCATTAAAGGTAACCAGCCATATCTTCCCCCACCGAACCACGCGCTCGAGATCAGAGGAGAGAGAATCAGAGAGAACTTTGTCATTTACAGCCTTTGATGTGTTGCCGTAGATGGTCGTGTCATCAGCATAGATGTCAACGAATGATTTAAGTATGTGTTTAGGGAGGTCATTGATGTAGATCAGGAAGAGAGTTGGGCCCAGGATTGACCCCTGAGGGACTCCAGCATTTATATTGCAGGCCTCCAATTTTTGTCCATCTACCACTACTCTTATGAGCCTATCGGAGAGAAATGATTTAATAATTGAGAAAACATTTCCAGTTATACCGTAGCTGGAAATCTTATGAAGTAGACCCTTATGCCATACCTTGTCGAAGGCCTTTGATATGTCGAGAGCAATTGCCCTAGAAAGGAAGCCTTTGTCAAGAGATTCACTAATCCTGTGGGATATAACCGTCAGCACATCTGCGGTAGATCTTGCAGAGCGGAAACCATATTGTGTGTCACTAAGAAGGTTTTTTTTTTTTTTTTTTTTTTTTACACAGAGATCACCACTTATCAAGGCCCGGAAGCCACTCAGGGATAAGGGTTATTGCAAGTACATTACGTTAGTGAGGAGATTTGATGAAGTGTTTACTTAAGGGGGCGGTTCATTAGGAATTTGTTAACATTAGACTTGAAGACATCCAAGTTGTAGTCCGGAGGGAAGCAGGCAGACGGAACAGAGTTCCACAGGCGTGCAGTTCTAAGAAAGAAGCTTTGTTCATGAAATCCGCGTTTTGATTTAGGCATAGATATAGAGTGGGGGAAATTTTTCACAGTGGATTCAGCTAGACGGGTGTTTTTCGTGAAAGATTGGCGAGGGGGGACCAGGGATTGGAGTTCAGACGAGCACCTGCCATGAAAATAACGATAAAACAAGGATAGGCTTGCAACGTCTCTTCTGTGGGAGAGGGGTTGCAGGGTAGAGAAAAGGGCATCCCCCACTAAACCACGAAGTCTATTTTGTACTCTGTCAAGGCATGATAGGCTGTTTTTGGCAGCTCCTGCCAGATATGGCAACAGTATTCCATCCTTGGCCGTACTTGGCTTTTATATAGATAGAGAATTGCATCAGTAGTGAGATATCTTCTGGAGCGGTAGAAGGATCCCACCATCTTTCCAGCGACCTTGGCAACAGACTTGATGTACGTGTTCCATTTCAGATCAGGAGTAAAGGTCAAACCCAGAAGCTTGTCAAAACACGGTTATTCCTGCTGAGGTGGTTGACTATTTCTCTATTTAATATGGATTCCAGCAACTTACTCATAACACACAGGAGACTTATAGGTCTGTATTGAGAGGGAGATGACTTATCACCTGAATTCTTAAATACAGGGCAAACTGATGAGGTCTTATAGGGAGTCGGAAAGCACTTCTCCTTAAGGCAGCGCTTAAATAGTTTCGTAAGTATGGGAGCAAGTTCTGGTTGAAGCTTTTTTAACATTATAATTGGGATGCCATCAGGACCAGTTGCTTTACTGGAATCTAGGTTCTTTATTAGCTTGACGACCTCATGCACGGATATTTGTATGTTACCTAGCTTGTTCTGTGTTATAGGAGGAAATATGGGGAGTTGATGGCCTTCGTCGCATAGGGTAGAATTAGCTGCAAAGTTCTTTGCAAATAGTTTGGCCTTGTCTGACGCTGACGAGATGACCTCTGGTCCATTGATAATGGTTGGGATAGAACGCACACTTCTGTTCAGGATCCTATTTGTTATTTGCCAAAACTGGTGGGATCCAAGCCGCTGATCAGCTACCTTGGATTTAACAGACTGGGCATATAGCTCTCTTGCATTTTTTATTACTCTTTTACAGTGGTTGCTGGCAGACCTAAAAGCAGCTTTAGTCTCAGTGCATCTATTACGTTTGTAGCTATGGAAAAAGTGATTTCTGTGCGCGATAGCAGCAGCACATTCTGGGGAGAACCATGGCTGGCTGTTAGGTTTTTGTTGGAATTTTTTAGATGGTATGAATTGGTCTATGCCTGCAATTAACCATTCTGTCAGATCTGATACTATAGAGGACACATCCTTTTTAAACATGGAGTGCAGAGGTAAATCAGATATGAATGTACGGAAGCTATCCCAGTCAGCCATAGAGTATCGGTATACAGTACGGTGGAGGGGTACGTCTGGGGGCTTCTTACATTTCGTTTTTATCTTAACTGATACGATGGAGTGGTCGGAGGATCCTAGAGGAGAATGAACGGAATATGAACATAGCTCAGGGGAAGTTGAGAGAAAAAGGTCTAAGAGACTTGCATATTGACCGGGTGTATCGGGCACACGGGTGGGTTCGCGAACAATCTGAGTGAGATCATAAGCAATGGCAAAATCTTGACAAAACCTCCCCTCATCATCTATCTTATTTGAATGGGTCAGCCATTCCACGTTATGGACGTTGAAGTCACCACATATGTGGATGTTAGCCGAGGGATGTGAAGACAGTATGTGGTCTATTTTTTCAGATATGCTCTTAAAGATAGTAACTCCGCTGTTGTGGGGCCTATAGAGGGCAAATATAAATGCAGTGGTGTTAGCAAGTGCAACCCTGAAGCACATATAGGGTAAATTAGGATCTTCTCTAGAGATATCCCTGCCACACGGGAAGCCATCCTTAATGTAGGCACATATTCCATGCCCATGGCGATCTTGGGGGTCAGATTTAGCTGTTAAATTTGAGTATCCCTTAATTATGAACTCTAGGGAAGTGGTCGGCCCTATTCCAGTTTCACTTAGAAAGAATATGTCCGGTTTCGTCTCCTGTAATTGGGTTTCAACCTCTGGAAGGTTGGAACGTAGACCCCTGATGTTGGAGAAGGAGACCTGGTAGTAGGGGTCTACGTTGGAAGATGGGGTTCTAGGTTTAATCGATACTGTAGATTCTTTGATATGACAAGGGCGCGTTCGATACAAATGTTTCTGTTTAGAGCACAATTGGAGCATGATACTTGACTTTTGCATTTTTAATTTTAATTCATGATATTATATAAAAATAATTTTTTACAATTAACAATATTTTCTCTATAGGGTAATGTATTGTGAACTAACTGCTTATGCACTACGATGGGTTCCCGATTAGAGAAGGCAATCAATCGATTTGATTGAAACATAGGCGATTTTACTGATTTCGATGGCAATAAAAATATGGGTGTGTGAAACATTCGTCGATAATCATTCAATCACGGGCAACATCGGGTCACCCTGCTAGTATATATATATATATATATATATATATATATATATATATATATATATGTGTGTGTGTGTGTGTGTGTGTGTAATGGAATAATTCCAGAGGAAATCTGGGTATAAGAGCTCAATGTGGTAAACAGAGCAATAACATAAAAATATAACACGGAAAATTACATAATTGTCGATGCAATAATTTATTTCAACCTTATGGTATTTTCAAGCATCTAAACTAGACAATTCAGTATCAAAAATGTAATTGTCTAGTTTAGATGCTTGAAAATACCATAAGGTTGAAATAAATTATTGCATCGACAATTATGTAATTTTCCGTGTTATATTTTTATTATATATATATATATATACGAGCAAACAGTTAATAAAACATGTTAAAAAACACTTTGAAATGAGTTAAAAACATATTTAATCTGAAAAGGAAACACTAGATAAGTGGATAGTCCTTAATCCACTGAGTTTCAAAGAAATACTTTCCTTCTCATCAGAGGGTAGGAATTAGCAAAATGCGGGATCGGATTTTGCATGCAAAAGTATTTGATGAAACAAGTAAGTCAAATATTTTACTTGAAAACAAAAAAAGTGAACCAGAGGGAATATGGCGAAGAAAAAGGTGATTACACATGAATGGATAGTCTGGTGGAAGATAAATAATCCAGTGACGGTAATATATATATATATATATATATATATATATATATATATATATATATATATATATATATTCTTGGTAGTATTGTTTGATTTTTAAACAAAAAAACCACACAATGTGTCTTCCAAAGAGTGGTCAATGTTTAGACAGAGCGATATGAATATATATATATATATATATATATATATATATATATATATATATATATATATATATATATATATATATAGTACTTAACATGGATTCAGTTTTTCTACCTCAATTTTGAATGCAAAAAACTGAGGAAATAGCCACGTCTTGGAAGTGGCCATCCAAGCAGGCGTTTAACGCCACGTGAATTTCTCCCCCCCCCCACACACACACAAAAAAAAACATTGATCGGTGCTTGCTTCAAGCCAAATTCCGTTTCGGTATCGATTAACTCCCACACAATGCGCTTCTATGAACGTGTGTAGCAGGGTTTGTTTCTCTCTCTCTCTCTCTCTCTCTCTCTCTCTCTCTCTATCTCTATCTATCTCTATCTATCTATCTATCTATCTATCTTCTTATAAATTTGGAGTCAATGCAATTAAAAAATAAAAGGAACTGTGTGTGTGTGTGTGTGTGTGTGTGTGTGTGTGTGTGTGTGTGTGTGTGTGTGTGTGTGAGTTGGTCGTCTGTCTACTCAAAAATTTCTGGGTCGGTTTTTATGAAATTTCACATTAAGGTACTTTACTGGTAGTGTTTTTAGATAGGTTTTCTATCGAAATGTCTTTTATAAGTATTGATAATCGAAATAATCCGATGAAAGAAAGAACAGGCGATTGTGATTAAAGTTAACACCTTACACTGCCTAACGTCACAAGTGCATTTGAGAAGTTTTATTACCACACAAGCTGAAAGGCTTAACATATAAAATCAGCAGTAAGTTCTTTGGTATGACAGGGGTGCGTTCGAAATGAATGTTTCTGTTTAAACATAATTGGACCATGGTACTTGATATGTTTGTTTTAAATTTTAATTCAAGCCATTATATAGAAAAATAATTTCATAAAATCAACAGGAGATCCTCTACAGTGCAATGTAGACTACAAGTTATTGTGGACTAAGTAACTGCGGGGAGGATTGAAAAGTTCTTATTTCGTTGTCCTCTGAAATAATTAATTTCTATCATCACCGATCATCATGGTGTTGTCTCACCTGACACTTGAGTGGCTTCCAGGTCTTGATAAGTAGTGGCTCTATAGTATATATATATATATATGAAAAAAAAAGATAAAACAAGGTTATAGCAACAATGATATTGTGTTTGTTCTCGTGTTTACATTTCGGTTTTGAAGAAAAATTTATTTTTTATGACAAAATATTTGGACTTTTTATTTGCTATGCAGATTTTTAAAAAAACAATTTTAAACTGGATGATTTTTTTTTTTAATTCAATTTTCACCCCAGACAAGGCACAGTGCCACTTTTAAGTAGGGAGTTTCTATCGACGACATAATTTGCAGGGATATTATGTAGGGAGTTGAGCAGCAAGATGTTTATTCACATTGCACTTGAACTTCTGCATGTCAGTACAGTTGGGAAAGCAGAATCCCAGAAGAGAGTTCCAAAGCCTATCAGTTCTGGGAAGAAACTACTGGAGTAGAAGGCTTTCTTATATCTAGGGATCTCTACTGTGAATTGGGGTGGGATTTTGCTGCTTGTCGGGTTTGTCGAGGGTATTTACGAGGGGGTACAAGTGTAGTTCATCAGAGCATCCACCATTAAAATACTTGTAAAACAGCAGAGGAATGCAACATTTTGTCGATGGGACAGAGGCTGACGTTAGATGACAGTTCAGGACCTATCAGGTTGGCGACTCTCTTTTGAACCCTGTCAAGGAGTGAGAGACTCGTAGCAGATGCACCAGCTCAAATGTGACAACTGTCTGATCTATTGTCTGTCTTTTTTTTTCCAGCTCGTTTGACTCGTTGATCTAGTGGTCTCCATCAATTCACTGATTTGATTAGTAGCTTCTTTTCAAGAACCGCAGGCTTGTGGAACTCTCTTTCTGCTGACTATTTTCCTCCTACTTTTAACCTTCAATAGGTATCGCCTGCCTTTTTCATAATCATCTTTTGTTCTTATTAGCTCTTTGTACCAAGTGGCTTCATGTCTTGTCTGGAGCAATTTCTATTAAAAACAGATATAATAATTGCTAGTGTACGGCATTTAATACCTCATTGTACCAAAACTTCCTATTTCAGTTGCTTCTTTTTAATAACTGCAAACTTGGGGAATTCTCTTCTTGCTGATTGTTTTCCTCCTACTTATATCAACACTAAGGTCAATAAACACCTTTTTTATTTGTGACTAGCCTGGGTGCCAGGCGTTGCCCTGTGTTTGAAGGTGTGTATTGAGCAAAAAAAAAAAAAAATGGTGGTAGTTGGCAGCCTGTACCGCGAAGTAGGAAAAGAATGTGAAAAAAAAAAATGTGACGTCTTTGCTGTTGCACCCATCGCAAAACCAGAAGTGGCGAAGGTTTAAATTAATCCTAGTCAATCGAAAAGAGGGGATGACTTTCGAAAATAGCAGCGAAAAAAGCGACCCCTCCCTGTAGAAAAGTGAGAGTGAAGGAATTAATGTTTTTAGCCAATTCTGTGATATTTGCCGTCCAAAGGGTCGAGCTTCAAAACGATACCGATCTCGTGAAAATCCGTCGCCTCTGTTGAAAGTTTTAGGCAGACATACATACACACATTTAAACAGACAGGTGAGATTTATATTATAGATAATCATCTTTCGTTCTTGTTAGCTCCTTACATGAAGTGGCTTCACGCCTTGTCTGGAGCGATTTCCATAAAAAAAAGAAAAATATACAAATTCAAATCTATTTCATTCATTTATACATCAGTAACAATTAGAAAGGCATGAACCACTCCCTCCCTCAGTTGTGACGAATCTATTAAATCAAGTTTAATAAATTGCGTGTAATAAATCAGTTCAAATAAACATCGTTTAGTAGTACATCAACCAAACGTATTTATCTAATATATAAAGTCAAGTCAGATGTATTCTCAATTTTTGTCATCAATAGATTTTTTTCTACAAAATTGATATTTGAGTCTGATTCACTAGTTTTTGTAGCTTTTGGAAACATGCTGTTAAGACGAATAAAATATATTTCGATTTAATTCCTTCCAAAAAATACTTTGAACGGATTGGAATTATTTTAATACAGACGCTATCTTAAAAAGTGTCGAAACTCTACATTCGTCAATAGTTAGTTTATAAATAAAAATACGAAACCAAATAATTGAAGATTTGTGTCAGACTAAAGATGGTTTAGTAATTATTAGAATTAGCACCAATTAGCACCAGCAACCTCTGTTCAGTAACCCCCCACCCCCCAATTCCAAGATTAGTGTCGGTAAAATCTGGCAGGAACTTAACCAGAACAGATATAAAGTTTTTGATCGCGTGGGGAGGTGAGCAGCGATGAGTTTGGGATGAACGTGATTAGGAGTACACAAGTCGATGATGATAGGGACAAACGAATCGAGAAGTCAAAAACATTTCGGTTGTATGGAGCGAGCGGGGGGAGGGGGTCACGTGTAGCGGTGGGGTGTCAGGAGATACGTTTGACTGGTGGTTCAGGACACCGACTGACATCCCCTTCACCCACAATGTCAGTGAAACAAGTGGAGTCTTGTAGGCACGCCTCGCGGAAATCGGCCAAGTATATTAAATTAATGCAACACATTTTTCTTTAGTCAGGAAACTGCAAATGTCATTAAGATTTGTTCAAGTGAACATTGTACGTAAGAATTGGACTGCGACTCTGCTGGGTGTTCATGAGTGCAGTGGGAAAACGGGTCATAGTTTCGTCAGCGTGAAATTAAAATGAATTTCTGTTACGAAAGTGCAGGTCAAGTTCACCCGTAATTAACTGGCCAAATAGGAAACAAAATTATAACATATGTTTGACTGAGTTTATACGTTTTTCTTTTTGTTTTTGTTTTTTTGTTTTTTGTTTTTTGTCTTTTTGTACGCCATATTTGACTGAGTGTGATTAGATGTTTGGTTTGTTTGGTTTTCATTTATTTTTTGCTTTGTTTTACGCCATATCAACCCTTTTTGGGGTTATTTCATGGTGAATCCAGTAATTTGAGGGAAAAGGTTTTATGCTTCAAGTTCTTTATATTTTCAAATATTTATTTATAATGTTTGGTTTGGTTGTTTTGTTTTATGGCAGATCAATTCTTTTCAGTTTATTTAATGCTGAATCCATTAATTTTGCCAAAAGTTTGCATGTTTCCAGTTAGATATATCTTCAAATATTTATTCATGGTGTTTGATTTGATTGTTTTTGTTTTTGGCTTTTCAAAACATTTTTTAGCAAAAAGAAAAGATACAAGAAGTAAGATCAGTGTTTAATGCATTTTAATTCAGGAAGCCAATATCTTCAGGCAGACTGATTTTTTACAAACAAAACTAAAAACTTAAATATGAATTGCTACTAAGAAACACATATGCACTTACACACTAAAACACAGGAGCACTAACGCACATGCACTAACACATATATACACTAGCACACATGTGCACTTACACGCGTACGCACTAACACACATATATACTAACACACCTGCACACTAACATACACACTCACTAACACAGGTATGCGCCAACACATATATGCAATAACACATAAGCATACTAAAACACACTAACACACATGTACACACTAACACACATACGCACTAACATACATACACACTCACAAATATACGCATGCTAACACACACATACAGCCACACATATACACATTAACCAACATGTAAATAAACACACTAACACATATACTCACTAACACACTAACACACATGCACACTAACAAGCATTTACACTAACACACTAACACATACACACAATAACACACACACGCACTAGCACACACATATACTAACACAAATGCATACACCCACACTAAAACACATATGCATTAACACACACATGCACTTATACACATATACACTAACACTCATAGGCACTAACACACACTTACTTATAAATGCATTAACACACACATGCACACTAACACACATACAGACAAACACACACACACACTAACATGCAGATGCATTAAAACACATACACACTACTACTAGCATACACACGCATGCTAACACACACATACCCTTACACGCATACACAGTAACATACATAATCACTAACACACACTCGCACTAATACACATAACACTCACACAGGTACGCACCAACACATATATGCAATAACACATAAGCACACGCACCCACTAATACTTACTTACACACATATACGCACATTAACACACACATGCAGCCACACATACGCATTAACACACACATACACACTAACATACATATGCACTAAAACATACGACCACTAATACAGATGCTCACTAACACACACTTACACTAACACACACTCACACCAACACATACACACACACGCACACACTAACACACGCCTACTAACACACTCACATTAACATACTCACACTAACGCACACTCACGCGCGCATTAACACACACTCATACTAACACACATGCCACTCAAAAAAACATCTGTCAGTAGATGAGCAAAGTGAAATGAATAAATAAAATGTCTTTATAATTTAAAAAACAGACAATTATATTCAAATAACTAGAATAGCGTTATAGCATTTTTCAGCCATCCGACGACTTGTCCCCCGTTGTGTGTTTTTGTTGTTTTTTTTTACTCTAACTGATATCCAACTCTCATTCTGCTCATTTTCGATTCAAAACAAATCGGAAAACAATGTACAGTTTATTATTTAGAAAGGATTAAGTGGATTTTACTAACCGATTTTTGTTTTGGGTTTTTTTTTTTTTTCACTTTTTTTATTTTATTCCAATGAATTATTTTAATAAATTAATTTATGAAAACAAAATTTTGAATAAATGTAGGGATATATTAGGTAGAATGGTTAGCAAGAGTAAATGTGGTATTTTGGTCACTGAGACGATTCTGGTTAAAAGTAGGACAAAAATTCTTATCACTTTTGGCCTTGTGCCTAGTTTGTTGCAATGTAAAATTGTTACATTATAGCTAACAAATAATTGAATGTGTAGTAGCTAATCTCTTCTGTCGTTGGTTAATGAAGGAGAGATTCTTCTAGACTGAGGCAATTTTTATTTTGTCCTAATCGGAAGAACCCTCCGTTCAGTCTTGAGAAACAATGGATAGCCCCTGTAGGGGTAGCTGCACACGTAATTGTGCAGCAAAGGCTACACAATTCCAACCACACCTATTCTGAGTCAGTAGTGCTTGAGATATCGGTTCATATTGCATTTAAACTTTTACATGTAAGTACAGTGAAGGAAGCAGAAAACAGGAAGGGAATTCCAAAGTCTAGCTGTTCGAGGAAAGAAACTATTAGAGCAGAAGTTTTTCTGGCATCTAGTGACCTCAACATTGAAGAGGTGGGATTTTGCTGCTTATCATTAGTCTCAGGAGTATGTTGAGGTGGCATAAATACTATTAGTTCATGAGAAAACATTTCATTAAGGAATTTGTAAAACAGGCAGAGATGCTATTTTGTGGCGATTGTACAGAGGTTGAAGCTTGGCCAACAATACAGGACCTATTAGATTTCATACTCTTTTTTGGACCGTGTTTAAGAATAAGAGACTAAATGTAGATGTGACACATCGGTTCACCATCAATCGTTTTCAGTGCTGCATTATGAAAGTCATATAGGATGGAAAAACCGAGGAGGGATAACATGATTGAAACCTTAACTGGAAGGACACAAAAAGTGCAGCAATCTTAGAGAGACTTATTGAAAACCAATGGCCGTTATCAGCAAAATACCAATGGTAAACGGCTGTTGCAATGTTTATCAAAATTTACTTTTTTAGAATTGAAATTTGTAATTGTATCAGAATTGGAAAATGTTGAAATCGTCCCATCACTACTAATGTTTTCTGTGATGTCATGTGAAAGCTATGGGTTCATGCCTTTTGTAAACAGTATTGATGTGTCAATCATAATAATAGATCCATCTGGATTTGAATGCAGTATGGATGGTTCTACAGTCCACAGTCATCTAATGCTTTGCACGGTAAATGGATTAATAGTTACTAATTCTCTGGAAATAACTGCATTTCAATCGAGTCTTATTAAGCATGGAATAATACCTGCCACTAGCTGCCACTACCTCTTTGATTCACGTGTGCTTTGTTAATGAGAAATCTCTGTTCAAAACTGGGTGTCGCATTTGTTCGCAGTAGATAAAAAAAAAAACATGTCGATGATTCAGATTATTGTTTTCAACTGTTTCAACAGAAATTAGTTTTTTGTGCCAATATGTGACAATGGATGAAACATAGATCTATTCATCCACTGAATTATTAATTCGTTTTTCGTGCAAAATGTTAGATGGGTGTAATGGATACAATCACAAACTATGGAATCAGTTATGCTGCATTCAAATCTGGGTGGATCTATTGCGATTATTTACACATTAATACAGTCACAAAAGGTATGAACTCACAGAATTCCCCCCAAGAAATAAAATATTTAAAACATGATTATTATCAGAACGAATAGTAGCAGTGACAGCTATTTGTGGCAACTAAATAGCTTGGAATTCTTTTCACTTATTGGTCCTCCAAACGTCAGATTCCTGTACACACTGTTAAATAAACTTGCACTGAGACAAACTTATGAAGGTAAAAGTTGGCAGGAAACGTAACAGGTAAAAAGCTTTTGATCGTCAAGAGGTTGGCAGTGGGAGGATTTGGTTGAGTGAGATTGAGCGTGACTTGTGCCAAGGATAACAGTGATAACTGAATGCAGAAGCCAAAAACATCTTCATTTCCGATATGGTAATTGTGTGGGGGTGGGGATACAAGACAACATCTTAATTGTTATTTTTGAGATAAGGATTGATAAATTCTATCATTTGAATTATTCAGACTACTGTTCTCACCTTACAAACGATGTAATCTTTGACCTTTTTCAGAAACAAGAATACCTTTAAGTCTCTTAAAATTCATATTATAATTGTCTACAAGGATCCGTGGCTTAACGGGTAAAGTTCTAGGTGAAATTCATTTCTAAGTGACACTCTTCTGGAGGTTGAAGGTTTAATCCTCGGTATAGGCAATACTAAGGATACTAATTGTGAATTACTTAAGAAATTCTGGCCAGTCATGGCTGTTGGAATGAGAGCTGGCTACCCCTGCAGATTAAATAAAGAGTTCTCTTGGAAATTCCGGGCAAATTTCTGAATTCAATAGAGAGATTCCCAGATTCGACAAGAGACACCTGACGAAGGTCAAAGGTTACATCAGTCGAAATAATATTCACGGTGAGAAGAGTAATCCGAAGAATGCAAATAATACAAACCGTCATCACTTCATTGGTTTATGTCCTGTAAATATAATAAAATGGAAGCAATTATTCACATCTAGAATAAAAGCATTATAACATTGTAAACACAGATGACATATAAATCATATATGCTCACACTAGCTGCCTATATCTGGTGCATGTTTTCTGGATATTAGAGAATATATATAAAGAATTTCATACTTAAGGACCGTTGTGTGTGCACTTATTGTCTCTATAGATACACAATGGTCCTTATCCATAGAATTCTTTATTTGGCCAATTAACTCTTATGTTCTGACTTCCTTACTTCCCATATACCTCATCATCATCACTCACAGACCTCCTACATTCCTTAAATTCTCTTATGCCTCTCAAAAGCTGATGCTAGATTCATGCAAGATGGCCAAAAAGCAGTCTGAATCATTCCATACGTTCCTGTGGCATTTTTTCCAAGTTTAAAACAGATTTTTATTACATATCGTTCTTTTAAAGTGTCCACATATCCAGGTTGCATTTTTAAAATTCACTCACTGTGACAATCAGGCTTTAGTAAGGTGTATTCAGATTCATACTGTAGCTGTTCATTTGAACCTGAAATCATAAAAATTGGTCAGTTATCTCATAAGATGTATAGCAATAACATACTGAATTTTCAAGAGTCTACAACAATTGAAAATCTGTAGAAAAATGTCTGGAAACTTAAGGAACCTTGTAGGTGTTAGGTGAAAGTACAGAATGGTTTTCTCAATATTTATATTATTATTTAAGTACCTTATCTGTACACATATCAGAAGTTGTTGTTTTTCTTTAACGAAAGGTGGCTTTTATAATTCAGTTGTTTCATCCCTCACAAAAATTAGTAACAAAATTTACCAAGACATAGCTAAAATCTATCTGCATCGGCAATCACTAAAAAAAGACAATAAAAACGGTATGATGGATGGATTATCAATCAACAACTTCTTAACGGAATTTCAGGTGAGAAACAAACTTTCATTTCTCTAGACTCACATCTCTCGATGATAAACCTATAAATTTTTTAATTCATTAGAATTATTTTGTATGCCACCACACAAATCACAGGTGAAAACTGGATGTCCAGTTATGTTACTCCGGAATTTTGATGCTCCATTAATATGCAATGGATCAAGTTTGTATGTTACATGCATGCAACCTCCTGGGATAGAAACCGTCATATTAACTAGTGTGGCTTTTTCTTTTTTTTTTATACATGGTAGTCACCTATTATCAAGGCCCGCAAGCCACTTGGGGATAAAGGTTATTGCGTGTATAGTAATCAATGGGATAGTATCGTAGTAATCGTTAGTATTTGAGATTTGATAAAGTGTCTTACTTAAGGGGGCGGTTCATCAGGAATTTGTTTATGTTGAACTTGAAGACATCCAAGTTGTAGTCAGGAGGGAAACAAGCAAACGGAAAAGAGTTTCACAGTCGTGCACTTCTAAGAAAGAAGCTTTGGTCATGTAATCTATGTTTTGATTTAGGCACATTTAGTGGGATAAATTATTGACAGTAGTTTCAGCTAGATGGGTGTTTTTCATGAAAGATTGGCAAGGGGGGACTAGAGATTGAAGCTCAGATGACCACTTCCCATAGAAATAACGATAAAACAAAGACAGGCTCACAATGTCTATTCTGTGGGAGAGAGGTTGCAGAGAAGAGAAAAGCGCATCCCCCACTAAGCCACAAAGTCTAATTTGTACCCTGCCAAGGCAGGATAGGCTGTTTTTAGCAGCTCCTGCCCAGATATGGCAACAGTACTCCATCCTTGGACATACTTGGCTTTTATATAGATAGAGAATTGCATCAGTAGTGAGATATCTTCTGGAGTGGTAGAAGGATCCCACCATCTTTCCAGCGACCTTGGCAACAGATTTAATGTACGTGTTCCATTTCAGATCAGGAGTAAAGGTCAATCCCAGAAGCTTGTCAAAACATGGAGCCTCCCCAAAACGAGAGCCATCCCTTTCAATTGATGCCAGATGGGGATCAGAGTATTGATGATGTAAAGATAGAAGCTTGGTTTTAGATGCATTAAATGTAACCAACCACCTCTTTCCCCAATTTACCACGCGCTCATCAGATCAGAGGGGAGAGAATCAGAGAGAACTTTGTCATTTACGGCCTTTGATGTGTTGCCATAGATGGTCGTGTCATCAGCATAGATGTCAACAAATGATTTAAGTATGTGTTTTGGGAGATCATTGATGTAGATCAGGAAGAGAGTTGAGCCCAGGATTGACCCCTGAGGGACTCCAGCATTAATACTGTGGGCCTCTAATTTCTGCCCATCAACTACTACTCTTATAAGCCTATCAGAGAGAAATGATTTAATTATTGAGAAAACATTTCCAGTTATACCGTAGCTGGAAATCTTGTAAAGTAGGCCTTTATGCCATACTTTATCGAAGGCCTTTGATATGTCAAGAGCAATTGCCCTAGAAAGGAAGCCTTTGTCGAGAGATTCACTAATTCTATGAGATATAACCATTAGCACATCTGCTGTAGATCTAGCAGAATGGAAACCATATTGCATGTCACTAAGAAGGTTATTTCTGAGGTGGTTGACTACTTCTCTATTTAGCTAGAGATGAATTGACATTCAGAATATCCATTATTCCATCAGATTCTGTAATTCACTTTAAAGGGCTTCAATTTCCAATGAAATTGTTTTACATGCATCCAACCTCCTGGGATAGAAACCGTCATATTAACTGGTGTGGCTAGTAGACCTTTAGGCCATACCCTATCATATGCCTTTGATATGTCAAGGGCAATTGCTTTAGAAAGAAAGCCTCCATCAAGAGATTTGCTAATCTTATAAGATATAACTGTAGATCTAGCAGAACGGAAACCATATTGCATGTCACTGAGGTTATTGTGGCTGAGGTGGTTGACTACTTCTCTATTTAACACAGATTCCAGCAACTTACTCATGTTGCACAGGAGACTTATTGATCTGCATTGAGAGGGAGATGAGCGATTACCTGAATTCTTAAATACAAAGCATACTGATGAGATTTTCCAGGGTGTTTGGAACAGCTTTGTAAGTATGGGAACTTGTTCTGGTTAAAGATTTTTCAGAACTATAATTGGAATGCAATCAGGGCCAGTTGCTTTATTGGAATTAAGGTTTTTAATTAGCTTGGTAACATCACACACAATTTTTTGTATGTCACGTAGCATGTTTTCAGACACAGGAGGAAATACGGGGGAGGGCAGTCCTGATCACATAGGGTAGAATTGGCAGCAAAGTTTTACCAAAGAGTTTGGCTTTGTCCGATGCTGATGAGATTACCTTGGGTCAATTGATGATAGTTCGGATAAAACAGAAGCACATTCTGGAGAGAACCACAGCTGGCTGTTAGATTTTTGCTGAAATTTTTTGAAGGGTATGAAGCAGTCTATACGTACATACAATTAACCATTCCGTCAGGTCTAATACTATAGAGGACATATGTTTTTAAACATGGAACACAGGGTAGATCAGATATAAATGTATGAAAGCTATCACAATCAGCCATATACTGTACGATGGAGAGGTTAGTGTTAGGTATGTCGGAGGACTTATTACATTTTGTTTTTATCTTAACTGAGACAACTGAGTGGGCGGAAGATTACAGTGGAGACAGAAGAGAAGAACATAGCCAAGGGCAAGTTGTGAGAAGATAGTCTAGGAGATTTGCATACTGACCATCAGTGTCAGGCACACGGGTGGGTTTGTGAACAGAGTGAGGTCATAAACAATGGAGAATGACATCATCTGTCTTGTTTGAGTAGGTTAGCCATTCAACATTGTGAACATTGAAGCCTCCACAGACATGAATGCTATCCGAAGGATGAGCAGACAATTTTCTCAGATATGCTTTTAAAGATAGTAACTCTGTTCTTATGGGGACGATAGAGGGCAAACATATATATATATATATATATATATATATATATATATATATATATATATATATATATACACACACCCACACACGTATATGTATACATTTATACATACATACGAAAAGATGGCATCTACATACATGGGTTGAATTCATTGGCTTCCTTTAGGGTAGGTGCCTATAAACATTGCAATAATTAAATGTTTTTAGTTCTTATGTTTTTGTGAACTTTAAATATTTCTGTTTCCTTTTATCAATATTTTTTTCTTATTACATCCTTTTCCATTCCAAGGTAAAACAAGGCCGATAGCCATTAGTCGCGTTCTCTCGTGTAATGAATGAATGCGTGAATGTAGGCTTGACAAGAAATTCTTAAAGATAAACTAAAATGACCGAAAAATAGGCTGAAATGACTTAAATAAATAAAAAGTAAATGACTTAGAATGACTTTAATGAACTTAAGGATGAATTGAATGACCTTAAGAATGACTTGAATGCTTTAAAAAATAACTGGAATCTTTTAAAAACAACTTGAATGATCTGGAGAATGACTTGAATGGTTTTGAGACTGACTAGTTGAAAAGTGGGTGATCATTTTACATTAAATTAATACAGAAAAGTGATCCACCACTTTATATCACAAAGTTACAAACATAAGTACAGCATGTAGTAAGAACAGATACTACACTTTGATCTTGGCCAAAAGGCCAAGAAAAGGGTATTTATTTGCTCCTCCACCGAGCAAATAAGGCACAAGGCCGATTTTTAATGTGAGGAGTGAAGGGGAAATGGGGACCAACTCCCCGGGGAGTAGGGGAGCTGGATAGTGACAACTGGTATGAAGGGTTGCCCCTACATTTACCAAGGTCTTATATGTGGGGTTGGTATTTATTTGCTCCCCCACCGAGCAAATTAGGCATAAGGCCGATTTTTAATGTGAGGAGTGAAGGGGAAATGGGGACCAACTCCCCCGGGAGTAGGGAAACTGGATAGTGACAATTGGTATGAAGGTTTGCCCCTACATTGACCAAGGTCTTATATGTGGGGTTGCCCCCACATATGGTCTTTGCTTGCAGTATCTGCCAGAACAGATACTACACTTTGAGATATTAAATCCTTTATTCATGTTAAAAATACATTGAAAATCAACAATGAACAAAAAACTTGGGCACATGGCCTACTCAAAAAGGGGGATTGTGGGGGTCGTTGGTCATCCTTGCCACTCCAGAACTAAACAAAATCAAAAGTTTCTCCCAGCTAGTATCTTCTTTCACCATAATACCGCATTCACCCTTTCATACTGGGGGACGTCCTACTTAACTCCCAATTTTTAAAACATTTTTTATTGGCGTGTAAAAACAAAAAAGATAACAATAAAAATGGTACAATAATTCATTTGTGTCGAGGGTGGGGGAAGAATAAACAAAAGGTGATTAGTAGGACCCTCCCACCCCCGTCTAATTGATAGACTGCCCAGTCCACTAGGTTTGTAAAAGGAACCTCGCTTCTGTGGGTCAGTTTCTAAGTGGGGATGCCCTCTAGATGGGGGTGAATGGAGAAAAGAAAATTTTGTGGGAAAGGAATGGGGGTTAGTTTGTATTTCTTTCTCTCCAAGATGGGTGAAATTTAGAGGAGGGGTGAAAATAAAAATTGCAAGAAGGAGGGAGTGGGGATCTTGGAGGTTTCCTAATCGGGGAGGGATGGAACACACACTCAGCTAGCTGAGAGACTACTTGTTTAATTTTACTTTACAGAACTGTGCGTTCCACACCTAGGCGGGGAATACGTATTCAAATTTGGCTCCTCTTCGTACACACAGACTTGTTACATGTATCCATCTTCTGTCAAATGCCGCACGATGCAGCCTTCTTCTATCACATCTGATCTTCACCCGTAGTTGGTGTTTAAAGAAAGCGATCAGATCCTGATCAGAAAAAGACAACACCCCTCGGCAATCTTGCAGACGCGACGTCCAAACACCATTCTCGCCACGGCCAGGATCGTAACGTAGACCGTTTGTCTTTCCCGGTCCCACGGCGGCTTCACGTTGTCCACAACATTGGATATGGTAATTGGGCGAGGATGCTCAGGATCGATGCAAGCCGTCACCTCGCTGACGTATGGCCAGTACCAGCGGAGTTCGTGGCAATCGAAGAAAGCATGATCAGTCGTTTCTACGGCCGTTGTCCCACAACTTGGAAAATCAGGCGACTCCAAAAACCTGGAACTGCATTGTATGTTGTTGAGTGGAAGTGTGTTTCAGGCCAATCACCAGGTCAGAGAGAACTCCGAATTGTTCAGATGACTCGAACCGGGCGCCCAGCTCTACGCGGAGCGGGTCTCATTTTGCTGCCAACCCAAACTCGCGCATAGCGGGTTGTCGGCAGCCCCCTTCACTAGATTCCTGTGGAGTTCCCTACGGGTAGCAGTCACAAGGTCGCTGGACCTTGGTAGTCGTTTTAGCATGGCTCGACACTCTTTCATGTAGGCAGATTTTCCCCACGGCCGGCGACGGCTCTCGATAGAAGAGTCAAGAACGAGGTCAGGGAAGGCGGCAGTAACCACGAGGTGCCACGATTGGTCATCTTGCATATAGTGGCTCAGGAAGGCCAGCCTCTCAGCGTCTCGATTACACTTCAAGTTTGGCATTCCCAAGCCTCCCTCACACAGATGTTGAATACAGACCTGTCTGCTCACCCAGTGTCTTCCTCTGTCCTAAAGAAGCGAGGACAAGAGTTCGACAAGAGCTGTTAGGTGTTGTGCAGGCAGAGGAAGTACGGCCAGTCGGTAAAGGATGAGAGGAAAGACGTAAGTGGCGTACGCCTCAGCTCTACCCTTTAAGGAAAGTTTCCTAGGAGGCCACGAATTGACTGCAGCCTCCACCTTTGACCGTACCTCCAAGCAATTTTTGTGAAGCTGGAGACCCGGTCCAAACCACACGTCGAGGATCCGAACTGAGCCATCCGTCCAGCTGAAGGGCACCGGGGGGTTTGTGTTGCCACTCCAGGCGCCCAACAGCAGTCCTACCGACTTGCTGCGGTTTATCTTGGTCCCTGTAATTCTTTCGTACTGAGTGAGCGCCTCCGACACGATCTCAATGTCTCTGAAGCTTGACACAAAGACCGTGACATCATCGGCAAACGGGGATACCTTGGCGGCTGAGCCACCGGGTATTGTAATTCCGCGCAGGGCCGAATTTGCCTCCCACGTCTCAGCTTGCAGAGCAGGGGCTCCAAAGCCAGGACATAGAGCAAGGACATTGCTGACGAACCGACCAAGAGATAACAAAGGGTTTCGAGTGCTTACCGTTGACTTGCACGACGGCTGTGGGCTGTCGATACATCATGGAGATCCACTTGCAGAAGTCGGGTTTAAAACCAGCGGCCTCTAAGACAGATGCCAAGAAATGATGGTCGACCCTATCGAAAGCTTTGGACTGATCTAAGTTGATCAGTGCGGCTTCCGTGTCATCATCTATCCCTCCCTCTAGGATCGTACAGATCAGGTGCAAGTTGTTCTGAATCGATCTCCCCTTCACAGTGTAGTTCTGTTCCAGTTCAACCAACTCGCCGATAACAACCTGCAGCCGATTCGACAGGACCTTGGCCAAAATCTTCAACTCTGTGTTTAGCAGAGTTATGGGCCTGTAATCGTCTAACTCTTCCCCACCATGCCCGTCACCTTTCCTCAGCAATGTGATCACTCCCTTGATGACTTGCTCCGGGATGGATCCCTGAGCAAACCAATGGTTGAACACATCTGTCAGAAGAGGCAGAAACATGGGCAACAGCCTCAAATACAGTTCGTATGGCACACGTGTGTCAGTGTTGGAGTTGACTGCTTCATTGCCTACCTTTCTAAGCCTAGCTCTGACTACTTGACCTTCATAACGCTTGCTATTCTCACGCAGAAGGTCCTGCTTAGCTAGTTCCTGACTAACCCTATCACCCTCCCCCGTAGCCCGGGCTAGTTTCTGTTCTAGCTTCTTCTTGTTTTGGCTTTATCTAGTGCGAGGCACTGGGCATACTTGACGGAGAAGGTTCTAATTTTGGCTTTTAGACCTACCCACCACCTATTTCCGGTAACCGCCCCCACTAGTGCTTTTTGAATTAATTCTATTAGCTTCTCTTGGAAGTCTTGTATCTCCAGAACGGAGGTGTTTAACTTCCAGTGAGCCACTAACTTAGGCCTATTTCCTAGCTTCAGCCGGGCCATAACTAGTTTATGGTCCATCTGACCTAGCCAAGTGAATGTGGGACAAGATAAGAAGTCTACTTCGCCTCTCCTAACTAACATCCTGTCCATTGCTGTTGCTGCATTTGCAGAGGCTGCTGCCTCGATTTTTTGGCTGGAGGTGGGACGGTGGCGGAAGGGATTATGTGCTTCCGTTTTTGTCTCACTACCGTGCTCCATTCCTCCTCCTTGGCCTCCTGGGTGGTTTGGGTTTTCCTTGAAGCTGGGGTTGGTGCCGCGGTTGCAGGGGTTGTTGCCGCCTGTTTTGGCACAGGCACTGTCTCAGGGCTTGTGACTGCCTTTTGGGTCGTTTGATTCGGGGTTACTCTTTGGGGGCAGCTCCTAGCCATGTGGCCCTGCTTTTGGCAGTACCAACAGTCCCAGTTTTTGACCGTACTAGCGTCACCTGCTCCACCTCACCATACTGGCTGAAGAGGCCTCCTAACAGTTCCGCAGGTATTTGGGTTGGCACATTAAATACCTGCACCCGAGTCCTTCTCTTGCCCTGGATTCGGGTATTAGTTTGACTCTCCCATGCTTTATTTCTTGGAGGGAGAGCCTCTCCACATCGTCCTTGGTGGGTAGGAGGATGTCCCACACGGCGAAGCTCCTCTGGTACAGATATAGTACTGGGATGTTAAGTTTGTGGAGGAGCCCACCATGTCTTCCTTCTTCATCCCCAGGAGGCGGTTTTCTGGTATATCGGAAATGGCGAAGGACAGGACTCTGCCCTCAATCACCTCCCAGGCACCCGGTATGGGTTTTATATCTGCCCCCTCTATGTATTGTCTGTACTTTGTCAGGTACAGGTCTCTATACTCTTGAGGGGACAGTTGTTTTTCTACGATCTTTCCCCACGCAGACCCTCTTGGTGGTATTGGTGTTGGTATGGGGTCTTTGGTAGGGTTAGCCCGTTTTTGGTCTTTTATGGAGGTCACCCCTGCCTGTTTATTGGCGACACTTCCTGCCTCCCCAAATTTCTTAGTCTGTCCTTTTGTGGGAGTGTTGCATTTTTGGGGGGCAGCTCCCTTTTCAGTGTCTTTTGGGCTTGACTCTCCTTGGTTAGAGTCTTTTTGGGGAGCTGCTTCCCATTTTGGGGATCGGCCTCTTGGGGAGCATGATCTTTTTTTTTACTTTGAGGCCATCTGCCCCTTCCTCGTTTGTGAGGTCCAGGCGGTATGCCCCCTCATGTTCTTGATCTGCTCCCCTCCTGGAGGAGCAGCCCACCTGGGGAGCGCTGTCCCCTTTATTGTCCTTTTGGCCTAGCACCTTCTCCTTTTTGTGGTCGGAGTGAGATGCTACGGACCGATTTTGGTTTTGCTTCCCTCGGAAGTCGCCCTCGGGGGAGCTGTTGGTAAATTTTCCCTCTCCTGAGGAGCGTCCAATGCTGTCATATCCGGGCGGTACGTTGTTTTTGCTCCTCCTGTTGGGGAGCCGTCATCTTGGGGAGCAGTAGCCCCCTGGCTGGGAGTATCCATATTGGTGGCCCCCTGGCTGAGGGTATACATATTGGTGGTCCCGTGAGGGGGGTGGGGAGAGCAGAGAAAGACAGACAAAGTGGGGGTGCGAACAGAACGCTACCCAACAAGCTCATCAGGTGTTCCGGGCACGAGAATGTGTCGCCAGAACAGCACTGCTTTGCGCGGTGTATGTATCAGAACAGATACTACACTTTGAGATATTAAATCTTTTATTCATGTTAAAAATACAGTCAAAATCAATGATGAACAAAAAAGGTAGGCACATGGCCAACTTCACTTTGATCTGGACAAAGGGCCAAGCAAAGCTTAAAAAGCTAAGAACATCATCTATTAACAACAGACCTTTTATCTTAACCAAAAAGGCCAAGCACACAAGTGTTACGGACAGACCGACAGAGTGACGGAGTGACTTATAGAGTCGCTTGCACGCGACTAAAAACAACTTTCCAACAATGCAATATAGCATCAACTCAACAAATATTTTGCAAATTAACAAACATAAAACAAACCCCTATAAACAATAATTTTCCCCAAATAATTGTCGATAAGTATGGTTCTTCATCACAACTGCAGGAGTTATCTGAATGTTCAGCAGATTCACTAAAAGACTTTTTTTTGTTGCTTTGGAGTTGGAAATGAATCAACTGGATTTCTTCTCAAGTAGTCGGAGAAAGCAGCTTCCAGTTGAACTTTATTTCCACTGGTGTTGATTTTGACACCTAACACAACCTTGAGATATCTCAGTTCAAGTTTATCAAAAACACCTGATAGAACATATAGGTCTCAGAGGTACTTCTTCAGTTTATCACCAAAAATACTGATTTCTCCCTCGGATTTTAACGACAGGTGCATGAAAAAAAAAAACGGTGTCTCCATTTTCGGCGATAAACTGTAGAAGTACCATCTCGGGAATTATTAAATAAACAAAAAAAAAATGCTTTTTACAGTGAAATTAATTTTTTCATTTACGTACCATGTGCACACAATGTTGCATGCACCAAATTTGAAAAACACCAACATTTTTTTTGCATACAAAAATAAAGCGGCATTCACCAAAATTAGTGACAAAACTTGAAGTAGACTGGAAAAAAAAAAAACTATTTAAGATACAAGAAAAAGGATTATATATCTAGAAAACAAAAAAGATTAAATTTTATTTAAATCAAAACTTTATTAAAATAACCAAAAAAATAAACGAGATATCGCAAGTTGAAGTTAAGGGAAATTTAACTTTATTTATCAGTTTTCACATCCTAAACTAGGCTAGTTTGGGATACCTACTCAAAGAAATAATTAAAAAAAAAGCAGCGAAAATGGACGAATACATTAACAAGATAAAGAAACAAATGTGACAAAACGAAAACAAGAAAAAAGGATTAAAAGTGTTTCTGTTTTCGATATGTGACAAAACTCTAACGTATGCAGATAAAGTGGTAATACCGCAAGTGTTACAAATGAACATTCTCAAAGAATTTCATATGGGTCATCCGGGAATCTCCAAAATGAAAGCTCTAATGAGAAGATATACATACTGACCTAAAATGGACTGAGACACACAGTTGAGATCCCTAGATGTAAAAGATCTTTCTACTCCAGTAGTTTCTTCCCCAGAACTGCTAGACTCTGGAATTCCATTCCAGGATCCTGCTTCCCTAACTGTACTGACATGCAGAAGTTCAAGTGCAACGTGAACCAACATCTTGCTGCCCAAATCCCTACATAGTGCTCCAGTAGTTGTTGATCCTGATAGTAGCCCCCTACACCAAAGTGGCAATGTGCCTTGTTTGGGGTGAAAATGTAATTAAAAAAAAAAATTTTTTAAATGGTAAAATTATGCGAAGGTTGCGAACTAGCAGCGAAAGCTCCACTCATAAGGATGCAACCTTGGCCGAAAACAGATGTACCCTGGATACGCATCCATATAGATTACGCAGGGTCACTGAAAGGATATTATTACCTGGTAATCGTGGATAGTTTTTCAAAATGGCCGGAAATTTATAAATACAAACATCCCACAGCTGCAAACACTAAAAAGGCGTTAGACTAGGTATTTGGTGGTTTTGGTGTACAACAACAATTGTTAGTGACAATGGTACCATGTTCACAGGACAAGAATTTAAAAACTACTGTAAGTCACTGGCCATGGAACATATCACAACACCAACTTATAACCCTCGGTTTAACGGGCAAACAGAAAGGTTTGTCGATACCTTCAAAAGAGCATTGAAAAAGAATAACAGCATCGACACTAAAGAAAAGAGTATTAAAAATTCCTAACAATTTATAGGAAAACGCCAAACCAGAATGCTAATACAAATTTATCACCAACTGAAATAATGTTTGCCAAAAAAGTATGTTATGTGTTCGACTGATTAATTCCAAGAAAAAAGACAAAAACATTATTAAAGATAATGCAAAGTACAGGACGTATAAGGATGGTGATAAAATTTTCTTTAAAAGCTATCGGGCAGGAAAGAGTTTTTGAGAAGATAGAATAGTTTCAAAAAGAATCGTGAGAATGATCTATATCATAAAAAGACGCACATTTTCCCATAAAAGACATATAAACCAATTGAGACCAAAATACATGGAAATAGTTGAAAACCGAAAGCTATCAATGAAATTGTTGTACGACACTTTCCAAATTGAACCCCCAAATAACAAGAAAAGTATCAGTAACTTCGGAAACTAGCCACTCTCCAAAATTGAAGAATTCACAAATACAAACTGTAAGGAGAAGTGAAAGGAAAAGGGCTGAACGCTTTGGTTCAAGCTCAAAAGAACTAAATGGTAACGCCAAATTGTAGGGAAGAATTTAGCTTGAGGGAAAGTGTCATAATGGAATGACCTAGCACTCCTCCGGACAATAAGATAGACATTGTAGATATACTCCTCCGGGATTAGAGAGTTCGAAGATACTGAGCGAGAGAGACTCTCGTCTTGTATCTCCTTTGTAAATAAACCTTTGTATTAACCCTAAGTGAATGTCCTGTGTTATGATTATCTAAAGGACGATATATAACATTCCATGATATAAATCTACAATTGTCCGACATTAGAAATATATTAACTAACAATACTAAAATTCGATACCTTAACAATTGCACATAAAAACTTAAATTACTAGAAGCCATAGCAATGAAAAAACTACAGCCCCTTATTAAATATTATTTAATACGGGACAAATTTACAAACAGTATTTAATAACTAATGAGAAACTAAATAAATAAAATATAAAATAAGAAAATCAAAATTAAAAATAAAAATAATTCACCCCTACCCACCCTGCACCCACCTTTATAACCAATAAAAAAAAACTTTAAACTAACTATAAATGCAACAAGCCTCAATAAAGAAAAAGAAAACGACAAGAACAATCGCTCCTGACGATGATCGGATGTACTAATAGAAAGCACTTGAGAAGAATATGGCCAAACAACAACTTTGGTGTTTCATAACCTACAACATGCCACCAAAATAAAAAAGACTGCTTGGCGAATTGACAAGATATCCAACAAAATCGGAAAAAAGAACTCTGTCGTGTTCAATCAGATGTGCTTGGATATACATATGTATATGCATGCATACATACACACATATGTATATTTCTGTGGAAATATGTTTTGTTTTTTTCAAATTATATTTCATCGTTTATTTATACTAGTGTTGGGATGATTAATCAGAATCGAAAAAATTGGAAACTTTTGTGGGTATCGGAAAATTTGAGCCTTATTTTCGATTCCAAAACGATTCTTTTATTTTTGTCCTAGAAATTTTAAAGAAACAAACACATTTATTTATCAGAATATTTATTTTTAACATAACTGTTAATAATTTCCCCCACATTTTTAGCATTAACCGTCAATAATTTGCCCCACTCCTTATCTGTGCCTAAATCAAAACGTAGATTCCATGAACAAAGCTTCTTTCTTAGAACTGCACGCCTGTGGAACTCTGTTCAGCTTGCCTGTTTCCCTCCCGACTTCAACCTGGATGTCTTCAAGTCCAACACAAACTAATTCCTGATGAACCGCTCCCTTAAGTAATGACACTTTATCAATTCTCCAATACTATTACTACACTATCCCATTGATTACTGTATACACAATAACCCTTATCCCCGAGTTGCCCTTGGGCCTTGATAAGTGGTGAACTCCCCCCCCCCCAAAAAAAAACCATGAAAGTAAGGGACATGGAACCAGGATTTCTGGGTCCAATTTAATTATTTTATTGGTAAATTATGGCAAACAAAGTAAATAATCAAAAGTTCACTTTTATTGCTTTAGGAAACCTTTTGAAATGCTCACACTTATTTTAGCACTTACGTGATAAAAGTCAATACTCACTCCTCAGAGTAAAGCCACTGCTGACAAGTTTTATTTTTAATTTTTCTGGCCCGGACCTGGCCTGGTCTCGTGTTGTCTGGAATAGTCATCTTTGAAATAATCCTATATTTTATTGCATTTATTTATTTATTTTTTTGCCACAAGTAAAAATCACATATAAAAATCTCATAAGTTAATCAAAACTGGAGATAAAAAATACTTAACAGTATGGATGTTTACAAATTTATCAAATTATAAAAAAGAAATTATATGTACATTTAAAATCACCCTCTCAATGAAATTCTACTTTTTTAGGCGATTATGTGTGAACTCACTGAAAACGAAAACAAATAATTATTGTAGAATTTAGAGTGGGTTGAGTTGCACACATAAATTTAGCGTAAAATGACCCCCTTTTTCCAGGCCATTCTAACTTTAAGGGCAGTTAACCAAATTTTTTACCACTAACCTTAAGTCTGACCGACTATGTAATAAAACCACTCGTGATCGCTTTATTCTTCGCATTACCATCCAGACTTAGGGTTAATATGAAGAAAAAAGGGCAGGTTTTGTATGACTATTTGCAATGTCATATTTTATACTAAATTTTGATCAGGAACATTAACATGACTAAGATTTTAAAACAAACAAAATTTACTACATCTTTAAAACGCTGTCTGGTCCAAAAGAGCGATCATTTTCCATTAACTTTATATGCAAAACCGACCTTTTGTTGTTTTCTTTCTTTATTTTTTGCAGGCCGTTAACACATAATCGCTTGAAAAATGAAGACTCATATGTTTATTTTCTGGTGAATTAACATAGGTTGCAGAATTCTAATGAGAACTTTATTTCTTTCATAACAAAATGTTATAATTGCGAATTGGCGAAAAAAAAAAAAAAAGTGATAATTTATTCAAAGGTTTAAAGTAATCACATAAAAAAAGGTAAAATCTTATTTTTTTGTGTGGGCTTTTAAAGTAATCACCTAAAAAAAGTAGAATCTTATTTTGGGCGGGTGGACTAATGGTAACTAAAGATCTTAATCTACACCTTTGTATTATTATTATTATTATTATTATTATTATTATTATTAGTCGTAGTAGTAGTATTTCTAGGTTGTGTTTTTTTCTTTTTACAGTAAGACAAATGACTAATAACTAATTAAATTTCATAACTAGGATAAGAAATATGTACATTTTTGATAGAATTGATGAAAAAATATTTCTATTGAACAAGACGCGAGTTGTAAAATTAAGTAAAGGGAGATAACCAAATAATTTTATATGTTAAAACTCAGAATTCATGCATAGGTTTAATTTACAGTTTAAACGAATTTAAAACAGATTCAAATGAAGAGAATAACATAATAACGACAGAAATGATTTAAATCTAGGATTAAAGATTAACGCTTTTCCGTTATGAAATTAAAAATAACTTTTTTAGTTCTTAAAAACGTCCTTTATTAGATTCTATACGGTTATTCCCCTTGCACATATCAGGGGAGACAACTATCAGGAAATTTTTTTTTATTTTTAAGATATGGGGTGCTTTAAATAAATTTCCACCCCTTTTTGTATAGGCTTTTAAAATTGTCGTAGACTCTTGAAAATTCAGTATGTTATTGCTATGCATCTTATGAGATGACTGACCAATTTTTAAGATTTCAGGTGTAAATGAACAGCTACAGTAGAAATTGGATTACACCCTACCAAAGCCCGATTGTCACAGCTGGTGAATTTCAAAAATGCAATCTGGGCGTGACGACACTTTAAAAGAATGATATGCAATAAAATTCTTTATGATCTATGGAGAAAAGAGTTCAAGAACACTCACCACGCTTTCAGTCGCCAACAACCCCATCTGTCGTTTCAACCCAAGATCACAATCAGCATTAATGTTTGGATCTAGCACTCATTTCGGATGATCCTTCTCTACAGTTGTGAAACCAATGAAAAGTACAGATCTCAATCGTTCGAACAATACCTCCTCCACCGAATTTTGTGGTTCGGCTGGCACCGTTTTGTCTTAACTATCCAGATTGAGACACAATGCAGGATCATCTTCCTCAACCAATTTCTTTTAACAAGGAGACTTTGTTGGTTTGGCCATACTGCATGCCACAACCTGGAAAAATTCATCTATGAAGCAATAGTTTCAGAATCACTCCAATGTTGACGAAGATGCCTAGGATGCCAACTGAGGATATCATTATACACAATCAGTGTTTGCCACTGGTCCTGAGATCAGCTGCCCATAACTATGTTGCCCACTATGTACCATCATGTGTAGTTTGCATTTACATAGGATGCTATGTGTTCTATGGGAAGTACTAGCTCAACCCATCCTGAGCGAATGTCTTCAAAGTCAAGTTAAAAGTATGTACAAAACTTTTTGAATAACAAACCTTGCGTAAGTATTTAAAAAAAAAAAAAAAAAAAAAAACATATGACACTAAACGTTATTCAATTGATAACAGAAGAAAACACACAAAAATGGAAAGGAAACATTTTTTGAACCAAAAGAGAAAAAAAAACAATTAAAAAAAAAAAAAGACATTTTACACAGATATATATACATTGACATTTTCTTTCATCCTTGCTGAATAGATGCACACACACACACACTGCATAAAAATCTTCATTTTGATTTAAAACACAAAAAACATAAAATAAAAACAATTTTTCTTCAGAAATATATACTTTTTATAACTTCAATGAATAAAATGATAAAATATTAAAAGAAACTTTTTTATCTTCATATTTAGACATTGGTGATATTGGCTTTCCCAAATAAATTCATAGACAGCAGATGACAATATTTATTTTTACCCTGTGAAAGTAAAGTAGTTTATAATTTCCAAATCTACGGAGAAGTGTTTTCTTTTTTTAAAAAAAATTAAATGATTAAAAAATATTTCTTTAAATAAAAACATTATTGTAGCAACCCCCCAACACATACACTTACTTTCTCCTCAACATAGTTGGTACGCGTATGTTCATTGGTATACACTTGCTAATTTATAAATTAAAAAAAGATAAAAACATATGTTAAAAATATATTTAAAAAAAAAAAAGAAATTTTATTGATGTAAGATAAAATCTTTTTACATAGGGATGAAATATTGGGGGATGATTTACAAAAAGCAAAATTAATAATACACTTCGATGATACGCAGCATCCAACCAAATTTATTTTGTTGGAATCTTTCTTGCCATTGCTCTGGATTTTCCTCTCGTAACCGTGCGCTAATTCCACGTAAAAAAGTGCACCAATCAACTACAGTCCCTTTGTTGACGTCAGCCTCCCAAGACATTACGCTTTGCGGATAATTATTAGACCACATATAAATTAAATATATTATCTTGTAAAGTTGTAAATGACTTCCGCTAAAAAATGAATTTTCCCTTACAGATCGAACAAAATTATGGTTCCGACATTTCCATCTCCATCCATCAATACCGTGTGTGTATTTGCTTAGCGTGCAAGGTTGATGACAAATTTCACAATCTACACAATTCTTTACAAGACGTCGTTTTGCAAGCCACACGATTGCAGAAAAATTATCTGAAGTGTCAACTGCTAATTGTGTAAATGTAAACATCTCACTCGATACTCGTTCAGCATCGTGAAGGTCATCAACGATTGTCGAAATGCCTTTTGGTCGGCCAGCCATGATTTCTTTTGATCCCTTAACTTGGCAAATTCTGTCAGATATCTTTTATTCCGCTGTTGTCTGAAAGAAACAGAAAATTAGAATTCAATAAGATATTATTATATATAAATAACATATTATATATTATTATATATAGATAACATATTACATATATATAAAAAACAGCATTAAATAAAAAGAGATTTGATCTGGCAGCTGACCATAGCAAGTGCCTTTGGAAGTTGAAAGTAATTTTTTTAAGTTAACAGATATTTCTTTTGTTTGTGAATTTTTAAGATGAGGATTCATTATTCATAATATTTGGATTCTTTGGATTATTGTTCTCATCTTGAGTTTTTTTTTGCGCAACGTTTTCGTTGATATAATCTCACACATTTTTCAGGTCTATCTTATTAAACTCAGGCATCTTTCTATAAAATGCTTGAATCTGCATGGAGTTTTGAACAGAATTCCTTCTTTAATCTATGGGGATAGCGTGTTCTCGTTATGTCAGCCATGACTAAGTCAAAGTCTTAAGTAATTGGCTATTGTATTTAGAAAATATAAAAAATACCCTTGATAGCCCTGGTAAAGCATCAAGTATTCAGGTACCGACAAGATTTGAATTACACTACAAACTTGTGTAGTGAGTTCAATCTCGGCTGCTGCCGCGCTAGATGGAGGGATGGTATTTTGAGTGTCACCTATACTGAGGATTGAACCTGCAACTTTCAGAAGACTATAACTTATAAGTGAATTTTACTAAATAGCTTATCCATTATGCAACGGGTCGACATGGCTTAAAAGGTTCCGTTCAAAATTACATGCAGATTCCCAATTCTGACAAGATACACCTGAAGAAGGTCAGATGTTACGTTGAGTGAATCCAAATAATATGAATAATCAATCTTCATCTCAAAAATTCAAAACCGAAAAAAAAAAAATCTTTTAACTTCAAAAAAGATTTTACTTTCAACTCCCAGAAGCACTTGCTATGGTTGGCTGCCAGATCAAATCTTTGTTTCATGCTGTTATCTCTATATATAATAAAATAGAAATGATTATTCACATCTACAAAATGATATAGGAAAAGGAACATTGGGCTCACACATTAATCAAAAATGGCCATGCTACCTGCCTGTATCTCATGCATGTTTTCTGGTAATAATCAGTTGGTTTAATTACAATTTGTAAATTGTTACAATTTTTTTGTGCAGATTCCTCTCCTAAATACGACATGCTTAGAGGTGGTAGGAGGGCAACTTACCCATTAATTATTTTTTACTTCTACACTCTCAGCATCACTGGAGCAAATATTTCACAGTCTACACTTATCGTGAATCATTGTAAATATTCTGTTTCATTTATCACAAACAATTCATTTCCTTGGAAAATAATGAAGGCTCCCTTATAATTCTAGCGATAATTTTATTGGCTGCTCAAACATAAACAGTCATTCTATATTTCGCATTTACTGAATACTACAGAATGCTTTTCGTTACAGTCAACTTGGTCGGCATATTCTATTATTTCAGAACAATGATGCGATTAACTATCTCTTTTATTCTATTACAAACAATGTATTACAATGGAATTAACAAAATTTTCATTGAATCAAAACTTAAGTAGATGATTGTTACATTTACAAGGTGCCTTAAGTAAGTTTGCAGATTTAGTTGTACAGGCATTTAAAATTGTTGTAGACTCTTGAAAATTTAGAATGTTATTGCTGCTATACATCTGAGATGACTGACCAATTTTTATGATTTCAGGTTCAAATTAATAGCTACAACAGGAATTGGAATACACCCTACTAAAGCCCAATTATCACAACTGGTGAATTTCAAAAATGCAATCCGGACGTGAGGATACTTTAGAAGAATGATATGCAATAAAATTCTGATTTAAACTTGGAAAAAGTGCCAGAGAAATATATGGAATGCTTCAGACTGCTTTTGGACCATCTTGCGTGAATCGAACATCAGTTTTTGCATGGCATAAGAGATTCATGGAAGGCAGGGAGTCTGTGAGGGATGATGAGAGGTGTGGAAAGAGTAAGGAAGTCAGAACATCAGAGTTGATGGACCAAATAACGAATTTCATGGATAAGGGCCATCACGTGTCTATCGCGACAATAAGTGCACAGTTTGATGTCTGTGGGAACTGTACACACAATTATTCGCAAGGAATTGATGATGCAGAAGATTTGTGCAAAGTTTATCCCAAGGATGCTCAGAGAAGATAAAAAAGAAAGATGTTGTTATGGACATCAAAACAATTCCTCACCCTCCCTATAGTCCAGACCTTGCTCGCTGTGACTTTTGGCTAGTCCCTAAGCTCAAGGAAAACCTTAGAGGCTGTCATTAGGAGACAATTGAGGAGATGAAAGAGGCTGTGACAAGGGTCATTGACATGCTCACACAAGATGACTTCCATGGGGCTTTCCAGAAGTTGTTGGAAAGATACAAGTGCATTGCAGCTGGAGGAGATTACTTTGAAGGCAACCAGAGTTTCATGTGTGTAATATCAAGAAAAGTGCCCATACGAAAAAAGTCTGGAAAGTTATTGAAGACACCTCATATCTTCAAGCAAACGCTTTCATTCTACCAATAATTTTTGTTTCCACATGTTTATTAGTCAGAGAGAGAGAGAGAGAGAGAGAGAGAGAGAGAGAGAGAGAGAGAAAACGTGTGTTCATGTGTTTATCTACTGTTTTCTTATTTTTGTCAATATACTATACTACTACTAATACTATAATAATACTTTTCGTTTATCATGAGACGCACTAACAATGGGTGGGAAATAACATTTAATTTCCTTTTACAGTTAATTCTTTTTATTAGTGGTGCCATCAATTCTTAAATATATCACCTCAATCTAAAAGGATTAATCTTAACTTTAAAGAGGTAAAGAGTGTGGCTACCATTTAATATTGTGTTGTTGCTATGTTACTATAAAAAAAATGTTTTCGTCATGGCATGCATTAACAATAGGGAGAAACACGTTTTATTTCCTTTTGCAGTTAATAATTCTTTTTATTAGCAGCGCCATCACTTTTTAACTAACACATAAAAACATTTACCTCAGTTTTGAAGGAATTCTCTTAACTTTAAGAAGAAAGAGCGTACGTGTGTTCAGCTACTGTCTTATTGTGTTGTTGCTACTACTACTACTAATAATAATAATATTTATAATAATTTTTTTTTGTCATAACACGTGCTAACAACTGATCTAACAGAATAAAAATTTCGCAGCGTCACTTTTGATATGTTCTTCTAACTTTTCCTACTTTTTATTTTACTTTTTTGTTCTTATTTTTTATTAGAATCCTTTGAAATGAGTAATTTGTATTTTTATTTGCGGACTGTTATCCTCATCTTCATAGTTGTTGTTGTTTTACCACGTTTTGAACAACTCATCCTCTGGCTTTCTTCAGCTGATTAACCGCGACTGAATAGGAAATGCAGTGGAACAACAACTATGAAGATGAGGATAACTGTTCGCAAATAAATAAAAAAATTTTGTTCATGTTTCGTAATATTTTTTATAGTCGCCATCGTAGTCGTTTATCACTTGACAATCGGTAATTATGCAAAATATGGACCATGCTAAAATAATAACAGATTTTTGTAACTATTATGAACTTCAAATAACATTTTCATACACAAACACTATTGTATATAGTTAACTTTCAATTGAACATCATTGCTAACAAATAGTACGGTCTGTAAACTGCATAAGTAAAAACACATATCTACACGAATGCAGTAAATCAAGATTGCTTAGAACGGAGAATAGGGTGTTCCTTGCTTTTCTCAAGTTTGGAACAAAACACAACATTGGTCATGGCTGCCTTTGAGGAACGGTTATGGCCAGTGAATGACAACTGTTAAAGCAACCAATGCCTATGGCCAATGCCAACAAGTAATCACCCCAAACAAACACTAATAGCCAGTAACCAACAGTAACCAACACAACATGCTCACAATGACAACCAGTGTCTTCTGCCACTGCCACACGATGCCTGACAGTGGAAACCAGATGATTTCCTTTTAGTCATGGCCTCCAGTGTCCGCTATTTTTCACGGCTAACAATTGTAGTTTAATTTGTTTTCAGACGTGGTGTGGGTGTCCTTCATCAAACCTGTTCTGTTTGTGTCATACTTCCACCAGGCAATATCAGTACAAGTGTCCTGCTAGTATTTTTTTTTTTTTTTTTTTTTTTTTTTTCATATTTAATACAAATTTTGTTTACAGTTTCAAATCCACCAGTAAAAATTTTGGTTTTACGGATACTTTTCAATTTTTTATTTTATTTTCTATCTTCATGACAAAATGTGATATCTCTTTATGATCTATGGAGAAAGGAATTCAACAACACTCGCAGACTTTCAATCGCCTACAACGCCATCTGTCATTTCGTCTCGAGATCACAATTGTCGCAATTGGATTTATCAAGCAGTTCAGATGATCCTTCTTTACAGCTGAAACATGGCTGATGAGAACTGCAGATCTCAAAAGGCTAAAAGCATTTGACCAATACTGCCTCCATTGAATTTTGCGGCTCTGCTAGCACCATTTTGTCTCAAATATCCAAATCGAAACACAATGCAGGATCATCTTCCTCAACCAATTTCTTTTAAAGAGAAAACTTTGTTGGTTTGGTCACACTGCATGTCACAATCTGGAAGAGTTCATCCATGAAGCAATATTTTCTTCAGAAATATATACTTTTAATAACTTTATTGTATAAAGTTATAAAATATTTAAAGAAACCTTTTTTTTTTATAAAGTGATTAAAAGATATGTTCATATTTAGACATTGGTGATATTGGCTTTCTCAAATCAATCCATGGACAGTAGACGGCAATATTCTTTTTTTTAACCTCAGAAAATAGTTCTTTAGTTTATTTGTTACAACAAATGTATGGAGAAATGTTTTCAAAAAAAATATTCCTTTAAATAAAATATGATTGTAACTATCCCCCCTCCTCACTTACTTTCTCTTCAAAATATGTGGTACGCATACGTTCATTGGACAATGCTGCATATGCTTGCTAATTTATAAATTCAAAAAAAAAAGACAAAAACAAATTTATATTAAAAATATAAAAAATTAAATTTTTATTAATGTTAAATAAAATCTTTTTACATAGGGCTGAAATATTAACTTGAGGGAGTATGATTTACAAAAAACTGAAATTACACTTCGATGATACGCAGCATCCAACCAAATTTATTTTGTTGGAATCTTTCTTGCCATTGCTCTGGACTTTCCTCTTGGAATTGCGTGCTAATTTTTTGTAAAAAGTCACACCACTCAATTACTGTCCTTTTACAGACATCAGCCTCCCAGCACATTATGCTTTGCGGATAATTATTTGACCACATATAAATTAAATATATTATCTTGTAAAGTGGCAAACGACTTCCGCTAAAAAATGAATTTTCCCTTACGGATCGAACAAAATTGTGTCGGCCGCATTTCCATCTCCAGCCATCAATTCCGTGCGCGTACTTGCTTAGCGTGCAAGGTTGATGACAAATTTCACAATCTACACAATTCTTTACAAGACGTCGTTTTGCAAGCCACCCGATTGCAGAGAAATTATCTGAAATGTCAACTGCTAATTGTGTAAATGTTAACATTTGGCTCGATACTCGTTCAGCATCGTGAAGGTCATCGACGATTGTCGAAATGCCTTTTGGTCGGCCAGCCATGATTTCTTTTAATCTTTTAACTTGACAAATTCTGTCAGATATCTTTTATTCCGCTGTTGTCTGAAAGAAATAGAAAATTAGAATTCAATAGCATATTACATATTATTATATATATAACATATTATTATATATAAATAACATTACATATTATATATAAAAAACAGCGTTATATAAAAAGAGATTTGATCTGGCAGCCGACCATAACAAGTACTTCTCGGAGTTGGAAGTAAAAATTTTTTTAACATATTTTTTGTTTCGTTTTTGAATTTTCGTTTTTGAATTTTTCAGATAAGAATTAATTTTTTACATTCTTTGGATTACTATTCTCATCTTGAGTGCTGGTTTCACAATGTTTTGGTCAATGTAACCTTCAGCCTTCTTCAGGTGTATCGTTTCGAACTTCGTAATCTTTTTGTAAAACTCTGGAATCTGCATGGAGTTTTGAATAGAATCCGTTCTTTAATCCATGGTGGTAGCATGTTCTATAACATACAATTGAATTTTACCAAATTCCTTATCCACTCTGTCATTGGTCCACATCGATTAAATCAAGGGTTCCATTTTTAATTCCATACAGATTTCCAAATTTGACAAGATACACCCAAAGAAGGTCAGAGTTAACATCAAGTGAAATCTTGTGTAAATAACACTCAAGAATGCAAATACGACATATCTTTTAGGTAAATCACAAGCATTTAACGATCCAACTGTCGTTCTCGAGATAGGATAGTCTCTCTTATCATTTAATGTTACTTTTCCCATTTTTCAGGAGTCAAACGTTTTCTGATATTACACAAGCTTATGCTCCAGTTTTTACTGTTCAGTGGGTCAACTGTCTTCAGATTCCATTCTATAAGGTTTTGATTAATCGTTTCATTTTCTTTAGCTGACCAACATTCCTGCTATACAAGACATGTTTCTGCAACAGTTTAGCCAGAGACGTGAGAATAACATTGAAGATGAGAATGGTAATCTAAATAAACCAAAGGATATAAATTATCCTCATCTCAAAAATTCTCATTTTTTTAAAAAGTTGCTTTGTATTTTTATTCATTTTCTTGTTTTGAAAACATATACACGCTGATGAAAACATACGTATACACGCCGATGAAAACATATACGTATACACGCCGATGAAAACATATACATATACACGCCGATGAAAACATATACATATACACGCTGATGAAAACATATACATAAACACGCCGATGAAAACATATACATATACACGCCGATGAAAACATATGTTTGCACGCTGATGAAAACATATACGTATACATGCCGATGAAAACATACGTATACATGCCGATGAAAACATACGTATACACGCCGATGAAAACATATACGTATACATGCTGATGAAAACATATACGTATACATGCTGATGAAAACATATACGTATACATGCCGATGAAAACATATGTATGCACGCTGATGAAAACATATACGTATAAACGCCGATGAAAACATATACGTATACACGCCGATGAAAACATATACGTATACACGCCGATGAAAACATATACGTATACACGCCGATGAAAACATATACGTATACATGCCGATGAAAACATATATGTATACATGCCGATGAAAACATATACGTATACACGCCGATGAAAACATATACATATACATGCCGATGAAAACATATACGTATACATGCCGATGAAAACATATACGTATACACGCCGATGAAAACATATACGTATACATGCTGATGAAAACATATACGTATACATGCTGATGAAAACATATACGTATACATGCCGATGAAAACATATACGTATACATGCCGATGAAAACATATACGTATACATGCCGATGAAAACATATACGTATACATGCCGATGAAAACATATACGTATACATGCTGATGAAAACATATACGTATACATGCTGATGAAAACATATACGTATACATGCTGATGAAAACATATACGTATACATGCCGATGAAAACATATACGTATACATGCCGATGAAAACATATACGTATACATGCCGATGAAAACATATACATATACATGCCGATGAAAACATATACGTATACATGCCGATGAAAACATATACATATACATGCCGATGAAAACATATACGTATACATGCCGATGAAAACATATACGTATACATGCCGATGAAAACATATACATATACATGCCGATGAAAACATATACGTATACATGCCGATGAAAACATATACATATACATGCCGATGAAAACATATACGTATACATGCCGATGAAAACATATACATATACATGCCGATGAAAACATATACGTATACATGCCGATGAAAACATATACATATACATGCCGATGAAAACATATACGTATACATGCCGATGAAAACATATACATATACATGCCGATGAAAACATATACGTATACATGCCGATGAAAACATATACATATACATGCCGATGAAAACATATACGTATACATGCCGATGAAAACATATACATATACATGCCGATGAAAACATATACGTATACATGCCGATGAAAACATATACATATACATGCCGATGAAAACATATACGTATACATACTGATGAAAACATATACGTATACATGCCGATGAAAACATATACGTATACATGCTGATGAAAAGTATATTTTATTGCTTAAAATTCCATCCTTTACATGCACTTCATTATTCGGATAAATTGTTGCACATATTCAAAATTATTACTCACAAGCTAAACGAGTGTATTTTAATTGAAGAAAAATTGACCTTGTAGTCTAGCTAACATCTGTGAAATCTAAAAAAAAAAAAAAATAATAATAATCTATATATATAAAAGCGAAAATGTATGTGTGTATGTATGTACGCTTTTCCTCGATGTCCACAAAAGGCTTCTTTCAGAGAAGCGCTTGCTCGGTTCACAACTTCTTAAAACTTCATATATAATCTATAAATTGTAATATCTCAGAGTTATCCACGGAACTCACTTGTCTCTTTAATTTTACTGACTTTCAAACGTTAATTATTCGACCTTTCCCGCATCGGCACGCGTTACATTCGGTTTTCGGTATAAAAAAAAGCGAAAACTCGACTCTAATCACAGGCCGAAAGCCAGTTGTCTTAAGAGAGCTAAGTAACGTTTGTTCAATGTCGACTTCGTCATATCAGACTGTAGCTTTCATTTCGCTCCTCCTAATAAACGGGGAGCGGGTTTTTAAAAACAAATAAACCGATTTATTCAAAACTGTCCCGCACAAAATCGTAACTGTTGAATACCTATCACCGTCACGTCAATCAAAAACACGCACCTGTTTGTTTTTTTAACACTTTACTATTTTCCAACTGCGCGTCATCAACGCTTCGGGTTTTTTTCACATACCCTGAAAAACACCCGGGCAACGCCGGGTACCCCTCACCAGTCTATAAATATAAAAGCGAAAATGTGTGTATGTATGTATGTTTGTTTGTATCTGTGTTTGTGTGTCCGCTAAAAACTTTCGACAGACATAACAAAAATTAACAAACTCGGTATCATATTGAAGCTCCATCCTTCGCCCGAAAAACATCGAAAAAATGGCCAAAAACATTAATTTTTTCACTCCAAAATCGACAATTTTCCACAGGGAGGGGGGGGTTCAACAAAAACCGTCCTCTCATGACGACGACTGGTTCTACGCATGCGTCAGATGACGTCATGACCTGATTTAATTTAAATAGTTGAAGAACTGAGAGAATTTCATGTACGTCGTGTTAGGTCAGTTGGTTAGAGCGTTGGTTCATTATCTAAATGTTTTGGGTTTGAATCGTGGTGTGAGATGTCTTCTTTTTGTTTTTTCGATATTTTAAATTTAAATATTGAACCAGTGTTATTTAAGCCATTTTTCTCGTAACATTCATTTTGTTTTTTTTTTTTACTTTGCTTATTCTTAGGTTTTCATTAACACCCCCAACCGACCACACACACCCAAAAACACCTGGGTACCCACCGATTTTTTAAATTTTAATATCAAAACAGGCTTATTTAAGCCATTTTTCACGTTTTTTGTTTTTTTGGTTTTTTGGTTTTAACGTTCGTTTTTCTGTTTTCTTTTTTGCTTTTTCGATTTTTACATTTAACATCGTTCGTTTGCCTTACGTTAGTTTTTTTGTGTTTTTTTTTTTCGATGTATTGACCAGTATTGCCAGGTCGTAAAATACACATAAATATATGATATAGTGATTAAAAATCCTTTTCTATTTATTTAGTTATTTGTTTTCTTCCCCACTGAGCAAATTAGGCACAAGGCCGTTTTTTAATATGGAGAGTGAGGGGAGGGGGACCAGCCCCCCAAGAGGGAACTGGATAGTGACAATTGGTATGAAGGGTTTCCCCTACATTGACCAAAACTGATTGCTCAAGAGCAATGGTCTTATATGTGGGGTTGTCCCCACATATGGTATTTGATTATAGCATCTGCCGGAACAGATCCTACACTTTGATAACAGAAAAAAGATCTTGGCCCAAAGGCCAAAAAGAAAAAGGCAAATCTTTTTTTTATTTATTTAAAAAGAAAATACAACTTTATTATATATAGGTCGTTGAATTGCATTCATCTGCAAAAGATCTAACTAATTTGCATATTCTTTTAAACATTCATTTTAATTAATTCCCTATTAGTTTTTTCGATTTTCTTATGAGATGATCACCTTTAGTTATCTATTGCATGTAATTATATTCATGTAGATATTCTACATGATTTATACTTGCATAATATTTGTGTAAAAAGTTTATCATAAACACAAACCTCTTTCTATATATTTATGTATGTGTATATATATTTGTTTAAAAAAATTTGCCTGCCAAACTCCTGTCAGTTTTTGATCTACAAACATAAAACTTGATATATAGGGTATTCGAACCCATGCGAAACTTTATATTTGGGTTTTAGCTGGGGGAAATGGATGCACCAGTGTGAAAATTTAAAAAACGGAATTTCCCTGGTGAAGGTCGAATGACGGCATTACAAAGTAAATTTTAAGTTAAACGTTTTGGTTTTGATTCTTTGTGGTGACACAGGAATCTTTTTTTTTTTTTTTTTAAACTTTTTAAATTATTTTTATATATTGGGTTCAATATGATATAATTATAAATACAAAATCTGCATTAATGAAAATACCATATTTAAATGTATTTTATGACCGGGCAATGCTGGGTGGCCTGCTAGTATATATTGACTTTTGCATTTTAAATTTTAATTCAAGCCATCTATATATATATAAAAGGCAAAATGTGTGTTAGTGTGTGTACATTTTGTGTATCTCCGACAAAGGCTTTTGGAGGAGTGGGCGCTTGGGGGTGAGGGGTCACTGTTTTTTAGAACTTTTTATATACTACCTAGATTATAATATCGCCGATTCACAAAACAAGGTCACGTGTATCTTTTTACCTGGTCGACTTTTACATGCTATTTTCGCGACTTTTTACTCTTTGCGTGTTTGTTTGTCTTTTCCGTATACAAGCAAAACTGAATCCGTAGCAAAATGAGCCTCCTGGCACTCATGCCGGGGGCGTCTAAAAAGCAATGAGGTTTGATCAATGTAGCCAAAACCCGCCATATCAGACAATTGCTATTCATTTGGATACTCCCCATTTTATGGGGAGCTGGTTTTCCCCAACATCTTGGGGGATATGCAGAAACTGGCTTGTAGCCAAAGTTAAGTTTCCCCTATAGCATGATGTTTGACCTCATTAAATTTACGCACATGTCACTTAAATTTTTAATTGTTTAATTAAAACGCTTTTCCTTCCTGTCTCGTCTTGGTCGAGCGGTAAAATGTCGGTTTTTTTCACACTTCCTTTTCCACCTTCACCTCAAGGCTTTGGGTTCGAGCCTACCTGCCTCCCAAAACTTTTTTTTTTTTACACCTCCAAATACCTGGGCAACGCCAGGCACCCCCGCTAGTTATATATAAAAATAATTTTATAAAATCAACAGTAGATTCTCTACAGTGCAATGTAGACTACAATGTATTGTGGACTAAGTAACTGCGGGGAGAATTGAAAAATGGGTGATTTTACTGATTTTGATGACAATAAAATATGGAAGGGTAAAACATTTGTTGATCCTCATTCATTCCTGGGCAACATAAGGTCTCCCTGCTAGTTTAATATATTTTATGTTGCAGAATTTTTTAGATGAGCATTGATAATTTGTATTATTCAGATTATTTTCATCTTGGATTTTATTTTCGCAAGATTTCAGCCGATATAACCTCCGACCTTCTTAAGTTACATCTTTATGAAGAAGTTCAGCATCATTTACGGTTTTGATTTGTCACGTGTGCATAAAAAGCCACATTTTTGCTTTAATAAAAAGTTTGAATCAAAACCCACGACAGAGTTAACATTGACATTTCACCAGTTTCCCTCACCTTTTTATCGGATCTTCTATGGGAAAGTTCATACATTTTTCAACTCATATATGCACTATGATATGCATACAGGCACAAATGCACATGCACAATGGCTTAACACTTTCACACTGTCGTCTGTTAATACAAAAGGAAGCACATCTTTTAATACTCATAACATTTCTCGCTGAACTTTCTATGAAAATAAACATGAACTCTTATTAAAATGTAAAGGTAAATGATCATATCACTCGTGCTTTAAAAATAAAGGTACAAGATTCAATTTGAAATTTATTTATCTTCAAAGTGCACTTTTATAAATTTTACAAAGTAAGGTATAAAAATTTAATTTAAATTGAATCAAAAAATTACCTTGGATTCATTTTATGTGATGTACATTCTGTTGCACTTTTAAAAAAATCATTGAAAATTTTATATCTATATCATTAATTGCTAGATGAAAGATAATGTTTTAAATTGCAACAAAATGTACATTACATAAAATAAATCCAAGGTAATTTTTTGATTTAATTTAAATTAAATTTTTATACCTTACTTTGTAAAATTTATAAAAGTGTACTTTGAAGATAAATAAAATTCAAATTGAATCTTGTATCTTTATTTTTAAAGCCTATAGTAAAAACATTTTGTTTAACAATTTTCATACCTTGGATGAAATGCTTTTCTAACTTGTATCTTATCTTTTTAAGATTATATTTTAAAACGCTCCTTCTCTCTATTTCAGTTTGTATTTCTCCTCACACCACAACTTATTTTTGCAACCCCCTCTTTGTATTATTACAGGTCTAAATATTCTCTCTGTTTCAGTTTGTATTTCTCCTTCCACCACAACTCATCTTTTGCAACCCCCTCTTTGTAATACAGGTCTGAATAATGAGAAAATCTGAATTTTTTTAACAAAAACTTTAAAATAACTTTTTTAGATTACGTTTTTTTAAACTTCTTTCAGAATAGAAAATCTTTAAAATTTAATAAGTAACATATTTCATATAGGTTTCATTAACAAATATTCAGTACATAACGAGAAAAATAGAAATGAAAATTTCAAAAGGACTGTATAATTGGTTACAGTCAATAGTAGTCCTCGCCAGCAAAAGTCTTTGCTATTGTTATTCTATTATTATTTAAAGCATTTTGTGTCCTGCTCTTTTGCGCGAGGATTAATTCTCCCTATATAAATTTCAAACAAGTAAAATATTTGTTTATTTTAAGTTCAAACAAGTAAAAAACAAAAATGGATTATTTCTGTATTGTGATTTGGCTTTCTAAACGTACATGATACGTATTTTCTTAAAAAAAAATCTTAGTTTTTTTTTATAATAACACAAGTGTTAAAAAAACAAAAAAAAGTATTTATAGAAAAATGAAAGTTTTTTATTTTTCATTGTTTCATGATAGCAAAAGAAGTTTTAAAACAATAATTTTTTTTTAAATAAATCATTTGCATATGGTTTCGTATTTCCTTTCATATTTACTGACTTCTGTTCCACATTTAGATAAACTGAGTCCACTTTCGGTGTCTTAATTTTGTAGACTAAATTTTTGCACTTAACCTTATTATAATAATATCCAGTGGATGCCATATTGTTTTTATTGCAGATGATACAAAACTAACCAAAGGGTATATGTCTTAAGTTAAAACCAATATGGTGACCACTGAAAATTCGCAGAAATAATAAAAAATATATATATAAATTTGATATCAAAATTTAATGTAAAATAATCTTAGATTTTAGAAAACGTTTGCGGGCAGTTCTAGTGCGGGGTTGCATTTAGAGCTTTTGACTTGGATCTAGATTTAGAGACAGCTTAATTTATATATATATATATATATATATATATATACAAACTTTTCAAATTCAAAAAAATATTAAAAAATTTGAAGTACTAACTGCTCTAAAAGCCAAGAAAGCACAGCTATCTATACGAAGGCTCAAACCCGCAACCACAGAGACTCGTGTGCGCATACCGTTATGCTATGGAGCCCAGTTTAAATTACACACTATTTTTATGGTTTTAATGTTATATTAATCTTAATGATGTCCTCCTGGATGATGGGGGGTAGTATTCCTTAGATCTGCATAATCACGCCATATTTTTGGACGTACACACATACACAAATATAAATGCATACATATATATATATGATGATTGCAACGTCTTGTCAGATGAGTGCCAATCTCTCAGACACGTAAAGTCCATGAGCCCAAAAATGACTTCCATCGCCACAGGACCATTTTAATAGACAAATGCCTGACAGAGTATCTGTACACAGATGATGTTACAGAGTCTTAGCTTTGTATGACAGCTAAGTCTATTTCTCAGTTCAAAATGTTGAGATCCAGCAACAAGCAAGAGCAAGACAGCCAGCAACAAATTAAACTGCAGACCAGCTTAATGTGAGTACTGGTCTCCCGCTTTATGGTTTTTTTAAATCAGAGATTTGCTTCTCCTAGAAAGGTTGCCTTCACCACGGCTTACGGGAGCCCTCTCCACCCCAACACACACATACATACACACAAACACATACAGTGCTAGTTGGCAAGGTCTTGTTTTTAATCCTTCAGGGAGACTAGCCACCCTCCTCACCAAACAAGTCTGGTGGGGGAACCAGTTTAGTCGCCGATGACCCGACGCAGGTAGTATTGGGTTACATCGTACCAGTAGCATATAACGTGACCTGACAATAATATATATACATACATGTTTTATTTGTTTATTTTACTTATAAAATAACTATCAATGGACACATGTTTTGCCATATTTATGGGGTTTGGAGTGCATGTATAATAGGTCGTTAAGCAAGTCTTAGGCCTATATAAGCTACAGCGTCTGCCTCCTAACTGCTTACATGCTAACTTCTTGTGGTCCTCATTGCTTTACAGACCGAGTGGCTGATGATATAATCAGACCCATTTCTCTGCTGCCTTGTAGAGTTTGCCTTTTTAGGTAAAGGCTAGAAGGACACCCTGATATAAAACCATGCCAATCATTATCTCTATATATTATGATGGTGGGAGTAGACCTGGTGTGACTGGAAGCTCTTAGCCGGGACCTGCACGCTGGCAGATGTGTGATGGCTGCTTCTCCTGTGACCTGTGATCACACATGAACTCGGTCCTGCACTTGCAACTGAGCAGACCTTTTCAGAATCACCGCTGCTCACCCCAACAGCCTTATAAAAGGTGGGCTAAAAATTGGTGATCACACCCTTTAGTCATTGCATTGCTCCGCCCAATGACACACCGTAAGTGCAGCTGCAAAACAAATAATAATATACGTAAATCGCACCTCAAAGTAGGTGCTTGGAATGTGCGTACTCCCATGGATGCAAGAGACACTGACCATCCAGAGAGAAGAACAGCTCTAGTCTCAGGAGACTTAGCAAGGTTCAACATCGATGTGGCAGCTCTAAATGAGACAAGATTACTTGATGAAGGTCAGATATCTGAAATTGGGTCAGAATACACCTTTTTCTGGAAGAGTAAAGCACCGGAAGAACACCACTCTTAAGGTGTTGGCTTTGCCATCAAGACCTGACTAGTAAAAACTACAACCTGACACCAAATGCCATAAGTGAAAGGATAACAATACTAAGACTACCACTCCCAAATAACCAGCTCATCACGCTACTGTGAATATATGCCCCAACACTGGACACAGAAGACCACGTCAAAGGAGCCTTCTATTAACAGCTCGACACTGCTATCACCCAGATACCAGTAGGGGATAGACTTCTCCTCCTGGGGCATTTTAACGCCAGAGTGAGGAGAGACCACGACCTCTGGCGTAACATCATAGGCAGACAAGGAGTGAGAAACTAATGACTATGGCCTCCTCCTAGCCCTCTGTGCTGAACAGGAATTGTTCATCATGAACACCCAATTTAGATTACCAACACGCATGAAGACCACCTGGAAATACCCAGAATCAAAACTGACATATCTTGAACTCTGCCATAGTAAAACAACAACATAAAAATGAAGTTTTGATCACAAGGAGCATGTCGGGAGTCAACAATTGTTGGCCAAACCACCGACTCTTAATAACAAAGCTTAAATTAAAAAAGAAGAGCCACGTAACAACCAGCAAAAAGAAATACGACATAGACAAAGTTAAAGATCAAGAAATGTCACGTGCCTTCCGAACAGCAGTCCAACAGAATCTGCCAGCCTCAAGCCCATCACTTGACGCAGAATGAACCAACATCCGAAATGCCATCAACGAGGCTGCAAAGACAATACTTGGTTATCAAAGCAAAGAACACCAGGATTGGTTCGATGAAAACGATGATATAATAAGATCTTTCATCGATGAAAAAAGGGAAGTTCGAATAACCTATGACAAGATCCAAATAACCACACAAACAAAAGCTAAGTATACTCAAACAAGAGTCTGTGCCAATTGAGGCTTCGGGAAATACAAAACGAGTGGTGGCAGCAAACTGTCAAAAACCTGCAAAGTTTCGCAGAAAGAAGGAACCTTAGAAACTTTTTTGCCGGCACTAAGAAAATTTTTGTACTAAAATGCTCTGCTGCAGGGACTCTCATGTCAGCAACCAACACCATCCTGACAGAAGAAACCGAAATACAGAACAGATGGATTGAACACTTCAACACCCTACTCAATAGAGACTCCTCAGCCCGTCAGCACCACAGCATCCACCCCACGTATGAATATCTCTTCCACCAACCTTTGAAGAGTTTAGTGTTACACTAAAAGAAATACACCACGGGAAAGCTACCGGACCAGACAACATCCTTACAGAGTTCCTCACACAAAAGGGTCTCCCTGTAAAGGCACGCCTCCACTCTCTCATATTAAAAGCATGAGAGCAAAAACAGGTCCCCATTGACTGGAAAGATGCTCTTGTTACCGTTTTTAAAAAGGGAGATAGAAGAGAATGTGGAAATTATAGAGGGATTACGCTACTATCAATAGCAGGGAAGATTCTGGCCCTTATACTTTTAAGCCGACTACAGGATGTAGCTAAAGGTATCCTAGCTGAATCCTAATGTGGTTTCTGCCCATCCAGAAGAATTATGGACATGATTTTCTGTGCTTGTCAATTGCAGGAAAAATCAAAAGAACAACCCATATTCCTAATATTCTACGACCTTGAGAAAGCGTATGACAATGTTCCAAGAACAGCAATGTCGTAAGTCCTGGATCGGTTTGGAGTCCTTGAACCATTTGTGGACATGATCAAACCCCTACACAACGGGATGTCAGCTAAAGTGATCCACCAAAGCATCCTGTCAGAGTCCTTCTCAATCACATGTGGACTTAAACAGGGCTGTGTGCTGGCACCGAAACTGTTCTTCCTCTATCTCGTGGCCATGATATTCGAAGTCTCCCAAAACAACCCCGAGATAGCTATCAAGTTCAGGTTTGATGGAGGAATTTTCAAACTGGCCAAATTAAAGTCAAGATGAATGACCAATACCATCAAAGTGACAGAACTGCAATACGCATATGACAAGGCCGCGGTGGCCCAATCCCCAGATTAATTTCAGCAGTCTGTAAACAATTTTCACACAGCATCCTCGTGTTTTGGCCTAACAGTTAACAAGATCAAGACCAAAATACTGGCCCAACCACTGCCAGAGGAAACTGTGCCAGACTTCAATATCACCATGGATGGCACCACCATCGAATGTGTCAAACACTTCCCGTACCTAGGGAGCATTCATTCCACTCAAGCTTATTGCTCTAAAGAAATCGAAAACTGACTACAGGCAGGCCACTTTTGGAAGACTGTCCACCAGGGTCTTCAAGGACAAAGGTGATGGTATACAACGCCATAGTTGTCTCCACCCTATTATATGCATGCAAGACCTGGACCATCTATAGTAAAGACTTTAAAAAGCTCAAACAGTTTCACCAGAAAAACTGCAGACCATCATGTGGATTAAGTGGGACGATAATTTGTCCAACATAACTGTCCTTGGGAGAGCCAACGTCACCAGCATCGAGGCCCTAATCATGAAACACTGACTGAGATTGTTTCGCCATGTGGTTTGCATGGAAGGCACTAGCCTGCTGAAACAAGTGCTCTTCTGTCAACTAAATGCAGGAAATAGACCCCAAGGTCGCCCGCTACTAAGATTCAAAGACCAGCTGAAGAAATCTCTAGGTAAGGCCAATAATGATCCAAACACCTTTGAAGCCTCATCAAACAATAGACATGTATGGAGGAACAGAATCAAAGTGGGTACCAGCCAATTCAAAGAAAATAGAAAAGCCAATCTAATAACCAAATGGCAACAAAGGGCCCTTAGAGCCAACCAACCACAACCACCCACCACAACACAATGTGACTAATGCCCCCAATTATTCAGTGCCCAAATTGTTTTTTTTCCAGCCACAAAAGGACTCACCATCATGATAATGGCTAAAATCCTTACGAAACTCATAAAACTTTCTTTTCTACTTCTTTTCTGTATTGGACTTGGGAACCATGATATTCACACATGAATGCATGCCGCCAACAACATACTTAAATATTATATTAGCAGAAAAAAATTTGAAAAAAACAAGTTTAATGACTTTTAAGGGGGTTGACTTTCTCATAACGTTCTACTTCCTTGCTACCTGATTTACTGTCCATATCTTTACCGACATGTCACGTGATTATTCACGTGACCGGTGAAATTTCCTTAAATTCCTTTACACCATGGTGGTACCTATTTACAATGCCTCCCCACGGGACAGAGTTAGACACCAGGGTCGTTTTTTTAACGTGGAGAAAAGGTACAAAAATAAAAATTGTCTCAGTCGTGAAGGATTTCTCCTCCACTGAAAGAGAACGAGAAATGGAAGTGCCGCATCTGAAGAACAGATACTACACTTTGATCTTGGCCAAAAGATGGTGGTAACTGTGGCCCGGTAGACCAACACAAAACCTACTTTAAAAAGCTTGTTTTCTAGAGTTTTCGGGTGTGCTAAAAATGAAAAATTAGAGCCGGCAATTAGTTTTCACGATACTGAAAAAATACTTTTCGACAGGTTTCATGTAGTAATGTACACAGTAGCGATAGTTGTCCATATTTGTAAAATTTTACTTGGTTTCCACCTCAACATTTTCCTTTAAAATGACGACTTTTGTTAGGTTTTTGGGTATGCTAAAAACAAATATATCGCATTTAAATTTTCTGCAAATAAGTAGTTTTCCAGATATTAAGCATTATATTTCTTTCGTGTTATACATCATGTCCATAGTTGTACACGCAAGTACACGTTTTTTTTTTAATAAAAAAATTAACTCTTTTTTATCTTGAAAATTCATTACAGCGTTTCTGTTTTGAACAAATATGGCCGTCGCATTACATTACTACATGAAACGTGCAGAAAAGTATCTTTTCAGTATCGTGAAAACTAGTTTTAAATGTAATATTCGTTTTCAGCACACTCGAAAACTACTAGAAGACAAGTTTTTTAAAGTAAGTTTTGTGTTGGTCTGCCAGGCCACAATAGTTGTAAGGGAATTTAAGGAAATCTCACCTGTCATGTGACTAATCACGGTAAAGAAATGGACAGTAAATCTGGTAGCAATGTAGTAGAACTTTATAACGAGAAAGTGAACCCCTTCCTTAAAAGTCATTAAATTTATTTTTTCTGCTAATATGATACACAAGTCTGTAATCTATGACAAACGTCAAAAAAAGTTATAAAAAAAAGGGGGTTAAAAACGCGTATATTTAGGGGGGCGCACTCTCGTACAGGTCCGCCGAATTTTATTCTATTTAAATCTTTTAAAATCAATTATTTTTTAGAATTGTTTTTTTGTTGTAATTTTACTAATTATAATATATATATTATTGAGAAAAGAACCTTAATTTTTTTTTTTAACATATACCCATTTTTTATTTTCGACTTCAAGGTATGTAATATAAATAATGGGTTTATATATATACTAGCATGGGTACCCGGCGTTGCCCGGGTGTTTGAAGGTGTGTGTTGAGTAAAAAAAAATAAAAAATTAAAAAAAAAAGTGGTAGTAGGAAGGCAGGCTCGAACCCGTACTACGAAGAAGGAAAAGAATGGGGAAAAAAGCTGTTACGACCACCGCCAAACCGGTGACGTAGGTTTAAATTAAGGCTGGACAATTGAAAAGAGAGGATGACTTTCGAAAATATCGGTGAAAAAAGCGACCCCTTCCTGTAGAAAAGTGGCCAGTTGAGGGTGAAGAAATTAATGTTTTTAGCCAATTTTTCGGTACTTGTTGTCCGAAAGGCCGAGCTTCAAAACGATACTGATCTTGTGAAAATCCATCGTCTATGTCAAAAGTTTTAGGCAGACATGCAAACATACATACATACATTTATATATTGGTAGCTCAAATTTTCGACCCAAGCCGATTAAAAGCTTGCCCTATCTCTGAATACCCTTTATATAAAATTTCAAATATTTAGACCAGAAATTGTCTGAGTAATTTGGAAGAGACCGCAGAGGTCAATTCTTTTAAACTTTGACCTCTTAACATTTATTGTTTTGGGCTCAAATCAAGTTATTAAGTTAGATCCATGTCCAAGGAATCTAAAATTTCAATTGTTTAGACCCAAAATTGGCAGAGAAGTTTGGTAGAGTTCTCAAAGGTCAAATCGTTGAACTTTGACCCCTTAACTTAAGGGGTCAAAGTTCAACGACCTTAACAGCCAAATTTCTAGCCGAAAACGGATTATAAAGATTTTCCCAAATGCCCCTGTATATCAAATTTTGAGTCTGTAGACTGAAAATTGACAGAGTTATTGTGTAGGGAAATGTACAGACACACAGACAGACAGACACACACACACACATTCACTTTTATAGATATACAGATAACTATTTTTTAATAATTTTTCTGAGTAATTTGGTAGAGACCGCAGAGGTAAAATTTTTGACCCTACTGACACCTGAAAGTATCCTGTACCTCTATAAGGCCACCATTCGCCCATGTATGGAGTATTGTCACATTTGGGCTGGTGCATCTGCTGCTAGTCTCTCGCTCCTAGACAATCTGATAGGCCCTGAACTGGCATCTAAGCTTCAGCCTCTGTCCCATCGACAAAACGTTGCACCCTCTGCCTGTTCTACAAGTATTTTAATGGTGAATGCTCTGACGAACTGCAGACACTTGTGCCCCCACGACGTAGACACCCTCGACAAACCCGACAGGCAGCTAAAGCCCATCCCCACACAGTAAAGATCCCTAGATATAAAAGATCTTATTACTCCAGTAGTTTCTTCCCCAGAACCGCTAGACTCTGGAATTCAATTTCAGGTCCCTGCTTCCCTAACTGTACTGACATGCAGAAGTTCAAGTGTAACGTGAACCGACATCTTGCTGCCCAAATCCCAACATAGTGCCCCAGTAGTTGCTGCCCCTGATAGTAGCCCCCTACACCAAAGTGGCAATATGCCTTGTTTGGGGTGAAAATGTAATTAAAAAAAAAAAAAAAAATTTTAAATTAAAACTCTTTAGCTTTATACAATGTTGCAATTTTTTATGGATCTAAATTTATTTTGTTTAATTTTTATAACATGAAATATGGGAGGGGGGTTACAACACCTAATAATAATAATAATTCCCCTCATATATTTAACGAAAACTACTTTTAAAATATAAATTTATTTATAATTGAATACGTATCGAAAATTTCATGAAATTCTTATCATTGGTAGATTTTTTTAAAACACGGGTGTGTTTACGCTTTCAAAATGATCACTACATAAGAACGTTGTTTTTTAAGGCGTCGATAATGTAAACACGATTTTCGTCTTGCATTTTCATTATTTTCGTATGCTGTAAAACCATTTTTTCTTTAATATTATTAGTTTATTTGAAGCTTCTTTTAAATGATACAAAAGTTATGATTATAATATAAAATCAAATCACAATTGCATCTTGTTACATATGGGGGTGGGGGTTAAATCTGTGTCTCGCGTTGAAGGCACCTAAAAACTGTGGATTTTTTACTATTTTTTTTTTTTTTCGATCGTGTAGGTTTTAGCGTCCCTAATATGAATCATCCATTGCACTTGTAAGGAATGGGTATCCAAAGGATATTGGCACTTACAAAGTCAGTTCAGAGTATCAACAGAGATTCTACAGTCAGTAGTGGAATTGGCCGAAGCAGTTTACGAATTCAAAGCCAACCTCTTGTTTTTGTTCTTTCGATGAAGTTTTTCAAAGTGAAAGAAACATCTGTGATTACAGATTTTTACAATTTTATTTATTTTTGTTATAAATACGAAATATTTCATCAAAAATGTTGGAGATTGTGCAGTGAAACCAACAAACGAATAAAAAAAAAAAAAATCAAATATAGAATAAATAAATTTTACCCTAGCCAATAAAAGTTACTTGTATACCCGACTGATTTATATTTTCAAGTAGTTTTAAATGCCTTTGATTTATTTCACGGCAAATAATATTTACCAAATATTCAATTTTTGGTAAATTCTTTAGTTTGGTTGAATTTTGTTTTTTTACTCGGATTTCTTGGAGAAAGAATTGTGCTTCTAAGCCATTTTTGGGGTCCTAAGAAAATAAAAAAAGTGTCAAAAACAGAAAAGAAATCCAACTTACTTTTATAATGTTCTCCTGCTGAATTAAAAAAGGAAAAATTCCTTGTTCAATAAATATTTCGTACAAAACTATAAAATGAATCAGAAAAAAAAAAAGTTCAGCGTTTATGTTGGTAATCTCAAGGGGAGGTAATTCACTCTCCAGTTAGCAGCTGATTATCTGCCCTTGTTTAGTTGTACAGTCATTTTGAGTTTCTTTATTTGCCTCCCCGCGAGGGCAAAATTAAACAAAGTTTGTAATATGGAAAATCATGCCCTCCCCCACCGCTTCGCCCCTCCAACGTAATTATTATTTACCTGCTTTCCATAAAGATCAACTTTATTGGTTAGCTTCAAGTTCCGTCACCTTGTGTTACAAAGCCTTTGCGCGGAGAAACAAATTATTTTCATTTTTTTTTTTAATAAGCAAACGGACAAAAAATATTGAGTTACCAATTTGTTTTTCGTTTGCTTAAAAAAAATACTATTTGAAAAAAAAAAACAAAAAAACGCAAAGCGAAAGAAAAAAAAAAGTTTTATTTTGCAGATGACAGTTCCGTGCAAACATTTGTAAACAGTAAAACACCGGGTGACGAAATTTGAAGATAACCACTTTATTAAGGTAAAACGTGAAGTTTATGTGCCAGATAACTTTTTGGTAGGTTAAAAAAATTCAATATATAAAGTTAATACGCCGGAAGTAGACTTGGTTTAGTTAAAATATGGAATGGAATGGAAGTTACTAAAAATGAAACGAAATACGAAACCATATGGAAATAATTTATTCAAAAAATTATTTTAGTTTTAACACTTCTTGCGCTATCATGAAATAATAAAAATAATAAACTTTCAGTTTCGTAATTTAATTAAAGATAATTACTTTGTTTAATGATAGATAATTTATGAAAATAAATTATGTGATAAAATTTGTGAAAATTTTCACTTATTTCCCTATGAATATATTTTAAATATTTAGAAATTTATTATTTATAAAAATGTAAACTATAAAAATGTAAACTATAAAAGTTTAAATTACTTTTTTGAAATGAAATATTTCCATGTGAATATGTTGCGGGACTAACGTTGACACCCATAGTCTCGCAACAAATAGAATCAAAAATAAAAATATGGAGAGTTGACAACCAATACAGAGATGTCTGCAGGCAGATGGATAAATTAAATACAAAAATGTATTTTTTAAAGGATTATAAATGAATGAAAAGAGAAGATAAGAAAGTTTCTTCTTAATTGAAAGTCTCTACCTGCGACTGAGGTGATTGAATGAAAAGATGTAGAAAAGTGAAAGTTCTTGGTTAGAAACAACCATTCTTTTTACGAAGAATTAAACAATATAGAAGGTCCATCGCTTACTTAGTGGAGAGATAGAAAAGGGTAAAAATAAAAGGTCCATTAGGTTTGCAAGTCCGTATCCACATGGAGGAATTAATTGTCGGGCATACGTGCCTTTAACGTCCCGAGGACGAGTCGATGTTGATATCTACGCCATGGTGTTCAAAGGTCGACTCTCGTTTAAGCGCAAAAATGCCCTTTTTATACCTCCGACCGGCTCCAGAGAACATTAGCTTCTGCTGATATTTTGGCGTTTTGGAAATTTGTAAAAGAAATTATATTCTAAATTTTCTCATTGGCTGGTTGTGTCAGGTGATGGTGCTTCCAACTACGTCCGCCAAAAATATGTTCTTTTTACTTTTGTTATTTTGAGCAAAGTGTGTGGGCGTATTTGAATTTGAGCCGTTGCTGAGAGAATATGTTTTTTCTCAAAATGTACGGGGGGGGGGGAATAGAATGAATAATGTTTCGTTATTTGCGAGTGTGTGTGTGTGTGTGTGTGTGTGTGTGTGCGTGAGTGACTGTACAAATACTCCCCCCAGATTGAAAAAAAAAGATATAAAACTGTTTTTTTTTTTTTTTATATGTCAAAATATGTTAAAGCTTCCTGTAGACAAGGAAGGGTGTAAGAAAATGGCAAAGCATAAGCTACGATGTGAGCGCACCATGACAAATATATTTAAAATACTGTAGGAGACAGTTGACATTTACCGATGCCTGGTATCACAGTTGTGATATGAGCATAGGTAAATGTTTCCCAACCCCTAACAAAAATTAAATAACAAGGTTGTCAGAAGCAGCATTAAGGCGAAACAAGACAAGTTTTTAGTTTTGTGCATGAAAATTGCATGGGTGTAGGCAACCAATGTATGCACAATTGAAACGTTCCTTATACAGCAACTTTTAATATTTATGGCGAGTCGCTACAGTACTCCCCTACTAGACAGAATATCTATAAGGAGGAATAAATCATCACTGCGTAAGGTTGACAAATCAGTGTGGATGTTTCATGTGTACGCCGAGTCTGGTGATAATCGTAGTGCTGTATTGTTAGGTGAGGTGGCTGGCCATGTTTAAAAGGGTATAACTTGGTTGATGGCAGTCAAGAGAAAAGTGATGTCACCAATGTGTTGAGGGTGCCTGATGAGAATATGGTGCAATATCGAAAGAAGCGAGCTGTGTGTGTGTTATATAGTTCATTATTATTATAAGAGGTTCTTAGAGACTTTGAGAGTCTTATTAAGAGAGAGAGAGAGAGAGATGTTAAGAGACTTATTAAAGTGTCTTGTTGCGTGTTAGAGAGAGAGATGTTGTTGAGGGATGTTGTTGAGAGATGTTGATTTCTGTGTTTGTAAAGGGATTCATATTTATAAAAATGTTCATACTTAGAAGTGTAGATATGAGATGTAGAGTTCACATTGTAGATATGAGATGTTGAGACGTGTATGTCATGACATTTTAAACCACATGATATACAAGACATATAATAACAATTTTCACTTTACCTTTTGGTAGAATTACAACACAAAGACGACGTTTATAAAAATACATGATGGGTTTATTTCTTCTCCCGACCGGTCGTGGTTTTCTCATCAAGAATTCAAAGCTTCATTTTAAGTTTCAAAAGTGACCGTCTTGCTTCTAGATGTTCGAATCCCCATGTCTGGACTGTCGTCTGTCGTCCTCAGACTCTCTCTGAGTTTCTCCCCAGTTTCTCCTCAAGTTTCTAACTATATCTAGAACTTCCCATTTTCCATGACGTCATACACATGTTAAAACATGTGTCTTCTTTCACATGTTCTGGACATGCGTGTCCAAAACTTTTTCCTTTGTTTACAAAAGGAATTTTAACCTATATTCCCAGTAACCTATATTTCCAATATGTTAAAAACATGTTTATTAAATTATTCTATAGTTGCATTCCTCAATTGAATTTTCCATAACAGAATTGACAACGCACATTCTTTTCTTGAAACTATTTTATCTCTAAGTTAAACAATGGTTTGTTTTACATTCCATTTTCTAATTCTCTCTTGTAATCTATTTCTAAACCTAATTTACGAGGTTCGAATTTCGTCTATTCTATTTCATTTTCATTTTAACTAAATCTCTCTATTTTTATACTTACATGAAAAGGGGACAGCCCTTATCATGTTACATGTGTAGCGAGGTACATTGGATGCTTGCATCAGAGAAAATACCATTGAGTTGAGCGGAGTCAGAATGTCGTAGGTAACAATTCCTCGTCATTCCTTGGTTCGGCTGTGATCTGTTAGAGATCGGCGGTATCAATGGCTCAAATGGTATATTGTATATGCATGCATGTGGTGTATCGACATTGTGGAAGAAATGCAATGTCCAATGTACTTGTGCTTATGCATGCGTAAAAAACGTATCGGGATTGTTTAAGAATCCGAGGTGCAGGATGATGAGCTCATTCTGAAGTGTTGAGCATGTTGGCATGTTGGTGGATGCGATAATTTGGGAAAAATGGTGGTATCTCTAATTAGCTTGATGTCTCATACAGGCTGTGGGTGCGAGAATAACTGTCCTCATTGTTGTGAGCTCTATGGTAAAATATTGCTTTAAATAGGCATTGGTAATGACCGCTGGCAATGTAGGTAGAATTCTGTTAGTTTTGCAGTTTGTCCAACATACTGGTTTGTAGAGGACTAGGATATATAAATCCTAATCCCGTTACAAAAGAAAAATAATGAAACGAATGGAATGAAGGAAACAAAACCTCAATTGATGGATAAGATAAACGTGTCATTTATTTACTGTTGAAAGAATGAATGTTTTAGATATAACACATGTTCACGTCCGCGCAGGTGTAATCATCGTTTGTTGCAGGATTGGTAGTATAGAAGGAAAAAGGGAATGTGTGTTCATCTCACGTTCAGGTCACTATTGTTTGTTCGCGCGTGGGAAGAGAAGTGAGTAATATAATGGAATGAGAAATGGCAATCCATCGTGTAGACAAAGAAAAGGATAGAGAGTTGACATCAGTTAGCAGTCAGCTACGCGGTGGTGTTCTCTGGCACAAGTAGTAGATAGAGAGAGAAAGCGTATAAAGTGATACGTACTGTCTGTTGGCTTTTTGTGCCATATAGTAGCAAGTGGTGTGAGGCACGCGGTCGGTCCGTAGACCGACCAGCTAGGAAACTGGTCTGAAAAAAAGAGGTTGGAAACAGCTTGTCTCTTGCTTTTATGGGTGTTTCCAGTGTGTCTTTTGCACATGTGTGTATTTCCTTTGAAAGGAGAAGTGACGTTGTCCATGCGTGCATGTATGTGAGTACATGTGTGTACGTTAGCGTGTGTGTATATACACGTGAATGTGAGTGTATGTACGCGAACGTGAATATATGTACGTGTGTGGACATGGGCGTGTATGTTTGTGTACGCGTATGTATATGACAAGTAATATAGCTTGAAATGTGAACGTGTGTTTTTGTGTGAGACTAGAAAAGGCTCGTGCAGGTTACATGACTGTTAATCTGTATGAGGTCCATGTGTGTTTTTGGTGCTAATTGACTGTCATCAGTGTTCAATTCGTAAGAAAATCAAGTCGTTTAATTTTCTATTTTTGAGTGATTATTCACAAAATATTGGTAATTTTGAGAGACCAGTGTCATTATTGGGTAAGGAAACCCATGAATACACGTGGTTGATTTGCTGATGTATTAGATGCTTGGAAAAGAAAACTCGTAGTGTACTTCAATGACTGTGTGGCGTTTTCCATTTTTCTGCCGTGCAAGTGTTCTGGTCCACCGATGTTGTTGCACTGGGGAAGAAATGGTCACCAACGTAAGAGCTGACTGTGCAGGGCTGCATGTTGCTTTTGAAGTCAGCAGCCTGATGGCGAGAGTAAATTCAGTCTTTATATGCATAATGCGTGTTCTGTCAAATTCTGACGAGGAGCCACCACTTTGTAGGGGACATGAATAGGAAGGCTTTTTTTCATTTTTCGTGTTTGAGTAATCCGTCTGGGCGCTGTTAAGAAAAATCGTCAATTTGAGAAAAAGAAATTTATTTGCTGCGTGTTCGCCGGATTCTGACAAGGGGTCACTACTTTTGACCGGCGGGTGTCACTATGTGTAGGGACTTTTTGAACGTCAGTGTCACCACTTGTAGAGGGCTTCGTCGACAGTCACCGACGCCTGGTATCACAGTCATGATGTGAGCATAGGTAGATGTTTCCCAACCCCTAACAAAAAATAAAAATAAAAAGGTTGTCAGAATAACATTGAACTAAAGACAATTTTAAAAGTTCAATATATGACTTTTATTTAACAATAGAAAGAAATCATGAATCATGTTATTTGTTGACATATTTTTATGTGTGCGTGTGTTGACTCAGCGCGAGAATCAAGAAGGCGATAAAGAATAAATCGTTCAAAGCTTGAGTATGTAAAAATGTTCTGTTTGTAACTATTCGTATGGTCGCTAGGACTTTGTATATTTTTCTCTTAATTAGAATTTGATAAAACTGGAATGAAAGAAGTATAAGAAAAAGGAGAAAAGGGAAAATATTAATTCTTTCATGTGGAGAATTTTGATGCATGATGCGCGCGAAACTGTTTGTTGTTTTATGTCGACCTTGACAGCGTCAGTGATTACAGCATGCTGCCTCGACTTCGACTGACTGTTTTTGGTGCAATGCCTTTTTTATAGGTTTAAAACCGGCTCCCAGTGGAAGCTGTTAGGAAAATATTTTTGAAATTCATTTTCTTTGTAATCCAATTGGATGAAAAAAACAACATCCTTGTCACGTGAAGTGCTTGCAGCTACGTCGGTGAAATACGACAAATTTTTAGTTTTGTGCCACTTTTAATATTTATGGCGAGGCGCTAAAATATTTAAAAAGAAACTTTTTTTTTTGCTTCATGGTAAAATAAGAAGTATGTCCATATGGCTTCGTATTTTGTTTCAGTTAACAACTTCTGTTCCATATTTGGCTAAACCAAGTCCACTCCCGATGTCTTAGATTTGAGAACTGAATTTTTTTTTTTTTTTTTTTTTTTTTTTTATTACATTTTCACCCCAAACAAGGCAAATTGCCACTTTGGTGTAGGGGGCTACTATCAGGGGCAACAACTACTGGGGTACTATGTAGGGATTTGGGCAGCAAGGTGTCGGTTCACGTTACACTTGAACTTCTGCACGTCAGTACTGTTGGGGAAGCAGGGACCTGGAATGGAATTCCAGAGTCTTGCGGTTCTGGGGAAGAAACTATTGGAGTAAAAAGATCTTTTACATCTAGGGACCTCTACAGTGTGGGGGTGGGATCTAGTAGCCTGTCGGGTTTGTCGAGGGTGCTCGCGTCGTGGGGGCACAAGTGATTGCAGTTCATCAGAGCATTCACCACTAAAATACTTGTAGAACAGGCAGAGGGATGCAACATTTCGTCGATGGGACAGAGGCTGAAGCTTAGATGCCAGTTCAGGGCCTATCAGATTTGCGACTCTCTTTTGAACCTTGTCAAGGAGCGAGAGACTAGTAGCAGATGCACCAGCCCAGATGTGGCAGCAATACTCCATACATGGGCGAATGGTGGCCTTATAGAGGTACAGGATACTTTCGGGTGTTAGTAGTTTTCTAGCACGGTAGAGAGAGCCTACCTTTCTTGCAGCGGCCCTGGCAATGCCTTCAATGTAATTGTTCCAACTCATGTTTCCTGTGAACGTTAGGCCAAGGAGTTTGAAAGATGGACTCTCAGATAAAGGGTCGTTGGCCATTGCTATTGGTGGTAGAGAGGGTTTCTTGTAATTATTGAATGAAACTAGTTTAGTCTTGGCAGCATTGAACGCGACCAACCACTTTTGTCCCCATTCCACTACAGATTGGAGGTCTTCCTCTAGTGTTTCTGCCATTTCTTTAGAAATGTGTTCATTCGTCTTCCTGTCGTGTCTGCCATAGAGTGTAGTGTCATCAGCATATATACCCATCTCCGAGGCAATGTTGTCGGGGAGGTCATTTATGAATATCAGGAACAATAGAGGTCCAAGGATAGAACCCTGGGGCACTCCCGCATTTATATCATATTGTTTAGATGTGCGACCGTCGAGGACTACCTGGATTTTTTTTACCTGGAATTTTTGCATTTATGAGCTATTTTGGTCAAGAGCATTTGAAAAAAAAGTAATGGCCGAAATCACCTGGTAAAACAAAATTTGCGAAAAATGAAACCTCGAGCATATGAAACGGGACATGCGTTTTGACTATTGAAAGAGAATCGTTCATTTAACTGAAAATAATAAAATAAATAAATAAAATTGACTGGTATTTTTTTGGCGGGGCATTGTAAATCTTTTTTTTTGTCTTCTTTTTTCCGACTATTGCATATGAAGAAGTGGTAAAAGAAAAGCAAATATATAACAAATAAATGTTATCAAAGGCCAGATAAGTTACTCTTCTACCTATCTGAATAAGTTGTCAGAAATTGCATGACATGAAATGCAAACTTTCATTGGTTGATAAGAATTTGATGTCATGTTTTATTGCATGAAAGGCAAACTTTCATTGGTTGATAAGAATTTGATGTCATGTTTTATTGCATGAAAGGCAAACTTTCATTGGTTGATAAGAATTTGATGTCATGTTTTATTGCATGAAAGGCAAACTTTCATTGGTTGATAAGAATTTGATGTCATGTTTTATTGCAGCCTTTTGATTGGTTACATCAAATTTGAACCCAGCGCGTGCAGGATGTTCACCGAAAACTTCCATTCATGTATATATTTCTTAGTGGATGGACCTCATTTGGGTCTCTTCTACAAGCATTCATGGACTCATTAATTTAAGGGCGATTGGAGCCCTTTCTTTTCTCCTCAGTGGAACTATTCTACCTAATTAAGTTTCATTCCTTGACGTCATATCGTTTCCTTTAAATCAGCTAAAAATGTTGATATTAAAATTAATTATTCGGCGGTTCTAACTGACCTCTTTCCTTTGGAATCATAATTAAATGGATTCATTTACCAAGAACATTCAAACCGTTCAGTAGAAATTTAACTAACACTTATTACGAAGTAGCACCTACCAGACTCAGTCAAGATGTAACATGACGCAACGATTTAGCAACCCAGAAGAAAGATGACTGTTTTTTATCATACAGGGTAAGTTTGCCTTTCATTCGTTGTGTCAATTACTTTCTGCCAGTGGCCATAAATTATGTTAGATTAAATTTCTCACACAGTTTATTTTGTAAAATCAATAATTTTTAATTTTGGTCTGGTGCTTAAATAGTTTATTTTGCAAAATCGATAATTTATTAAGTTTGGTTTTCTGCTTAAATTGCGATATGTGTGTTAATTAGTTTTAATTGATTTTTAAAAAAGTGTGATTTTTAAGTAATTTAATTTGCTTTATATTGTAAATCGCAATTTTTTAGAATTTTATTTCAAGTTTTCCTTTGAGTACAAAGTTATGTTGATTACTTACATTGGTTGAATATTTGATGTTCCTTAATTGTAAATTCGTAATTTTTTTTTTTATTCAATTTTCACCCCAAACAAGGCACATGGCCACTTTGATGTAGGGGGCTACTATCAGGGACATAATCTACAGGGGCACTATGTAGGGAGTTGGGCAGCAAGATGTCTGTTCACATTACACTTGCTTCTGCATGTTAGTACAGTTGGTTAAGCAGGGATCCGGAAGGGAGTTCCAAAGTCTAGCAGTTCTGAGGAAAAAACTATTGGAGTAGAAAGCTCTCTTACATCTAGGGATCTCTACTTTGTAGAGGTGGGATTTAGCTGCTTGTTGGGTTTGTTGGGAGTGTTTACATCGAGGGGGTACAAGTGCTTGCAGTTCGTCAGAGCATTCACCATTAAAATACTTGTAGAATAGGCTGAAGCTTAGATGACAGTTCAGAACCTATCAGGTTAGTGACTCTCTTTTGAACATTGTCTAGGAGTGAGAGACTAGTAGCAGCAATCGCAGCAGCCAAAATATGACAGCAATACTCCATACATGGGCGAATGGTGGCCTTATAGAGGTACAGGATACTTTTAGGTGTTAGTAGTCTTCTAGCACGGTAAAGAGAGCCTAACTTCTTTGCAGCGGTCCTGGCAATACTCTCAATGTAACTATTCCAACTCATGTTCCCTGTGAACGTAAGGCCGAGGAGTTTAAAAGAAGTACTTTCAGGTAATGAGTCTTTGGTTGTAGAGAAGATTTCTTGTAATTATTGAAATAAACAAGTTTAGTCTTGGCAACATTGAATGTGACAATCCATTTTTGTCCCCATTCAACTACAGATTGGAGGTCATCCTCTAGTGTTTCTGCCATTTTTTTAGATATGTGTTCATTTGTTTTCCCCTTGTGTCTGTTATATAATGTAGTGTCATCAACAAATATACCTATCTCAGAGACGATTTTGTCAGGGAGGTCATTTATGAATATTAGGAATAATAAAGGTCTAAGGCTAGACCTCTGAGATACTCCCACATTTTTATCACATTGTTTAGATGTATGACTGTCGAGGACAATCTGGATTTTTCTCTTACTTAAGAAGGATTTAATTCTGTTAAGTATTTGTCCAGTGATACTGTATGATCTGATTTTCCTGAAAAGACCTTCATGCCATACTCTGTCAAAAACCTTAGATATATCTAGAGCTACCGCTCTACCCTCCTCTGCTTTGTCCAGTGAACAGTATATATGCTCAGAGATTACACCTAGAATATCTGCTGTAGAACGAGCTTGCCTAAATCCATATTGTTGGTCAGTCAGAAGTTTAGCACCTGCAAGGTGATGGACTAGAGCTTGGTTTATTATGGACTTAAAAATTTTGGCAAAAAGTGGGAGGAGGCTAATGGGGTGATAATTTAATAGGTCAGTTCTTTCGCTAGAATTCTTGAAAACTGGTACCACAGAAGCAGTTTTCCAGCAGTCAGGAAAGCAAGATTCTTTGAGGCATTTGTTGCAAAGTTTGGAGAGAACTGGAGCTACTTCGGCAGAGCATTTTTTTAAAAGCACAGCTGGGAAGATAATTATTTCTTGTATTTGAAAAATTCTCAGTTCTACAGATGTTTAATGCAGAATATTTAAAGAACAGGATTGATTTCTCTTAAATAAATTTTTTTTTCAATTATAAATTAATTTCCTTGTTTATTTGAAATTAAAATAATTTGTTTAATTTCAGGTGATTAAAGTTTATTTCTATTTTCTCATGGTTACATCTTGCATATTGGTGGGATTTGTTTAGCAATTTTTATTACCTTTATTCGTTTATGTTAATTTGTTGTCAGTGATTTGCGTTCATTCTCAGCTTGCGTGAAATCTTAATTTCACAATGTCAATGGCTAAGTCCTTATTTCCAAAATTGAGGCTAAGAAAATGTTATATTTCGAACACAGTGGTGTGGTTGAAAGAAAATAATACTTCACTGACCATTGTACAGTCAATTGCAGCGGATGTTGAGAAATGGCTCAGTGAATTGGACAAATTTTTTGACCAGCCTATCTTAAAATCCTCCCAGTAGGAAAGACTTATGCTTTGTCAGGATTTGGCACAATTTTCTTCCAACATTAGGAAGGAATTGCATGAATTGAAGTCTGGTCATGAGGTTAACAAATCTGTATTGCTTCAACCTTTGAGGATGGATTTGGAATGTTCAAATTTAAGTGGGTCTCCCTCGGCTGACAAGTTCGAAGTTAGAATTTTCCTCAGAAGATTTGATTTGATTTGGATAAATTTAGTGGATAAATTGCTTCTCCTTAAATCTAAACTGAAGGGGAAAATCTATGACTTAATCTCTAATATGGATGTCACTCCCAACAATTATATTGTTGTCTTAAATTGTTTAAGGGAGAAATTGCTGAATTTTTCTCTTACCAAAGATTGAATATTGGAGGAAATAATTCCTCAAGCGGTGGAGATAATGGAATTGGAAGAACTTAAAATCTTTATTGAACAAGTTAAACTGGACTTATCTGAATTAGGTAAGTCTTTCGGAATGGACGTTTTTTTACAGAAAGCTCTATGTCTGGCACATTGGTTGCTCATATACTGTTCCATAAATTCCCAATTAATGTTAGAAGAGAATTAATGTCACAAACGAAAGAACATTATACTTTGTTCTCATCTATCATGTTTAATTTTTGACATAACAGAATTTCTACAGACAGCGCCTTTGAATATAAAAGAGCGGGAAAGTTTCCCGCCTAAACTGCCATTTTTCTTCTTCCCCTTCTTCTTTGTCTGAAGTTCAACACAATATGATGGCCAACTCTGGTAATAAGACTGTTAATTGTAAAAGGGGCTTGAATTCCCCAAAATTTCTTTATAATACTAGTGATCAATATAAAACTTGTAAATTAGCAGACCATATTGTTAAGGATTGCTCCAAATGTTCTTTTTATGATTCAAAAGTTTTACGAGCCAAAGAACTTCAATCATGTATTAAGTGTCTTGGTGGTCATTCAGAACAAGATTGTAATGGGAAGAAGGGATTTCCTTACCCATGCGCTACATGTGGGTCTAGGACTCATTTTTCTGTAATGTGTCCCAAGACCTCAAAATCCTTTATTGAAAGGACTTCCTTATCTGATGGGGAAAATTGTATATTCCCTGTCATCAGAGTGACCTTGAAAGGAAAAGGACCCCCAGTGTTTTTCCATTGCATTTTGGACACTGGGAGGCAAAAATCCTTTTTCTCCCAGACCATTTTGCGGGAACTGAAATCTAAAGAAAAATTAGTACCTAAACGTGTAATTATGCCTGTGAATACGTTTATTGGAACGAAGTCTATGGACCTCCTGGAGCTCGATGTCTCCGTAAAATTTGGTTTACAGAAATTCTTCCCTTTAGCTGCCCTATTCATGGACAGTCTTAACTTGAAATTTCAAGTTGACAAATTTGATGAGATTACGTCTGGTTAAATGTCATAATGAGACCGCTTGGAAAATTTCGAATAGAAATCCCATTTAGGGATGGGTGTAATATTTTGAAGCCCAAATCGAATAAGGAAACTTAGAATGAGTTGCCTCCCTTTGATCAAGTTTGCCTGCTTGTTCTTCATATTGGGTGAAAAGTGTGTTAAATCCTATCCTCTCTTATTCAAACACTCTTCGTCTATTTTTTGAAGAATCTTCCGTAGAACATGGTATAGAAATTTTTCTTTCTCTTTATTCCATTGGAATTAATATAAAAGCTAAACTATCTTCATACGATGAAGTAAAGATAGCTGAATTAAAAAAGCATTGTACTAAAAGATGGAAAATATTATGTGGATCTATCCTGGGACTATGAAAAGTTGGCTCAAGTAGACTCTAATGATGTGCCTTCCCTGAAGATTTTTTTTTTTTTTTAAAATTCAATTTTCACCCCAAACAAGGCACAGTGCCACTTTGAAGCAGGGGGCTACTATTAGGGACTTAATTAGCGGGGTCATTATGAAGGGAGATGATTAGAAAGATGTTTGTTAACATTACCCTTGAACTTCTGCATATCATTGCAGTTGGGAAAGCAGAATCCCGGAAGGGAGTTCCAAAGACCCGCAGTTCTGGGGAAGAAACTATTGGAGTAAAAGGCTTTCTTGCACCTAGGGATCTCTACTGTAAAGGGATGAGGCTTAGTAGCTTGTCGGGTTTGTCCGGGGTGGTTACATCGGGGAGGTACAAGTGTTTGCAGTTCGTCAGAGCATTCACCATTAAAGTATTTGTAGAACAGGCAGAGGGATGCAACATCTCGTCGATGGGGCAGAGGTTGAAGTCTAGATGACAGTTCAGGACCTATCAGGTTGGCGACTCTCTTTTGAACCCTGTCCGGGAGCGAGAGACAAGCAGCAGATGCACCAGCCCAGATGTGACAACAGTACTCCATACATGGGCGAATGGTTGCCTTATAGAGGTATAGGATACTGTCAGGCGTAATTAGTTTTCTAGCATGGTAGAGGGAGCCAACCTTCCTTGCAGCAGCCTTGGCAATGCTCTCAATGTATCTATTCCAGTTCATATTCCCTGTAAACGTTAGGCCGAGGAGTTTAAAAGAAGTACTTTCAGGCAATGTGTTCTTGGCCATTGCTATTGGTGGTAGAGAAGGTTTCTTGTAGTTATTGAAGGAAACAAGCTTAGTCTTAGCAGCATTGAATGTGACCAACCATTTTTGTCCCCATTCCACTATGGATTGGAGGTCATCCTCTAGTGTTTCTGCCATTTCCTTGGATATGTGTTCATTTGTTTTCCCCTCATATATGTTATAGAGAGTGGTATCATCGGCAAATATACCCATATCCGAAACAATTTTATCAGGGAGGTCATTTATGAATATCAGGAATAATAGAGGTCCAAGGATAGATCCCTGAGGTACTCCCGCATTTATGTCATATTGTTTGGATGTACGACCATCGAGGACAACTTTGATTTTTCTATTACTTAAGAAGGATTTAATTACATTATGAATTCTTCCAGTGATTCCATATGATCTAATTTTCCTCAGAAGACCATCGTGCCATACCCTGTCAAAAGCCTTAGATATATCAAGGGCCACCGCTCTACCCTCCCCTGTTTTGTCCAATGAACGGTATATACGTTCAGAAACTACAGTTAAGATATCTGCTGTTGAACGGGCTTGCCTGAATCCATATTGTTTGTCAGTCAGGAGTTTAGCAGCTTTTAGGTGCTGGACTAGGGCTTGATTAACTAAGGACTCAAATATTTTGGCGAAAAGCGGGAGGAGGCTAATGGGGCGATAATTTAGTGGGTCAGTTCTTTCACCAGAATTCTTGAAGACTGGTACCACAGAGGCGGTTTTCCAGCAGTCGGGAAAACAAGATTTGTTAAGGCATTTATTGTAAAGTTTGGACAGAACTGGAGCAACCTCGGCAGAGCATTTTTTTAATAGCACAGCCGGGATGAGATCTGGTCCACATGCTTTTGAGGTGTCTAGGTTTTTTATAATAGCATGTACCTGAGAAGGGGTGATTTTCAAATCGTCTAGTGTGGCGTCTGTTCGCAGAGGAAAATCAGGGAGTGAGTGGTGTACCGAGTTCAGTGTGAGTTTGAGGCAAACCAACTGGCAAGCAGATTAGCCTTGTCAGTTGCCGTGCAAGCAACCTCATGATTGTTTGATAGTGAGGGAATAGTTGACTGTCCATTATTTACTACGCTGTTGTAGATTTTCCAAAAATCCCGGGTTCCTAATTTCTGTGCTTCGATGCGTTTTCTAGTGGTTTCAGAGTAATCTGTCTTAGCTGTCTCTATCACTCTCTTACAATTATTTCTAGCTTCTATAAACTTCTGTTTATTTGAGCTGGACTTATGTCGGTTGAATCTGCGGAACGCATGCTGCCTTTGACAAATGGCAGCTGCACAAGCAGAAGTAAACCATTGGGGAGAGTGGGGCTTGCTATAGAATTTCCGTGCAGGAACATGTGCTTCAATAGCAGTTTTGAACCATTCAGTGGTCTCATTTGCACACTGTTCCGCTGGAAGAGTAAAGATATTTTACCATGGGGCATCTCTGATGCGCTCCCTGATGGCTTCCCAATCAGCTTTTTTGTAATACCTCGTTGTTTTGAGTAGTGAGTCTTCAGTTTTAGGGCGAGAATTTAGAGTGATTTCTACCATTATCACAGCATGATCAGCATTCCTGAGTGAGCTGTGGGCATTTGTTGTACAGTCATTGGGAACCGTTGTCAGACAGAGATCTAGAAGTGAGGCATGTTGATCTTGCTGGTCTGGGAAACGTGTCGGAAATGTAACCAACTGAGATAGTTGACCGTTTCTTTGGAGAAACAAGGTTTATATAATGAATATTTACAAGTGTTTGAAGATAATGAACAAATATCGTCGAACATTTCTCTGTTACTCCTGGTGTCTGACAAATATTGTTGGATTCCTTATAGACCCATATTTTAGGAGGGTCTTGGAGTCACCACAAAAATCTGTCCCATCTTTAATTGTTCTTTGAAAAAGCAGGAAGGGAGGGGTTCCATTAACAATGCAGCATATGCTGGTGTGAACATAACAGCACAGCTGCTCAACTTATTATTGGCCTTCAGAAAAAATAACTATGTCCTCCGTAGGGCTTTCTTACAAATTCGCTTGCGTACTAAGCAGGATAAAAACAGATTCTGTTTCTTTCTCAAAATAAATGAGAAAATGTATACCTATAGGTACAATTCAATCATTTGGGCTTCAATGCCCAATTCTTTCATCTTGAGTTACATACTCAAGCTTCATGCTGAGTTTTCTTCCATAATGACCGCCAATTTTTATGTGGATAATTTGGTTATGAATCCCTCCTTGCTGTACGTGAAAGATTAAAGGATGCAGGGTTCGATCTTCAATCCTGTAATTCAAACTGCACTGAATTGCAGAACAAAATGACAAATGGGTCCATTACTTCCCTTCTTCTTACCTTTGAAAACGTCCTGGGGTATCGTTTTTCCCCTAGTCTAGACACAGACTGGCTCCTTCCATGATAAACACTGAGGTCAACACAAAGCGTTGACTTCTTTCTCAAATTTCGAGTATATATGATCCTTTATCTTTACTGCTCTCAATTACTATTGAAGGCAAAAGATTCTGGTTAGTCAACTATGGAAAAGCAAACTGTTTTGGGATCAGGAGATTCCTGAAAACTTTACTACATCTTGGCAAACTTTTGCCAAAAAGTTAAACAAATTAAGTGATTTTGAGTTCCCCAAATGTGTGATGGTGGAGGACTCCCCGGCGGAATTTATATGCTTTTATGATGCATCTAAACTTGGCATCTTACAGGTTTTCCGTTTATGCAAAACAAGGAACTAAATGCTCTCTGTTATTTGCTAAGGCAAAGATGGCTCCCATTAAACGGAAGACCCTTCCTACCTTAGAACTTATGGCTGTTTATCTGGCTCTTAAAGTTGTCCCTAATGTGTTGAAGGCTTTGCCACCTATCAATGTTCATTCCATTTTTCTTGCTTCTGACGCTATCTTGTGTTTTAAATAAAAAAAGGACGAAGAAAAACATTTTTTTAGAGAACCGTGTACTGGACATTAAAAAATGCTGCGTGATTTCAATCTAGAATTAAAAATTCTCCCTCAGTTCAAATATGTTCCTTCATCCTAAAATCCTGCAGATTTGTTAACTAGGGGCCTTACCACCTCTAAGTCTGAACAATTATTAAATTTTTAGGTACACTGGCCCAGTTGGTTAAATTGACATACTATTAACTGGCTTGTATCTCCTTTGCTTTGTCTTAATGACATGAACAAAAAAAAAAAAAAGAACATATCGTGTATGTTCTCTGATGGTCTCTGTGCTAACAAGAACAGCTTACCCATAAATATTGCTGAATTTTCTTCTTTGACCAGGGGGATTAATGTCCTTGAGAAGGTGTTAAAGTTCTGTGATAAGTTGAAGCATATAAACACAGATACCAATCATACAGCTAAATTACTACTCTTTTCTTATATGCAGAGAGAAGAATTTCTCTATGAATTGGAATACTTGAGCCAACCCATGAATAAGGCTGTTCCTCCAAGGGTATCTGCTCTGGGCTTGTTTATCAATAAGAATGGTCTAGTGCGAACAAAAGGTTGTATTCAGAATTCTAACATCCACTCCTTTGATGTCAAATTCCCTATAGGGAAACATCATCGTTTGACTGAATTAGTAAACAAAGAGGCACGTTTAAATTGTTGCCAAGTAGAAACAATTAAACTCTTTCAAAGTTGAGATCATCTGGATTTTGGATTCCCCAAGAGAGGCAATCAGTGAAGAAAATTCTACGCAATTGCATTATTTGTAAGGAATTAATTCGATTCCTATAAAGTACCCTCGGGTTCTCAACTGCCCACTCATCAGGCAAATTTCGTTCCCGATTTCAACAGGTGGGTGTTGACTTTACAGGTCATTTTTTTGGTAAATCACATGAAAATGTGCATCTTGTTGTTCACCTGCATGATGCTGCATGCCGTACATCTGGAGCATTCTGCATGCCGTACATCTGGAGCATTCTGCATGCCGTACATCTGGAGCATTCTGCATGCCGTACATCTGGAGCTTTCACTGGATATGAGCACTAGATCTTTTATATTAGTTTTTATTAGGTTTAGCGATCTGTTTGGTGTTCCTATGTTTATTTGGACAATGCAAAGATCTTCTTGGCATCTGGTATCTTGTTATCTGAAATCTTCATTTCAGATGAATTCAAAGAAAATTTCAGGTCAACTTCCATTAGTCATCTAACCATTTCTCTTTATTCGGCTTGGCAAGGAGGTGCATGAGAGAGGATGATAAAAACAATCAAACAATTAAAAAGATCTACTATCTTGACTTCTTAACTATCCTTTCTGATGTGGAAAAAGTGATCAATGATTTACCGCTTACTTATATTACTGCTTACCCTTAATCACTTTTTACAAACTTATAATCCACGTTTGTTGATCAATAATTATGCATTTTGTGTCCTGATCCTCCCAGTCGTGCAAAACTTTTGCAATCTCTGGAATTGAGACACAGATATATCCTAAAATTCTGAAAAATTTGGCACAACAATTACTTCTTGTTCTTGAGAGAGGTTGATGCCAATATAATGGGTGATCCCCCTCAGAAGGTGTTGGTAGGAGAAATCATGCTAATTAAATCTCCAAATAAAACTTGACCCTTTTGGAGTGTAGGCAAAGTACTTAGACTCATCAATGGAAATGATAGTAAAGTTTGCTCGGCCTGAGTATTAAGGGACGGTTGTGAACAGGTTCATTTTTTAAAACATTGGATTTAAAGGCCGTTTCTGCACCGTCTTTTTACAGAATTTATAGAAGAAGGTGGTCCCTTCTTCAGTCTGACTTGTTCCGTCACAAATGACGGATCATCTCTTATGACATGCTGTGATACCTGTGACGGTTCGTATCATTTTGACTGTGTTAGGGTGAGTCAGCCGGATACTTTCAGGGAATGAAATTGTCCGAATTGTTCCAAAAAAGTAAATCACTAAACCCCTTTCATTCTCTTTTAAAACTCAGTATTAATTAAGCTGTCATTTGACTTATGTTCAAGTTATTATTATAATATATATTGCTAATCTTGATAAACTAGATTTATTGGTTGTAAATTCATTCACATAGTTCTTTAAAAAAAAAAAAAAAAAAAAGAGGAATAATGATAAACCTATGACGGTTGATTAAGTCCTTGTGACCAATAAAATTATTTACTTGTTGATTAATTGGCATAGTTGCTTTGCATTTAATATTTGGAAAAAAGTAATGGATACCCATTACTTTTTCTTTCCTTCTTTGACAGTGTGTCAGAAATTGCATGACTTGAAATGTGAACTTTCATTGGTTGATAAGATTTTGATGTCATGTTTTATTAAGGCCTTTTGACTGGTTGATTTAAATTTGAACCCTGCGCGCACACGGGATGTTCAAACCAAAAAACTTCAATTGGTGTATATATTTCTGACTGGATGGACCTCATTTAGTTCTCCCTCCTTTATGGACTCATCAATTTAAGAGCGATTGGAGTCCTCCTTTCTCTCCTCAGTGAGATTATTCTGGTTAAGTAATTAGGTTTCATTCCTTGACGTCATATCGTCTCCTTTAAATCAGCTATAAATGTTGATATTGAAATTAAATATGGCGGAACTAACCAACCCCTTTCTTTTGGAATCATAATTAAATTGATCCATTTACCAAGAACATTCAAACTAATAAGTGTTAGTTAACTCTCTACTAAGTACAGTAGAGAGTTAACTAACACTTATTACGAAGAATCACATAGTAGGCTCAGCGGAGATGCAAAATGATGCAACGATTTTGCAACCCTGAAGAAAGACGACTGGTTTTTATCATACAGGGTAAGTTTGCCTTTCATTCGTTGTGTCAATTTCTCTCTGCCAGTTAATCCTAAATTATGTGCGATTAAATTGCTCAAAGTTTTTAGTGTTTTTACTAACTTTATGGCCAACAAATGGCCGTTATTGGACACTTACATACATGATTTTTTTAGCTTTGTTCACTTGGAATTCAACATGCTTAGTGAAGGACAGCCTTCGGTCAATGATTACACCAAGATCCTTCTTCTGATTGATCTCTTTTAAAGTGCAGCAGTTTCCACCATTATAATTGATGGTGTATGAATGGTTGCAATTGTTATTACCTAAATGCATTGTTGTACACTTCTCAGGATGGAACTGCATACACATGATAAGAAAAATATATCATTTACTATAAGTTTTTTGGTGCTTGTTAAGATAGACTCGACGAATTGATTTTTAAAATATATCGTTTTAAGTAAAAACCACAATATTTACTTAGTTGTCAAGTCGAAAATAGTAATATATCCAAACATTACGAAAATTCATCAAGTAGAAAATTATTTATAGTTAAAAGTAACTTTTACGGAAAATTGGGGGAATTGCATTTTAATGGCAAACTTATTTTTAAGACTATAGCGATAGACTTTGGTTATTGAATATAACACAGTAGCCTAATTTTCAAACACATCACTAGAGGGCGCCCGCATTTCTCAATTGAGCTATGGAAGCACAATATGGAAACAATACGTCTGCTTTTCTTAAAAACTGCTTACTTATATATCTGGGCAAAATATTAAGATATTTTGTGTTCAGATATTTATGTCTTAAAATATATTTATTAACAGAAACGTGAAAGAACAAAAAATGTTTCACAAAATATTGTTTGGAATTCTTAAACTTTTTATCAATTATTTTTTTTATTAATTACATATTTTAAAAATATATTTATTTACAGAAACATTAAAAAAATCAATGAATGTAAAATAAAACATAACTATATTTAAAAAAAAAAAAACACAAATGTTTTGAAAAAATGTAAAAATTAATTAATAAAATGTTTGCGAATAATCTTATTAGAATTTGTAGCAACCGCTATGCCTGGCCAGAACAAATGCCGAGCAAGAACATTTCACAGCAATCACCACTTGGAAACACCCATGCATATGAAAAAAAAGAGATTACAACATCATAATTTGTCCATCTGCACACATGCGATGAAGGGACTATGTTGTGCTCCACGCGCAGTGATACAACAAACAGGCTAGAATATTCCAGAACACCCGTATGTAAGGTTTTAACCGCCAAAATTCAAACAGTCCAGGATGCAGTTCTATGAGTAAATATCATCGCTGCCTGTCCTCAGCACATACGCTGGACTCCATCTTTGCGAGACGTTAACATAACTTTGCGTGCATCATACACCTACATTCTCATCAAGGAAAGTTACCATTTTGAATGAGAATTAATTCTTCTTAAACAAATTTTATTTCAAATTACTGTTTTCTTATATGATGAACACACACACACACATGACGCTTACATGGTTTAATGACTTTCTTTTCCCCTAAAAAAAGTAACCACGTGTCCCTTTGTTCATAAAAATCAATAATCTTAAACTTCACGCCCTTTTCACGAGACACTCATTAAAGCTATGCTTGCCTTGTGAACACTCATTGCAAAATTTTTTTTTTTTTTTTTTTTACATTTTCACTCCAAACAAGGGAGTTTGCCACTTTGATGTATCAGGGACATAAGCTACAGGGGTACTATGTAGGGAATTGGGCAGCAAGATGTCGGTTCACGTTACACTTGAACTTCTGCATGTCAGTAGAGTTCAGGAAGCAGGGACACGGAAGGGAATTCCAAAGTCTAGCTGTTCTGGGGAAGAAACTACTGGAGTAGAAGGCTTTCTTACATTTAGGGGTGGGATTTAGTTGCTTGTTGGGTTTGTCGGTGGTATTTACGTTGAAGGGGTACAAGTGTCTGCAGTTCGTCAGAGCATTCACCATTAAAGTACTTGCAGAACAGGCAGAGGGATGCAACATTTCGTCGATGGGACAGAGGTTGAAGTTTAGATGACAGTTCAGGGCCTATCAGATTGGCGACTCTCTTTTGAACCTTGTCTAGGAGCGAGAGACTAGTAGCAGATGCACTAGCCTACATATGACAACAGTACTCCATACATGGGCAAATGGTGGCCTTATAGAGGTACAGGATACTTTCGGGCATTACCTTAATTTTGGAACGATTTGAATTAATATTTGTTAAACACATAACTAAATGTTGTTTCCTTTCATTTCAATACAGCGATCCAAGTTCTTTGTCAAGTATTGTTAATTTCTGGAGTTATTTACGTTTTTATTTTTATGTGAGGATGTAATTTGATGAAAACCTTCTGTTAATCGGAGATCGGGTGAGATTTACCTTTAATGGTTCCACGAATACTACTTTTGACTTCTAAAGATTCCTGCAACCTTGGTATAAAAAATTGGTCCCAATTATGAATTAGTGAACACTGACTTACTTTCTTACAAGTTAGTGACTACATCATATAGTCCTTAAGTGTAGTATCTGTTTTTATTTTTGTACCTTTTCTCCACGTTAAAAAACGACCCTGGTGTCTAACTCTGTCCCGTGGGGAGGCATAGTAAATAGGTACATCATAGAGTCCTACACTAGTTTCTCTCCAGATTTCTCCAGTGTATCACGTGTTGAGAAAACTCCGTCTTTGGAAGATGTTAACATATCCATCATGTTTTTTTACACAGGATACAGATGAACTAATACCCATCGTGGAAATTCACCACATTCAGCAAGAACTCAAATCTTCTTTTAAATATTCTTATTTCAAACCACTATTCTTATAATGCAAACACTCACCACACATACATATCGCTAATATGATTTATCGACTGTTTTTCTCAAAAATAACTACATGGATTCTAAGCCCTCATGTGGCACTCTAATCAAAAAGAATCAGTAAATCAAAGCCTTGTGCCATACGCACAAAATCCTCACCTCGAACCTTTCATTATTGAACGTTTCCACCAAGAAGAACTTATGTATGAACATTTTATTTTAATATATAATAATAATAAATAATGGCAAGCAATCTACGAAAGATTAATACAAGCAACGGTAAACATAATCACTAGTTTTGTCTTCTCTGTGCCAACCTCTCGAACAAAAGGTTCTCAAGTCCTTCACCACCCTTACTCAAAGTACGCCTCCATGCTGGTCTATCTTCAGCTAGCTCCTCCCACACATTCACATCATGCCAAGAGCGATCAGATCCCGTTTGGACACGTCTTTAAAGCGCAGCACCGGGTGACCATGGCTTCTTGTTTCATTTGCCAGTTCGCTGTAGAGGATATCCTTAGGGAGATGCCCATCGGGCATTCTGCGCAGATGTCCAAGCCAACTCGATCTTCGGATCTTGAGTGTCTGGAACAAGGAGTGGCTGCTGGCACGTCTTAGCACCTCTTTGTTGGTGATTCTATCCTACCAATTGATGCCCATGATATGTCGCAAGCATCAGAGATGGTAGACGTTCAGTCTTTTCTCGTGACGAGCATACGTGGTCCAAGTCTCTGCTCCATACAGTAGGGTACTCAGAACACAGCATTCGTAGATGCAGCATTTTGTGCGAGAAGTGAGGTATTTATTGAACCATGCTCTTTCACGTAGTTGGTTGAAAGTAGATGCTGCTCTACCTATGCGCGTTTGTAGCTCCTGTTCAATGGATACTCCCTTGTTGATGTTGGATCCAAGATACGCAAAGTTCTTGACAGTCTCTAGTTCATGGCCATTGATGGTGACTGGTGATGCGTCACCCTGGTGCATCACAACTGTCTTCTTCACACTGATTACCAGTGCGAACTCCGCACAAGCAGCGCTCAATTTGTCAAGCAGCCGCTGGAGTCCACTTGCGGAGTGCGAGACCAATGCAGCATCGTCTGCAAACAGCAGCTCAAGTATTAGGACTTTTTGAATTTTGGTTTTAGCGTGTAGGTGAGCCAAGTTAAAAAGTTCTCCATCAGAGCGAGTATGAAGGAATACACTGTCTTCGTCCTCGTGATTTCCAAAAGCGTGGTGCAGAAGAACTGGGAAGAAGATGCTAAAAACTGTGGGAGCCAACACACAACCTTGCTTGACTCCACTGAACACGGGGAAGTTGTCAGACATGTCACCCTCGAAGAAGTTTGCGGCTATCATGTTATCATGGAGCGATCTTATCAAACTAAGAAGAGTTGGTGGACAGCCCAACTTTTGTAGGATGGCAAACAGACCACCTCTACTGACCATGTCAAAAGCTTTTGTGAGGTCCACAAAAATTCTCTCTGATTCTCTCTCCTCTGATCTCGAGCGTGTGGTTCAGTGGGGGAAGATGTGGCTAGTTACCTTTAATGCATCCAAAACCAAACTCCTATCCTTACATCATCAATGCTCTGATCCCCAGCTGGCATCAATTGTGATGGATGGCTCTCGTCTGGGTGAGGCCCCGTGTTTTGACAAGCTTCTGGGTTTGACCTTTACTCCTGATCTGAAATGGAACACGTACATCAAGTCTGTTGCCAAGGTCGCTGGAAAGATGGTGGGATCCTTCTACCGCTCCAGAAGATATCTCAGTACTGATGCAATTCTCTATCTATATAAAAGCGAAGTACGTCCAAGGATGGAATACTGTTGCCATATCTGGGCAGGAGCTGCCAAAAACAGCCTATCCTGCCTTGACAGAGTACAAAATAGACTTCGTGGTTTAGTGGGGGATGCCCTTTTCTCTACCCTGCAACCCCTCTCCCAAAGAAGAGACGTTGCGAGCCTATCCTTGTTTTATCGTTATTTTCATGGCAGGTGCTCGTCTGAACTCCAATCCCTGGTCCCCCCTCGCCAATCTTTCACGAAAAACACCCGGCTAGCTGAATCCACTGTGAAAAATTTCCCCACTCTATATCTGTGCCTAAATCAAAACGCGGATTCCATGAACAAAGCTTCTTTCTTAGAACTGCACGCCTGTGGAACTCTGTTCCGTCTGCCTGCTTCCCTCCGGACTACAACTTGGATGTCTTCAAGTCTAATGTTAACAAATTCCTAATGAACTGCCCCCTTAAGTAAACACTTCATCAAATCTCCACACTAACGTAATGTACTTGCAATAACCCTTATCCCTGAGTGGCTTCCGGGCCTTGATAAGTGGTGATCACTGTGTAAAAAAAAAAAAAAAGTGACAATTTTAGCATCTTTCATAGCTGTTGGAAATTTTCTGTTGCGCCAACTGGTGCAGAGGAGGTCGTACAAATGCGGGAGCAGGAACTTATCGCACTTGAGCACGTCTGCTGGAATCTCGTCGGTACCTGGGGCCTTCCCTACATTCATGTGTTGGAGAGCTACTTCGAGTTCTGACATAGTTGGAATGTTGTCCGGTTCGATTAGGGTGTCGAAATTTGGAGTGGAATTTAAAGCTGTGACTGTGATGTTGCGTGGTTCGCCATATAGTACAGAGTAGTGCTCCACCCAGTATTCAAGCTGCTTCGTAGGATCAGTGATGAGCTCCCCGATTTTGAAGGGCAAACTTTCTTTGCGCTCGGTCCAGTTGCCTTGCGGAGTCCACGGTACATTACATGCAGTTAACCACAGTCAGCAGCAGTCTGAATTTCGTTGCACAGGTTGTCCCAGCAGTTGTTTGCACAGTGCCGAGCAGCTTTCTGGAATTGACTGCGAGCCTCTTTCAGCTTGGACAGGGTGCTGCGTGTTGGCCTGCTCACATAGTTCTTGTGAGCATCGTTTTTGGACAGTAGTATAGGTTCTAAGATTTCTGCATTCTCAACCATCCAGTCTTCGCAAGGCGGTCGCCTGGTTCCAAAGGATGTGACTGCAGCGTCATGCATCGCAGTTTGCAGGATTTCCCAGGATTTATCCAGGTTCACTGCTTCCCCTGGTGCAGAATCTCTCAGCTTATTTTCAAGTGCAGTGTGAAATGCACTGATGCTGTCGTTCTTCATTGCAGCCGTGTTGAGACTACGATATGGTCTTGGCTTACGTGGTGCAGGTTTCTTGTTTGGGAGATAGAGTTGTGTCAGCAGGAGTGAGTGGTCAGTATCACCATCGGCGGAGTGGTAGGTTCTTGATTGTTTAAGAGAACCGACGTCTCTTTTTCTACACAATGCAAGATCCAATTGGTACCAATGTTTGGAATGAGGGTGTCTCCAAGAGACACGATGACACATTTTATGTTTGAACCAGGTGTTTGCAGAGTCCCTGTTGACTACAGAGTTCTTGACCATTTTCATTTATTTTACCAGTACCGAAGTGACGAATGATGTCAGGCCAGGCAGTATGGTTTGCACCGACTCTGGCGTTGAAGTCTCCGAGTACCAGGAGGTGATCTCTGGCTGGACCCTGCTCAGTATGTCGTTGAGACAGTCATAGAATTCATCCTTCACATGATCTTCGCTAAGCAGTGTTGGTGCATAGACGCTGATGAGGTGTACTGGTGTATTGGTGCAGTTGATCTTCAGTGTCATAGTTCTCTCTGAAATGCTGACCGGAGTGTCGACTACATGTTCTCTGAGTAATTTGTTTGTCACTGCAAAACCTACACCATGGATGCGGTGTTCCTCTTCTACTTTGCTAGTCCAGAAGAAAGTGTAGTTTTGTTCCGAGATGGAGCCAGTTCCAGCCAATCTGGTCTCCTGTAGAGTGACAATGTCGACAGACAGCTTGGCAAGTTCACGGTCAAGTAATGCCGTCTTACAAGGCAGACCTTGTGCACGAAGGTTGAGATCCGAGTCATGCGTGAAACCCGGGCACAGTGTACGAATGTTCCAACTTCCGAGTCGGAGAGTCGTCTTTAGATTGTGATTTGTAACAGGTGAATGATTTATGTCCATGATTGCCTGACCACCCCATCAAAGCGGTGGATGTGATGGGGCAGCACCTTACTGACCAGGGGCTGCCTGGTTTGAGGTGGGCGGTAGCCACCCACTGGGGCTAAATCGCCCCTCCCACCGTTGCGGAGGATCCGAAGCGCCTGGTCGCGACGTCAATTTGACCAGACTTTTAACTCGTAACTATCTTCCACTATTGCAAGAGCCTGGGCGGAGAAACTCGTGCCTTGCCCAAGCGGCACGAGTGGAACTTGACCAGAGCCGGTAGAACCCAAGGAAAGACAAGGTCGATACGTTGGTACCGACTCTGGCTGCAGGAGATGGCCGTTGGCTCATAAGAAGCTCATCCGACCTTTGATAGGTCTTGTTTTTGGTCCTTCTGGGTGTCCCCACATCCTCCTCACCCATGTTACCCCGGGCGGGGCAGGTCATTTTAATATATACAACACATGAGAAAATGTTATTTCTTTTATATAAATTCACCAATTATAAAATTAGTGACTCTCCCATGAATTCAAAAATATATCCTATGGACTGGTGACCTCCCGACTTGCATCCTATAAATTCAAAACAATATTTTACGTTTCTATAAATATATTTTCAAAATATTTAGATAAATGAAATTAACATTTTAAAAAAAAACTTTCTTAAGCTGGAACACAATGTGACACATTCATTTTTTTTATATTTCTGTAAATAAATATATTTCTGTAAATAAATATATATTTAAAAAACTTTTTTTTTTTAAATATCTAAACAGTTTACTATAATATATAACATATTAACTTTAATAAACAGAATTATTTTCAGAAAAATGCGATAAAAAATGGAGACTAAAAAATAAGTTTTGGAGAAAAGCGGACGTATTGTTTCCATTTACGATTTAGGTGATTGGTCATCTCCCTCTCAATACAGACCAATAAGTCTCCTGTACATCATGAGTAAGTTGCTGGAATCCATATTAAATAAAGAAGTAGTCAACCCCCTCAGCAGAAATAACCTTCTTAGTGACATGCAATATGGTTTCCATTCTGCTAGATCTACAGCAGATGTGCTAACGGTTATATCTCATAGGATTAGCGAATCTCTCGGCAAAGGCTTAATTTCTTGGGTAATTGCTCTTGACATAGCAAAGACTTTTGATAGGGTATGGCATAAAGGCCTACTTCACAAGATTTCTAGCTATGGTATAGCTGGAAATCTCTTCTCAATTATTAAAGAATTTCTCTCTGATAGGTTCATAAGAGTAGTGGTTGATGGGCAGAAATCGGAAGTTCTCGGTATTAACGCTGGAGTTCCTCAGGGTTCCATCCTTGGCCCAAATCTCTTCTTGATCTACATCAATGATCTCCCAAAACACATACTTAAATCATTTGTTGACATTTATACTGACGACACTACCATCTATGGCAACACATCAAAGGCAATAAATGACCAAGTTCTCTCTGAGTCTCTCTCCTCTGATCTTGAGCACGTAGTACAATGGGGAAAGAGGTGGCTGGTTACTTTTAATGCATCTAAAACCAAGCTTTTATCTTTGCATCATCAACGCTCTGATCCTGATCTAGTATCAATTGAACTGAATGGCTCTTGTCTTCGGGAGTCTCCATGTTTCCCTTGCAATAAGCACTGCTCTTCTTTCAGGTCTTGAAGTGGTAATTCTATCCAGTAAAGTTCCGGACATTCCATGTCCCAAGGATAATCCTTTTCTGTTTCATTTTTTGCATTGTTGTTCGACTGCTATGAGGATGAGCCAGAGACTAGAAGGACAAGCACTTGTCCGAGATACCTTTTCTAACCCCCTTTCTCGTGCAAGGGTGGACAGTGCTGTCCTAGAAAGGCTGCCCAGTCGCTCACAGGTGTTGCCGAACTCTTGTTACCCTTGGATTCAGAAAGAAGAGCTACCACTTGCCTATGTGCAGATTTGTGACTACAACCACCAGTGTTCAGCTACATTTGTTGTTTTCATCATATTCTTATCGCCGCCGGACTTGAAGGATGTGCATAGACAGATCGGTAATGATTTGCAAAACTGATCTGTGCATGAAGATTTTATAGTGAGAAGACTCATCACAGGGGCAATCCCACTCTCTTGGCCTGGGAAATCTTGATCCAATGGTATGGAAAACCATTATGACAGAAGACTGCCAGGCTGCAGTGATTCTTTGGACACCACATCCTGATCAATGTGCTCCACCGACACATCCTGCCACCACCTTCACAACCATTGGATCTTCAGATGAACTCTTCCACTTGTTCATCTACAATTATCTATAATACCAAAGAAATCTTACAATAGATTCATTTTTAAAAAGTCCTAGTATAAGTTTTAGTTTCTTGCACAAAAAATACATTACAATTCAACTTTTAATTCTCTAACTCCTTTTCTTTAAATGGATCTATGACATTTTTATGGTATTGCAACATATTTATATGCATTTGCTGCAAATTACTTGGAAAACATTAATTTCTAGAGATTTTCAGTAACATATTTGAATTTCTTGCACAAAAGTACATTGAATTGGCAGATTTTATTGCTTAATCTTTTGTTTTAACAAAAAAATGATATTTTTACTGAAAAAGTGTAAAAAATGTGACAAAGCACATATGGTCTTAAAAGAGAAAAAAATATTTAAACGTGCAAAGCAAAAAATATAACTTCCTTAATTTTAGTATTTTTTCTTAGATCATCAAGCTCTTTCTATGTATTCGTTTATTGAAATATGTTATGCAATTGCTTTTTGCCGCTTGCCTGTTTCCTACCTGACTACAACTTGGACGTCTTCAAGTCCAACATAAACAAACTACTGACAAACCGCCCCCTTAAGTAAGACACTCTATCAAAACCCCCAATACTAATGATTACTATAATACTATCTCATTGATTACTGTACACACAATAACCCTTAGCCCTGAGTGGCCTTCGGGCCTTGATAAGTAGTGAACCCCATGTAAAAAAAAAAAAAAAAAAAAAAAAAAAAATTGCAATTTTTTCATGTGTATGGTGTTAGTTTTGTTATCATTTTGTTATTGCTCCTGAGCAATACCAGATAACCCTGCTGGTTATGAAGAACATAACAAATATTTAAAAATATAAAATTTTTATTTAAATTAAATTGAATTTGTATTTCTTACAGTTTTATATTTTAGGGAAACTTTTTGTTGTTTTTACTTTTTTATATAAAAAGAAATTTGTGTGTGTGTGGAAAATTTCTTTTTTTACAGTTTTTTACTAAAAATATTAAGAAAAAAAAATTAAGCACAATATGCTCCAAGGATACACAGCATCCAACCAAATTTATTTTTTTGGAATCTTTCTCGCCATTGCTCCTGATTTTCCTCTCGGAAACGTTCACTAATTCCCCGTAAGAAGTCACACCAATCAACTACTGTCCCTTTGTTGACGTCAGCCTCCCAAGATATTATGTTCTGCGGATAATTATTTGACCACATATAAATTAAATATATTATCTTGTAAAGTTGTAAATGACTTCCGCTAAAAAATGAATTTTCCCTTATGGATCGAACAAAATTGTGTCGGCCGCATTTCCATCTCCAGCCATCAATTCCGTGTGTGTATTTGATCAGCGTGCAAGGTTGATGACAAATTTCACAATTCACACAATTCTTTACAAGACGTCGTTTTGCAAGCCACTCAATCGACGAGAGGTTCTCTGTAGTGTTCATTGCTATTTGTCGAAACGTAAACAACTCGGTCGATATTAATTTTTCATCATGCAGATCATCGACAATTGTTGAACGACCTTTTGGTCGACCAGCCATGATAGCTTTATTTCACTAAATGGAATAACTTGTGTAGGATAGCCTGAATTTTGGTGTCTGAAATAAACAGAGAAAAGAGGATTTTATAAGTAATACATAAAACATTCAACAGAAAAGATGTTTGAATTTAACATTTTTATCTCTACTGTTATATGAAAGTCATTGTGGGTGTGTGTGGGTGTGTGTGTGGGTGTGTGTGTGTGGGAGTTCCTTCCTCATAGGTTCCAAAATGGTTGAGCCTTTCTTTTGCGAATTTCACACAAAGCTAATTTATGTATGGCAGTGTTCTTAGATATGTTTTATACAAAAATTTATCCGATAAGTATCGAAAATTGAAAAAATGCCATCATAAAAATAGTTTGTTTCTTACAGATAAAAAGAAAAATTTTTCACAGGGGAATATTTTACATTACACCGGCAAGGGAAATAATAAAATCTCAACAAATCATTTCTTCTTTAAAAAAATCCCAGAATTATTGTCATCTGGTGATATAGCTTAGTGGTAGAGCATTTGACTACAGATCGAATGATCTATCTGTTCAATCCTGGGTGTACCTCACTATTTTAACTTTTTCTTATTAATGAATTCAATTGACAATAAAAGAGGTACCATTTAAAATTACTGCAAATCATTTTTTCGTTTGCATATTTTGAAACTAAACATTAATCAGAAGTGACTTTCCAGGGCATTCATCGTCAAACCCCAAATATCAGCTGACATGATATTGTAAACAAACACAGATGGAATTTGATGAACATTATTATTATTATTTTTTATTTTTTTTTGCGAATTAGTCCACAGGGCAAATTATTCCTCGTAATCTAATTGTTAAAACTTACTATGCCTGTCTGTCTGTCTGTCTTCATATTTTAAAACTCTATCTCTTCTGAAACTAAAAGTCGCAGAGCAGCGCTAGGAGCCTCAAATAATTGGACTTTTTATGGACCGTTGTTAAATACGTTCTTTAGTCATTATACGTATTGTACATTCATCTTAGTTTATTTTTAATCAGTTCATATGTGTGTCACGTTGGTACAGTGGTAACGTCACCAGCTTTGAATGCTAAAGTTTTGCTTTCGATTTCGATTCTAGCTGATGGCACTCAAATACTTTTTTTTTTTTTTTTAAATCATGACTCCATAATAATATATACGAAATCTGGACAAATTAAAATATCATATTTAAGCATATTTATGAGTAGGCAAAATCCCCTCTCCTTTCCCCTGCTAGTATATAATATTCAATAGAAGATTGATTCGATAATAATACACATGCAATCTGCATAAATTAAAATGTCATGTTTAAGCATATTTTACAACCGGGCGACGTAAGAATAAATAGCAAACAAAATCACATTTACTTGCCAAAAAATAATGCAACAAGTCATGTCAAGATACATTTAGAAGCTATTTACATCCACATGCAACATAAACTTGGATATTTTTTTTTTTTAATAGAAATAACTTGAGACAAGGCATGAAGCCACTTGATATAAGCAACTAACAAGGATGAAAGATGATAATTGTAAAAACAGGAGATGCCTATTTTAAACTTGAAAAGACTATAGGTAGGAGGAAAACAGTGAGCAGGAAGAGAATTTCACAAACCTGCAGTTCTTGGAAAGTACCTATTGGAATAAGAAGCTGTTTTATTACAGTGATGTATTAAAACAGCGAATTGATGAAGACCACAAGTCAAACGAGCTGAAACAAAGGAAGCAGAGAATAGATAAGAAAATTCAGAAGAACACATGCCATAATAGTATTTATAAAAAAAGATTGAGACTAGCAACATCACGTCTGTGAGAGAAAAATTGCAGTGAAGAAAAAGTGGGACCAATTAAATTACAAGTAATCAAATATGATAATCAGCGTCACAACACAAAGGTCATTCCATCGAGTAGAAACACAGAGAATACTGCAGTCCTTCTATTGGAATGAAAACAATGTTACATTTTTTGCAGGTACTTACAAAAGATTACAACTTCTCAAAAGGTGGATTTAAATTCCCATTGATAAAACCGTTTTATATATATACTAGCCTAGGCGCCTGGCATTGTCCGAGTGCGTGTGTGTGTGTGTGTGTGTGTGTGTGTGTGTGTGTGTGTAAGGGTGTTGGTTGAGCAAACAAAAAAAAAACAAATTAGGAGTAGGCAGACTCGAACCCGTAACGCACAGGAGGAAAAGGAGGTGAAAAAAAGCAACGATCTTATCGATGCGCCCACTACAATTGTGACGTCATGGCAGTCGAAATATCTTTTATGCGACGTCATTGATGACTTGCAAAAATGTCAACGAAAAAAGTGACCCCTCCTTGTAAAAAACGGCCCAGTTGATGGTGAAAGAATTAATGTTTTTTTCCAATTTTTCGATATTTGTCATCCAAGACATTGAGCTTAAAAACAATACCAATTTTTTCACGTTCTGGCGAAAGTTTTTGGCAAACATACACACATTTTACCTTTCATATAATTGATAAGGAAGATAAAGTTCTCGTAACACTATTTTGACCATGTCGAGATTAAAGTCATCAACACGAAATAAAATACATTATAAGATGGTGACAGGTCAAAACTGGTGCTTGGAAGGATGTATGCACACTGCTTCCCTTTAGCGGAACTGATGGGATATGCAAGATACTCAGTGTTTGTTTTGATTATTTGATTATGATCTTCGACTAGTGCAAAATTGCTTTGAGGTATGGAAAGTCAATGGCAGAGACGTGTGATCGCATGTTTATTTGCTCATCCTAAATAGTCTTTTTGTACTTCTAGTCTCACTTTACTTACAGCAGTGCAGGCGCTTTATAAGTTGGCTTGATCCATCATGAAATCTAGTTTCATTTGTGTGTAAGATGGCCTGAAAATGCCTCATTCAGCAACACACACTTTGTTTATATCAATTATCGAGACACAATATGTACGTCTTGTGATGGAAACAATGAACTCCTGATAAACAACAGCAAGAAAATCTTTCTGATTTTAAAAAAATCTACGCTTGGATGCAGCAACATCAGCAATGGGTGCTTTTTTTTAAGCAAGTGTGTAACGTTTTATGCTTTAAGCATTAACACAAATGTTAAATGAACGTTTGCATATGTTGTTTTCATACAAATGCATTTGGATGCACGTGTGCATTATTGCAGGTGAGTGATCAAGAAAAAAAAAGCAAATAAGTCTTTTTTCAATTGTTGTCACTAGTCTTCTCGTTTTATTGTCGCTTTTCCATATGTGGCCACTGATCGAGTTGTAATCTTTTGTTTAACTCAAGACAAATCTAATCATGCATGCAAACAATTCTGATTTCAAAGGTTTTATTGAGGATAAAGTTTGTTCACGAGGGAGAAAGAATAAAAGAGAGCCTAAAATTAATTCCTTCTTGTTCGTCTACTCAGAGATTGAAAGACACAGATGACAAACATCAAAGTGACGTTTGTTCAAATTCTCTTTATGTCTTCAAATGCACGTTGCCTCTGTTGCTTTCCAGCTCCGACTGTCAAAAAACTCTGTTCTGTCCCCCAAACACTTGATCACTGTGATCTAATCATTCAACACATGCAATTTCTAACAGATTGAATCTAGGAAACTAATCTTTGAACCCTCACTTGTGTGCAACAAGTCATGTGTAAATAAAAAAATTAATTTCACGTAAAAATGTGCATTTTTTTTTTGTTTATGTTCTATCAGGCGTTTTTGATAAATTTGAAGATTTTGTTAAATTATTTTTTAATTACACTGTAATTTACTTAAAAAATAACTGAAAATATTAAGTTATGTGCGCGTGGCGCATAAATGAAAAAATTAATTTCACTGTAAAAATCATTTTTTTTTTGTTTATTTAATAATTCCCAAGACGGTACTTCTACAGTTTATCACCAAAAATAGAGATGCCATTTTTTTTTATTTATTTCATGCTTCGGTCATAGTTTAAAATACTGATTTCTCCCTCAAATTTTAATGACAGGTGCGCAAAAAAAAAAATGGCGTCTCCACTTTCGGCAATAAACTGAAGAAGTACTTCCCAGACCTATATGTTCTATCAGGCGTTTTTGATAAACTTGAACTGAGATATCTCAAGATTGTGTTAGGTGTCAAAATCAACACCAGTGGAAATAAAGTTCAACTGGAAGCTGCTTTCTCTGACTACTTGAGAAATCCAGTTAATTCATTTCCACCTCCAAAGCAACAAAAAAGTCCTTCGTGAATCTGCTGAACATTCAGATAACTCCTGCAGTTGTGATGAAGGACCATCTCAGGATATCTTCAGTTATGAGCATCAAAGGACAATGGGTTGCTGTCTTCTATGAGACCAACTTTTACATTGGCCAAGTCATTGAGGTAATATCTGCATCCAGCGCTGTAAAAACATTTTTATCGCAAACCAAAGGTAGAAAAGATTTTTTTTGATGGCCTTTGTCAGATGACATTGTACAGGTAGAGTCAGCATTTTGTTTAGAGATGGGGTTTTGAGGTAATGCCAGTTTCAAGTGATGGTAGGATTTGGAGTGTTCTTGATATATCTACCATAGCAGAAGCTTATGAAAGAATTCTGAGAGAAAATCAATAAGGAAAGGAATTGTAGTAAGCCTATAAAATATCTTACTTGTTTACTTGTCTTTTAAGTTGAAAGTTTTTCAATGCTTGAAATAAAATTACTTGTGACTTTTTGTATAACAAATTTCTAAATCATATTGTTGTTGGTCCTTTTTTGGCGAGTTTAAATTCCCCAAAGTAAAAATATTTTTGTGGCACAAAGTTTTGTTATTAAAAACAAGGCAAACATTTTTTTAATTCCTCACCCAAAAATTAGTAAAGCTGCAAAATTTTAAGCTTCTATATCCAATGGTTACATTTTTACAGCAATTTCAGTAACGTATACTTTTGACTCATTTTTTTAAACCCTTTTTTGCCCTTTTTACCAAATTGTCTGTTTGACTGCTTTTACATGGTCCACAATTGAGTGGTTTTATCAATTTATAATTAAAAGAAAGAATTATCTTGATCTCTAATGTGTAATGAATCATACTAAGAAGATTTTCAATACAAGATACAGAAGATAATACGAGATTTTCTCCGCTCCCACCATATCCCATCCCCCTAAATTGGACACTGTGAGGGTGCTTCAGTACCATATATGTTGGTACAGTGGACTAGGCTGACTTTGCCTAATGGATTGAGGGTAACGGATTGACAGTTTCCTGGCTGCTGTTTCTGACTGATTGTACAGGTGCCCTAACTCTTTGGTAGCGCTTAGAGTGGCTGTACCATCAACAGTTGTATAATATCAGGATGTTTGTAGTGTCATGTCGCACATGGAAAGGGACCCTTCACTCACCCCGGTGGCCTTTCCTGAGGCCACAATCCTGTGGGTGAGGACAGCTGATGGTCTACTTGTGTTACATGTCTGATATTCTGCACAACCACTTCTCCAGCACCCCTCACTCCCTCACCCTAACCAAAACTTTTAAATTAAATAAAATGAAATGACACCTCAAGCAAAAGATATGTTTAAACCAGGACCAAACTCAAAGAAAACCAACCTGCCTCCTCCCTTGAGGCTTGCATTTATGAATATCCGCGGGCTTAGAACTAACTTAGATGATGTTGAATCATATCTCCTTGAAAACACCCCAGATATCTTAGCATTAAGTGAAACTAACATACACTCCTCCATTCCCTCTAACCACTTTAACATGCCTGGTTATCTCCCACTCTGCTCTAAGGACTCGGACAGACATATGCATGGGCTTGGAGTCTATATTCGTAACACCCTCCCCCGACTAGAGAAATAAAACTAGAAACAGACGACCAGGCCTTTATGTGCTTAAGACTAAATATGCAACATAATATTAGCTACTTGTATTTTCTCTACCGTTCTCCGTCAACCCAGGACTGTACCCTAATAAACAAAGTCTCTGACAGCATAGATATAGCACTCTCCCTCAATACTAGCACTGAAGTACATGTATTTGGTAATTTCAATGTCCACCACCGTAACTGGCTTGGATTCTCTAATTACACAGACATAGCTGGTAGCACAACACATAGTTTGCTATATCCTATTCCCTATCTCAGATGGTTACATTCCCGACACGTTTCTCAGACCAGCAAGACAAACATGCCTCACTTCTAGATCTATTTCTGACAACAGTTCCCCATGATTGTACAACAAATGCCCACAGCCCACTTGGGAATGCTGATCACGCTGTGATAATGGTAGAAATCACCCTAAATTCTCGCCCTAAAACTGAAGACCCACTACTCAAAACAACGAGGTATTAAAAAAAGGCCAACTGCAAAGCCATCAGGAAACTCATCAGAGATACTCCATGGCAAAATATCTTTTCTCTCCAAGCTGAACAGTGTTTAAATGAAACCACTGAATGGTTAAAAACTGCAATTGAGGCACATGTTCCCACATGGAAATTCTATAGCAAACCCCACTCTCCTTAATGGTTTACCTCTGCTTGTGCAGCTGCTATTGCTCAAAGGCAGCATGCGTTCCGCAGATTCAACCGACATAAGTCCAGTTCAAACAGACAGAAGTATGTAGAAGCCAGAAATAATTGCAAGAGAGTAATAGCGACAGCTAAGACAGATTACACTGAAACCACCAGGAAATGCATTGAAGCAAAGAAAGTAGGAACCCATGATTTTTGGAAAATCTACAACAAATAATGGGCAATCAACGATTCCTCCACTATCAAACAATCATGAAAGTGCTTTTACAACAACCGACAAGGAAAATCTGCTTGCCAGTTGGTTTGCCGCAAACTCCACACTGCACCTGGCACACCACTCCCTCCCTGACTTTCCTTTGCGGACAGATGCCACACTAGACGATTTGAAAATCACCCCTTCTCAGGTGCATGGTATCATAAAAAACCTAAACACCTCAAAAGCATGTGGACCAGATCTCATCCCGGCTGTGCTAATAAAAAAATGCTCTACGGAGATTGCTCCAGTTCTGTCCAAACTTTACAATAAATGCCTTAGCGAATCTTGCTTTCCCGACTGTTGGAAAACCGCTTCTGTGGTACCAGTCTTCAAAAATTCTGGTGAAAGAACTGACCCACTAAATTATCACCCCATTAGCCTCCTTCCACTTTTCGCCAAAATATTTGAGTCCTTAGTTAATCAGGCCCTAGTCCAGCACCTAACAGCTGCTAAACTCGTGACTGACAAACAATATGGATTCAGGCAAGCCCGTTCAACAGCAGATATCTTAACTGTAGTCTCTGAATGTATATACCGTTCACTGGACAAAACAGGGGAGGGTAGAGCAGTAGCCCTTGATATATCTAAGGCTTTTGACAGAGTATGGCACGATGGTCTTCTAAGGAAAATTAGATCATATGGTATCACTGAAAGAATACATAATGTAATTAAATCCTTCTTAAGTAAGAGAAAAATCCAGGTTGTCCTCGACGGTCGTACATCCAAACAATATGATATAAATGCGGGAGTACCTCAGGGGTCTATCCTTGGACCTTTATTGTTCCTGATATTCATAAATGACCTTCGTGATAAAATTGTTTTGGAGATGGGTATATTTGCCGATGACACCACCCTCTATAACAGGCATGAGGGGAAAACAAATGGACACATGTCAAAGGAAATGGCAGAATCACTAGACCTCCAATCTGTAGTGGAATGGGGACAAAAATGGATGGTTACATTCAATGCTGCCAAGACTAAGCTTGTTTCCTTCAATAACTACAAGAAACCTTTTCTATCACCAATAGCAATGGCTAAGAATACACTGCCTGAAAGTACTTCCTTTAAACTCCTTGGCCTAACATTTACGGGGAACATGAACAGGAATATATACATTGAGAGCATTGCCAAGGCTGCTGCAAAGAAGGCGGGCTCTCTCTAACGTGGCAGAAAATTACTTACATCTGAAAATATCCTGTACCTCTATAAGGCCACCATTCGCCCATGTATGGAGTATTGTTGTCACATTTGGGCTGGTGCATCTGCTGCTTGTCTCTCACTCCTGGACAGGGTTCAAAAGAGAGTCGCCAACCTGATAGGTCCTGAACTGTCATCTAAGCTTCAGCCTCTGTCCCATCGACGAAATGTTGCATCCCTATGCCTGTTCTACAAATACTTTAATGGTGGCTGTTCTGACGAACTGCAAGCACTTGTACCTCCCCGACGTGACTACCCCTGACAAACCCGACAAGCAACTAAGTCCCACCCCTTTACAATAGAGATCTCTAGGTGTAAGAAAGCCTTTTACTCCAATAGTTTCTTCCCCAGAACTGCAAGTCTTTGGAACTCCCTTCTGAGATACTGCTTTCCCAACTGTACTGATATGTAGAAGTTCAAGTGTAATGTGAACAAACATCTTTCTACTCATCTCCCTTCATAATGCCACTGCAAATTGTCCCCGATAGTAGCCCCCCTACTTCAAAGTGGCACTTGTCTTGTTTGGGGTGAAAATTGAATAAAAAAACAGTTAAAAAAAAATTCAATACATTAGCTATTGAAATGAAATTGACATAAACAGTCAAATTTGTATTTCCGTGTCATATTTGCACTTTTTTCCCCGTTGGTAGTGGGATTTTGCCTAGTGTTTAGGTTGGTTTCATCTAATAATTATTGCTTTCATTAGTATTAATTTTCATTTACCACAAGATGACATTACATTTATAAGGATTTTTCACTTGTTAGTAGTTTAAATTTTTAGTTATATACTATGAAATTTGGCTTCTGGACCATGATAGCAAATTTTTAACTTTCCAACAAACTTTGAATGATCATAACTTGATGGCTAATTGAGCTACCAAAATAAATTTGGTACTTTTGTTTATGGTTTACAAAAATCTATATGGCCACATTTATCCTTTTTAGATATAATGAAAATAAAATTTTGGTTTGGGATACCTATTGCTTCATTTGTCAGAAATACAGGTCTACTTTCATAATTTCAATAAAGATGCATGAAGTAAAGTTTTCAAACTTTCTATCATTTTTTCAACTGGCAAAATCCTCAGAGTTTCCACAAGTAAAAATTTTAGTTTTTGATCGCAAGGTCAATGCTGCTACTTGCTTTTCGAAATTGTAGGCGGCAGCCATCTTGATTTTTACTCATTCAATGTTTATACATTTTAATCATGTTATTTGCTGAGTTTATATGGGTAAAGTTTTACTTGAAATGACTCATGTTTTAGATAAAAAACATTTTTAATGCTTACACACACACTTATTTTTCCTCATGTCACTAAGCCTGTGGCAACAGCATATTCTTGTCATTCTTTTGACTTTCAAGTACATACCCGACACAGTAAGACACACTCAATCAACCGAGAACCACATGAGTCTATTCAAAAACATATAAGATATTAATGGATATATACTCAAGAGTCAAAACAATAAAAAAGAATATGCTGTTGTCACAGCCCTACATATCACCCACAAACCCTATTTAGTGACATCACCTGAAAGATACCATCAAAAGTCTTTGACATTTGTTGTTATATTTATATATTTTGTATTATCACTTAAAAAATGATTAAATATTCATTATGGAAAATATTTTGAGTGTTTTTTATTCATTTTCTTTTGAAGAGGTTCGTAATATTATCCATTAAAAAATTGTCTTTTTCTGTTTTCATTAAACCGTGTTTTACTTATATTTTTTCTTGAATTTCATTGGCTTGAATTTCATTGGCTAAGCGTTTTAGCATATCTCAGTGGTTTACGTTATCTGGTGGAAAACAGCCACGAAACTTTGGCTTCAGCGCAGTAACTTAAATGCATAAATACTAATTTTTCATTCTGTGATGAGCAATAAAGATTTTTCTGTAGTTTTGTTTGGTTAAATACATGCAGAGCTCCAAGATGCTTGCTACGGGCCTGTTTTTCTTTTTTTTTTTTTTACATAGTCATCACCACTTATCAAGGCTAAGAGGCCATTCGAGGATAAGGGTTAAAGAGTGTACAGTAGAAATTGGACAATATAGTAATTATTAGTAATAGAAATTCAGTAAAGACTCATCAAAAACTTGTTTACGTTAGACTTGAAGACAACCATATTGTAGTCAGCTGGAAAACAGGAAAACGGCACAGATAAAGAGTGGGGGAAATTAGTGATAGTGTTTTCTGCTAGACGGATGTTTCTTGTGAAAGTTTGGCGAGGGGGGAACCATAGATTGGAGCTTAGCCGAGCACTTGCCATGAAAATAACGATAAAGCAGAGACAAACTCACAACATCTCTTCTGTGAGAAAGAGGTTGCAGGGAAGAGAAAAGGACATCCTCTACGAGGCTTCAAAGTCTATTTTGAACTCTATCAAGGCAGGATAAGTCCTTTCTAGCAGCTTCTGCCCAGATGTGGCAACATCCTAGGACGTACCTGGCTCTTATATAGATAGAGAATTGCATCAGCAGTGAGATATCTACTGGATCGATAGAAGGATCCCACCATTTTTCCAGCAGCCTTGGCAATGGATTTAATGTATGTGTTCTATTTAAGATCAGGAGTAAAGATCAAGCCCAGAAGCTTGTCAAAACATGAGGCCTCCCCAAGACGAGAGCCATTCATTTCAATTGATGCCAGATGGGGATCAGAGCGTTGATGATGTAAAGATAAAAGCTTGGTTTTAGATGCGTTAAAAGTAACAAGCCACCTCTTTCCCCATTGTACCACTTGCTCAAAATCAGAGGAGAGAGAAGCAGAGAGAACTTGGTGGTTTAGCAGAACGGAAACCATATTGCATGTCACTAAGAATGTTATTTTTGCTGAAATGGTTGATTACTTCTCTATTTAACACAGATTCCAGCAACTTACTCATGACTCACAGGAGGTTTATTGGTCTGTACTGAGAGGGAGATGAGCAATCACCTGAATTCTTAAATACAAGGCATACTGATGAGATTTTCCATGGTGATAGGAAACAATTCTCTTTAAGACAACGTTTAAACAGTTTTGTAAGGATGGGCGCTAGTTCTGGTTGAAGTCTTTTGAGTACTATAATTGGAATACCGTCAGGGCCGGTTGCTTTACTCGAATCGAGGTTCTTGATTAGCTTTGCAACATCATGTACAGATATTTGTATATCACATAGTGTGTTTTCTGATACAGGAGGAAATATTGGAGGTTGGAGGCCTTGGTCGCAAAGGGTAGAATTGGCTGCAAAGTTCTTGGCACAGAGTTTGGCTTTGTCTGATGCTGACGAGATTATCTCAGGTTCATTTATGATAGTTTGGATAGAGCACACACTTCTATTCAGGATTCTGTTTGCTATTTGCCAAAGCTGATGGGAACCAAGCTGCTGCTCAGCTACTTTGGACTTGATGGACTGAGCATACAACTCTCTCACACTCTTTATTACTTTTTTACAGTGGTTTCTGGCAGTCCTGAAAGTGGCTTTAGTCTCAGTATATCTATTACATTGGAAGCAATGGAAAAAGTGATTTCTGTGCACAATGGCAGCAGCACATTCTGGAGAGAACCATGGCTGGCTGTTAGGTTTTTGCTGGAATTTTTTGAGGGTATGAATTGGTCTTTACCTACAATTAACCATTCCGTCAGGTCTGACACTATAGAGGACACATCCTTTTTAAACATGGAATGCAGAGGTAGATCTGATATAAATGTATGGAAGCTATCCCAGTCAGCCATAGAGTATCGATATACTGTACGATGGAGAGCTACATCTGAGGACTTATTACATTTCATTTTTATCTTAACTGACACAACAGGGTGGTCGGAAGATCCAAGTGGAGACAGAACGGAAGCAGAACACAGTTCAGGGCAAGTTGTGAGAAAAAGGTCTAGGAGACTTGCATACTGGCTGTCAGTATTGGGCACACGGGTGGATATGTGAACAATCTGAGTGAGGTCATAAGCAATGGAGAAATCATGATAGAATCTCCCCTCATCATCGGTCTTGTTTGAGTGAGTTAATCATTCCACATTGTGAACATTAAAGTTTCCACAATGCTTTTAAAGATAGTAACTCCGCTGTTGTGGGGCCGATAGAGAGGAAATATGAATGCAGTAGTTTGTGCAAGTGCAACCCGGAAGCATATTTAGGGTAAGTTAGGATCTTCTCTGGAGATGTCCCTACCACATGGAAAGCCATCTTTTATATAGGCACATATTCCATGCAGATCTTGGGAGTCAGATTTGGAAGTTAAATTAGAGTATACTTTAATTACGAACTCATCTAGGGAAATGGTCTGTCCAATGCTAGTTTCATTAGAAATAATATGTTTGGTTTAGTTTCCTGTAATTGGGTTTCAACCTCTGGAAGGTTAGAATGTAGACCCCTGATGTTTGAGAAGGAGACATCGTAGTGGGGGTCTACGTTAGAAGTTGGAGATCCGGGTTTAATCGTGTATTTTTTATTGAAACTTTTCATGATGGAGTTTTGGGATTTGTGGACTAGGTCGATAGACTTACTTAAAGCAGGGCAGAGAGGGAAAGTAAAAGAGAAATAGAAATGAAGAAATATTTTTATTTTTGTAATACATGAAAAGGTAAAGACGTAACAATTACCCACTAGTATGGCATCGAGAGGCCCCACCAGAAGCTACTGCATGGTCCAGAATCCATTCACCAAATGGTAATACAGCAGCCCCGGTACTTTGCACCTGCTGATAGGACAGCCTCCTTAGTGGGTAATCCAAGGTTCGGGTCCCTGACTATCAGGCGGATAACGTCAGCCCAGATAAAACGTTTACCTCCAGCACCTTTACAAGTGATATGGCTACAAGGATAGACATAGAAACAGTCAAACTAAAATCAAACATCATTAAAAAAAATCTCCTCTCAATTATTAAATTCTTTCTCTCTGATAGGCTTATAAAAGTAATTGTTGATGGGCAGAAATCAGAAAATCATTTATTAAGTATTTATGTGGTCATCCCTCTAGGTTCTATTCTGGGCCCAACTCTTTTCCTGATCTTCATCAATGATCTGCCAAATCACATTCTCTGATCATTCGTAGACATTTATGCAGATGACACTGCAATCTATGGCAACACTTCAAAGGCCAGCTATGATCAATATCTTTCTAAGTCTCTCTCCTCTTATCTTGAGCATGTGGTGCAATGGGGCAAGAGGTGGTTGGTTAATTTTAATGCATCAGAAACCAAGCTCCTCTCTTTTCATCATAATTGCCCTGATCCCCATCATGTCCCAATTGAAATGAATGGCTCTCATCTTAAGGAAGCTCCAGGTCTTGACAAACTTCTGGGATTGACCTTCATTCCTGATCTGAAATGGAACACATACATCAAATCTGTTGCCAAGATTGCTGGAAAAATGGTTCAATCACTCTACCGCTCCAGTAGGTATCTCACTGCTGATGCAATCTTTTATCTGGTATACCCTAAATTGGAATACTGTTGCCACTGGGCAGGACATGTCTTTGAAACATAGTAGATGATGTCCCTTTTCCTTCTCTGCAACTTCTTTTCCACAGAAGAGACATCATGAATCGCTTTCCGCTCTATTCTTATTTTTATGGCAAGTACTCGACTGAACTCCAATCTATGGTTCTCCCTTGCCAAACTTTCACAAAAAATACACTCGACTAGCTACAACCACTATATACGATTTTCTCCACTCTAACTGTGCCTAAATCTAAACGCAGATTCCATGAACAAAGCTTATTTCCCAGAACTGCCTGCCTATAGAACACTGTTCCGCTGGCCTGCTTCCCGATTGAATACAACATGGTAGCCTTCAAATTCAATGTAAACAAGTTCTTGTTGAGTCGTCCCCATAAATAATCAAATTCTACCTAATTTACACCATTAACGATTACTACACTAACATTTTACACTCATTAACCCTTATCCTCGAGTGTTTTTCGGGCCTTGATAAGTGATGACTCCCAACAAAAAAAAAATACAGAATATTTCCAAAATAGATTTTTTTTTGTGATTCAGAAATATAGGCGTCTCGAAGTGCGATCGTCAGTGTCAGATGGAAACCTAGCCTCGATATGAAAATGTTCTGATTACCAAACTGGACTTCCTGTCTGAGTTTAAAATAAATATGCAAAATATATTAAAAATAAAAATAAAAACATGTTCAAAAGTTTCACATATTTTCTTTCAAGTCAATTTGCTAATTTATCTTCTTCTATAATATAAATCTCACATGTCTATGTATGTTTGTATGCCAGCCTAAAACCTTCGACAAAGGCGACGAATTTTCACAAGATCAGTATTATTTTGAAGCCGACCCTTCCTTCGGACAACAAATATCGAAAAATTGGCTAAAAACATTAATTTCTTCACCCTCAACTGGGCACTTTTCTATAGGGAGGGGTCGTTTTTTCGCCGATATTTTCGAAAAGCATCCCTTCGATTGACTAGCCTTAATTTAAACATTCGTCACTTCCGATTTGGCGATGGGCGCAACAGCAAAGACGTCATGTTTTTGTTTCACGTTCTTTTCTTCCTTCGCGGTACGGGTTCGAGCCTGCCTGCCTACTACCACTTTTTTTTTTTTTTTTTTTTTTTTTTTGCTCAACACACACCTCCAAACACCCGGGAACCCAGGCTAGTTTTAAATAAAACAGGAAGTCCGGTTCTGTTTGGTAATCGGAACATTTTCACATCGAGGCTAAGTTTTCATCTGACGTGGTACTGGTACGCACGGTTGCACATTGAGTACTTTCGAGGTTGAGTGTTTACTCCGAAACCCGTTCTTAACACGAGGAGGATGGAGATGTTTATATTACGCTGAGTATTCTCGTAAAAATACCGTTTATTATTATTTTGATAAATCTTAATAATGAAAACGTTTTAGGAATATGCTGCATTGGATACGTTTTTTTTTGTTTTGTTTTTTAGTCTAACAGGCCCGCAGCAATCAGCAAGCGTCATAGTACTTTTCTTGAATTTAACCTTTTTATTAATTTCTTAATTAGGTTGAATTCTGGACTTATATATAAGAAAATAAAAAATGATGCGATAAATAAAAGCTTTCTAAAAAATTGTTTTGTTAAAAGAAAAAAAAAAATAATTTATAAATTTAATGACGGCATTTTGAATAGAGTTCGGCCATGTTTAATTTCATTTCAAAACAGATGATTGGATTTCATTTAAACGCTGGGATTAGATGTTTATTAGAAGAAAGCATAAATCTTGCATGTAGAAATATCATTTTCAAAAAGAGATGATTTAAAAATAAACGATCAATCTTAATAAAATGTTTTACATTTCCCACAACATAACATAATGTTATGGTTGATTGAGAAAGAGAGAGACAGATTTGAGCTTTCTTTTTGTCCAATCGTAAAACAAACAGAAAATAAAAAAGAATTAAAACTTACTGTTATATTTTTTTCTTTTGAACTGAAAATAAACTATCTTCGCACAAAAAATATTTCTTTCAGCTGAAACAACAGAAATTGAAAATAGCAGAGAAAAAAGACAGTTGCTCACATTCAATTTGGATGGGGGAATAAAGAGAATTATCAAGGGAGATAATTCCGGCTTGAGTTTGCAATGAATTATCTGCTCTTGTTTCTTAATTGTTTGTTTACGATTTTGGAGTTTAATTATTTATTGTTTTTGTTTTTCAATGAATATTGTGTCGACATACTCCGACAGCTTACGTAAAGCGCCGGAATATGGCGAAACGCTCTGCCAATGCAGCAGACGACATTAATAAATTAAAAGAAAATATTAGTTTCAATTTAAATCATTAAAAATAAATTATTTTAAAATACTTATGCTTTGTACAATCCAGGATTTCCAGTTTCCGCTGAATTAGCTCGGGTTCGCTCGACAGCTAACGGAAATAACCGAGACAGGTCGCCGGAGCGTTCCTCAATTTTCCAAACGCTATGAAAAAAATAAACATTAATCTAATCCTAACTCGGCACTCTTGCATAATTTGACCCGAATTCTCGTGATTTCCCGTCAAGCCCGGATCGGGCGAGACCGGCAATCATCGGTGTCAGCCGAGCGGCCGAGCGTTGTTTAAATGTTGAAACGCTAATTCGACTTTAAAAAGTTATTTTTAATGTTTTTAGTAATTTTTTATTTTATGATTAGTTATTTTTAATGATTTATTTAATTTGAATATTTTTTTTGTACTTCAATTTCTGGGAGTTTGCTTAGCTAATGCAAAAGCGATATGTAAATGAAAGCAGACGACATCGAATTGGAAGAAATCAACTGAACCCCCAAAAAGCTGACAAACAACTATATTTTCAGACTCACCAAACAGAAAAATGACAGGCAAGGAAATAAATCTGTGCATGCTTGCTAGAAAAACAAATGGAAACACCGATGCAGACAATCTCATATTGTCAGGAAAAGAAATTGCTTTCCCAAAGAATGAAGTGCGTGCACCATTCACCAATGCACCAGCACCATTGCACCAATAGGTGTATCAGAATTTTTGTAGGAATTTTTGACACCCCTAACACGAAACTGCGAAAAAAATATAAAAATCTCGTAATTTCTCTATTAAAAGTGGGTTGTTTATTTTCTTTATGGATCATACTTCAAAAATAAACTATTAAAGTTGTTTTAAAAGTAATAGAATTTTTTTTTTTTTTAAACAGTAATGAATTTTCCAAACTCAATATTTTTCAATTTTTAAACTTTAAAAATCTATCAAAATTTTTCTATTGATTCTATTTTTACGATATTTTCAGGGTAAATGTGAAATTTTATGTTCTTTCCAATAAACCGAATATAATATTTTAGACAAACGTTTTTTTTTTTATTCACGCCCCCCCCCCCCATTTTCAAGTGTCTATTAAAAAGTAAATAATTAATTTACTCACCAAAAAGTAAATTATTAATTTACTCACAAATTGGAGAGAAAAGGTCAATAAATAATATATTCAAATTTAGAATAAAAAAAACGTAGTGTTTTTTAGAATTTTACCTGTAAAGTTTGAAGTTTAAAACCTTTTTTTTTTTAAACCACGTTATTTGTTTTTTCTTCCTTTTTTTTAATGGAACCTTGGTCTTTGCTCCTTTAATTGAAAAGAAAAAAAAAAATTAGGGCTTGAATTACATTTTTCGAGTAGTTATAAACTTGGAAAGACAGGGGGTCGAATAATTCACGCCTCCCATTTTGAAATGTCTATTAAAAAGTAAATAATTAATTTATGTACCAAAGTCTTATATATCACAAATTGAAGAGAAAAGGTCAATAAATAATATATTCAAATTTAAAACAAAAAAAAACAAACTGTTTTTTAGAAATTTACCTGTAAAGTCCGAAGTTTAAAACCTTTTAAAAAAAAACCCACGTTGATTTTTTTGTTTTTTTTTAATGAAACCTTGGTCCTTGCTCCTTTAATTGAAAAAGAAAATTAGGGCTTGAATTACATTTTTCAAGGAGTTATAAGCTTGGAAAGATGGGGTGGAATTATTCACTATTTTCACGAAATTTCTGACACACCTATTGTAAACACAAATGTTTACTAAAAAAACGATTGTGCGTAAAGGATGGCTTCTCCTGGCGGTGTACCAATTGACAATGTAGACAATGGGTATCATTGTGCACAGAATCGTTAACTTTCTGAGAGAAATTTGTCAGGAGTATTTCGTCAGGAATCCCCGGCAGACAGGAAGCCCAGGGCACACTGTAGAAATTGATGAATCTCTATTCAACCAAAGAAAGCATAACGTAGGGAGAATCCTTCAACCACTCTGGGTCAAAACAACGTAACAAGCAAGAATGCGGGACCAGCTGGGAGCTTCTGGGTACATATTTACTTGAATTTATGTGGAGACAAACATTTGGAAACGATCCTTTTGTCTCCATCATAAATCACATTTCCGAAAGCTACCTGGTTGGAGGGGCTTCCTTCCATTTCCTCTACCCCGCCCATCACCTCCCTCTTTGCTGTCGATGGCCGATCAACAGTCAACTGAAGTAAAAGATTCCTAAGGAAATATCCTCATCTCAAGAAAGTTCTTCCGCCGGCAATTAACAACCATAAAAAAAAAAATCACTATTTCTTGACCCCCCCCCCAAAAAAAAACCCCACGTTTTTCTATTTCTGTGTAACCCCCCCCCCCTAAACAAAAAACAAAAAAAAAAACAACCTGACTGAACAAAAAGTCTTGAAAATAAAATAAAAACAAGAAAAAAATATGGTTAAAGAAAAACAAAAACAAAAAATTGTACTTACACCTAACATTTGTACGGGTAAACAACCTTTTCTTGAAGATAACATTTTTTAAATAACTTGTTGTTGATAAATATTTTGCAAAAAAAAAAAAGTACTAAAATAAATTAAATAAACATATTTGCTTTTTTCAAGGTAGGTTTTTTGTTATTTTTTGATAATTTGCATTTGTAACCCTTACCCTAATCCTAAAACCTAAACCTAACCATAAACTCTAACCTCCATGATTTAAATTAATTTCTTTTTATTTCTTCCAATTTATGAAAAAGTCACCTGATTGCATTTGTACTAGCTAAAATCCGACAGCGCGTTCATTCCTACCAGTGCAATCGGCCTTTTCCGGTTATTAACGTCGGCTGCCGAGTAACTTCATGGAAATCGCTGGCCATATAACGGCAATGCATAAGCGCCGATTTTAGAAAAGCCGTCACTATGAATCTAGTGGATTTATAGAATATACTACAGTTCTTTAATTTTTCTAGAAATGAAAATTTATTAGAAATACATGTGGTCCCAGATCGGTTATAGTCAATTAAAGTCTTCCCTTGTTTTCCGCGTGCCTGTTACCGGATCTGGCAACAACTCAAAATATTTCCTTATGTTTTTGTTTTTTTTGATTCAGTGTTTTTTTTTAAATTACATTTTCACCCCAAACAAGACACAGTGCCTCTTTGATGTAGGGGGCTACTATCAGGGACAGTAATTGCAGGGATACTATGTAGGAAGTTGAGCAGCAAGATGTCTATTCACATTACACTTAAACTTCTGCATGTCAGTACAATTGGGAAAACATGAACTCGGGAGGGAGATCCAAAGTCTAGCAGTTCTGCGGAAGAAACTATTAGAGTAGAAGGCTTTCTTACATCTAGGGATTTCTACTGTGTAGGGGTAGGACTTGGCTGCTTGTCGAGTTTGTCAGGAGTATTTACGTCATGGGGATACAAGGGATTGTAGTTGTCAGAGCATCCACCATTAAAATACTTGTAAAGCGGGCAGAGGAATGCAACATTTCGTCAGTGGGACAGTGGTTGAAGCATGGATGACAGCTCAGGACCTATCAGGTTGGTTACTCTTTTGAACCCTGTCCATGAGCAAGAGGCTAGTAGCAGGTGCACCAGCCCAAATGTGACAAAAATACACCATACATGGGCAAATGGTGGCCTTGTAGAGATACGGGATACTTTCAGGTGCATGTAACTTCCTAACATGTTAGAGAGAGCCCACCTTCCTCTCTGTGGCTCTGGCAATGCCCTCTGTTCCAACTCATGTTCCTTGTGAATGTTAAGCCAAGTAATTTGAAAGAAGTACTTTTAGGTTTTTTTTTTTTTACTGTCAAAAATTTTCCTCACTCTTTATCTGTGCCGAAATCAAAACGTAGATTCCATGAACAAAGCTTCTTTCTTAGAACTGCATGCCTGTGGAACTCTGTTCCGTCTGCCTGCTTCCCACCTGACTACAACCTGGATGTCTTCAAGTTCAACGTAAATAAATTCCTGATGAACCGCCCCCTTAAGTAGACACTTTATTAAATCTCCACACTAACGTACTGTACATGCAATAACCCTTATCCCTGGGTAGCTTCCGGGCCTTGATAAGTGGTGACCACATTTTTCACATTATAAAAAAAAGAAAGAAAAAAAGACTATCCACTTTTGCCCCCATTCCATTACAGATTGGAGGTCTTTTTTTTTTTTTTTTTTTTTTTATTACATTTTCACCCCAAACAAGGCAAATTGCCACTTTGGTGTAGGGGGCTACTATCAGGGGCAACAACTACTGGGGTACTATGTAGGGATTTGGGCAGCAAGGTGTCGGTTCACGTTACACTTGAACTTCTGCACGTCAGTACTGTTGGGGAAGCAGGGACCTGGAATGGAATTCCAGAGTCTTGCGGTTCTGGGGAAGAAACTATTGGAGTAAAAAGATCTTTTACATCTAGGGACCTCTACAGTGTGGGGGTGGGATCTAGTAGCCTGTCGGGTTTGTCGAGGGTGCTCGCGTCGTGGGGGCACAAGTGATTGCAGTTCATCAGAGCATTCACCACTAAAATACTTGTAGAACAGGCAGAGGGATGCAACATTTCGTCGATGGGACAGAGGCTGAAGCTTAGATGCCAGTTCAGGGCCTATCAGATTTGCGACTCTCTTTTGAACCTTGTCAAGGAGCGAGAGACTAGTAGCAGATGCACCAGCCCAGATGTGGCAGCAATACTCCATACATGGGCGAATGGTGGCCTTATAGAGGTACAGGATACTTTCGGGTGTTAGTAGTTTTCTAGCACGGTAGAGAGAGCCTACCTTTCTTGCAGCGGCCCTGGCAATGCCTTCAATGTAATTGTTCCAACTCATGTTTCCTGTGAACGTTAGGCCAAGGAGTTTGAAAGATGGACTCTCAGATAAAGAGTCGTTGGCCATTGCTATTGGTGGTAGAGAGGGTTTCTTGTAATTATTGAATGAAACTAGTTTAGTCTTGGCAGCATTGAACGCGACCAACCACTTTTGTCCCCATTCCACTACAGATTGGAGGTCTTCCTCTAGTGTTTCTGCCATTTCTTTAGAAATGTGTTCATTCGTCTTCCTGTCGTGTCTGCCATAGAGTGTAGTGTCATCAACATATATACCCATCTCAGAGGCAATGTTGTCGGGGAGGTCATTTATGAATATCAGGAACAATAGAGGTCCAAGGATAGAACCCTGGGGCACTCCCGCATTTATATCATATTGTTTAGATGTGCGACCGTCGAGGACTACCTGGATTTTTCTCTTATCTAAGAAGGATTTAATTATGTTAAGTATTCTACCAGTGATACCGTATGATCTGATTTTACTGAGGAGACCCTCATGCCATACCCTGTCAAAAGCCTTAGATATATCTAGAGCTACCGCTCTGCCTTCCCCCGCTTTGTCCAGTGATTGGTATATACGTTCAGAGATCACGGTGAGGATGTCTGCTGTGGAACGGGCTTGTCTAAATCCATATTGTTTGTCAGTCAGTAGTTTAGCATCTGTAAGATGATGGACTAGAGCATGGTTAATTATGGTCTCAAATATTTTGGCAAAAAGTGGGAGGAGGCTAATGGGGCGATAATTTGATGGGTCTGTCCTTTCGCCAGAATTCTTGAATACTGGTACAACAGAAGCAGTTTTCCAACAGCCCGGAAAGCAAGCTTCATTAAGACATTTGTTGTAGAGTTTGGAGAGAACTGGAGCTACTTCGGCTGAGCACTTTTTTAATAGCACAGCTGGGATAAGATCGGGTCCACATGCTTTTGAGGTGTCAAGGTTTTTTATGATAGCATGCACCTGAGCAGGGGTGGTTTTCAGATCGTCTAGTGTGGCGTCTGTCCGCATAGGAAAGTCAGGTAGGGGGTGGTTGGAAGGGTCCAGTGTGGAGTTTGAGGCAAACCGACTGGCAAGCATGTTAGCCTTGTCGGTTGCTGAGGAGACAACCTCGTGATTGTTGGTTAGTGGGGGAATTGTTGATTGCCCATTATTTACTACACTGTTGTAGATTTTCCAGAAGTCTCGAGTTCCTAGTTTTTGTGCTTCGATGCGCTTTTTAGTGGTTTCCGTAAATTCTCTCTTAGCTGTCGCTATTTCTTTCTTAACGTTATTTCTAGCTTCTATATACTTCAGTCTGTTTGAACTGGACTTATGTCGGTTAAACCTACGGTATGCATGCTGCTTTTGAGTAATGGCAGTTGCACAAGTCGACGTAAACCATTGGGGAGAGTGGGGCTTACTGTAAAATTTCCGCATGGGAACATGCGCTTCGATTGCAGTTTTGAACCAGTCAGTGGTCTCGTTTGCACACTGTTCAGCAGGGAGAGAAAAAATATTTTTCCATGGAGCATCTCTAATTAGTTCCCTGATGGCTTCCCAGTCAGCCTTATTATAATATCTCGTTGTTTTGAGCACTGGCTCTTCAGTTTTGGGTCTAGAGTTTAGGGCGATTTCAACCATTATCACTGCATGATCAGCGTTCCCGAGTGGGCTGTGGGCCTTCGCTATGCAGTCATCGGGAACTGTGGTCAAAAACAGATCTAGAAGTGATGCGTGTTGTTCTTCCTGGTCAGGGAAACGGGTTGGAAACTTAACAATTTGTGATAGGGAGTGAGATATAGCGAAGCTATGGGTTGTGCTGCCCGCTGCATCTGTGTGAGTAGAGAATCCAAGCCAGTTTTTGTGGTGGACATTAAAGTCTCCAAACACATGTATTTGTGCGCTAGTGTCGAGGGACAGTGCCGTGTCTATGCTGTCAGATACTTTGTTTATTATGGAGCAGTCCTGAGTCGAGGGAGAGCGGTAGAGAAAATAATAGTAGCTAATACTGTGTTGCACGTTTAGTCTAAAGCACATAAAGGCTTGATCATCTGTTTCTAGGTTTGTTTCTCTAGTCAAGGGAAGGGTATTACGAATGTAAACTCCAAGTCCGTGCATATGTCTGTCAGAGTCCTTACGGCAGAGTGGGAGATATCCATGCATGTTAAAGTGGTTAGAGGGAATGGAGGAGTGTAGGTTAGTCTCACTTAGTGCTAAGATATCCGGGGTATTTGTTAAGAGAAATGCTTCAACATCAGCTAAGTTAGTTCTAAGCCCACGGATATTTGTGAATGAGAGCCTCAAGGGAGGAGGCAAGTTGAATTTGTTTGTCCCTAATCCTGGTTTAAGCTTATTTTTAGATTGTACTGTCGTCATATTTTTTTTAAGAGTTTCGGTAAGGGGGAGCTAAACAAGAGGTTATGCGGAGCTTCAGACATGCATCACAAGTAGACCATCAGCTGACCTTTCTCCAATTAGGATTGTGGCCTCAGGAAAGCCCACCGGGGATGAGTGCAGGGTCCCTTTCCATGCGCGTCATGGCACTGCAAACAACCCGATATTATTCAACTGTTGATGGAGCAGCCGCTCTAAGCGCTACCAAAGAGTTAGGGCTCCTGTACTACCAGTCGGGAACAGCAGCCAGGAACTGTCAATCCGGTACCCTCAACCCTTTAGAAGAAGGTCAACCCAATCTAACCGCTCAGGCATATCTTATACTCAAGCACTCTCAAATGTTCAGTTTTAGGGGTGGGGCATGCTGGGAATGGGGAAGAACGGCGTTCATTGCCCTAGCCAGGAAACAAGATCTACCGCTGGGTGTTTCTGTCGAATCACTGAGATAGTGTCTCTGCGCTTGACCAATAGGCAAAGAAGGAGTATGGAAGCCGGGCGATAGACAGAGCCTATCTACTCCTTAAGCAATTTAGGTTTGCAAACCGGTGAATTTGTTTGAGTCACCAGCTCTAGGAAGGTTGTCATCCAAGACTGAAGAGGCCTCTCTCCCCTTTGATTTAGTTTCAGAGTTTTCCTTCTCCTAGACGGATGATCTGGGAAGACCTACTGGGTCCGTCAGCCCTGAGAGGGTTTTCTCCGCGCCTAGGTTCTAATCCAGGTATTTCTGCGACCCCGCGTTGTTAGTGTTACTGGGTTAGTTTGTGGGGGATTATATCTACTGATTAGTTACACTCCTCAAAGTGATTTAGGGACATGCTATTTACTTGTTAATGGATAAAGGGGGTGGGTGAAGTTCATGCAGTGTAAGCGTCTATGTTTGTAAGAGGGCTTGTTAAGGAGGAGATAATGTGATTTTAGTCGTACATTTTTTTTTTATTTTATTAATGTTAGCTTAGGTCTAGTATAGTGTTACAGTATGAGTAGGTATTAAGAATTGAGCTACGAGTTGTGCCCGAGCTATTTTAGATGATAGGAGGGTTAAGATGTAAGTGCAATATAGCATGGATAAGACAGCAAGTATTGAGTCATGCATAATTAGGTGAATAGATATATATGGGCAGGTTTTCAGTAGGTGCGAATAGAGTTGGAGTTGTAGGTATTTTTTAGTAAGAGTCATGGGGGGTTTCCATAACAAGGAGTGTCGTTTCAATAACGTAATTAATCGTTGCAAAACTCGAGACAGTTGTGTAGTGCATATCGCTTTGTTTCTGGGTACTTTGGCTGTTAAGTACCTGCCTTTGTGTGCATAGGCTGTTAAGTCCCTTACTGGATAGGAATGATCTGTAATGCATGCCTTAGAGGTAGAAATGTATAGATGTTTGGTGATGGTTATTAAAACAGTTTGCATGTGAGGGATTAGGGGCTGGAAGTTAGCGATTCAACTACAGATGCGGAGCAATGTGGGAGTTTAGTGGCGGATAGGTTGGGAGTAGATTGTTAGCGTTCAAGAGAAGAGGGGTTATTTATTTACAGATGGATTTCCATTAGGATTTTTGAGTTACAGGTAAGGTTAGTCTGAAGAAGGGAGGAAATTTTTTTATTTTATTTATTTATTTTTTTTTTTTTTATGCATGCAGGTAAGACAAACGCAATCGTCTTGGAGGTAAAATGTATAGGATTTCGTAGCTAGCTATTAGGTTTTTCCCTCCCAGTTATAGGGACAGCTAATTCGTTGGGATTTGGAATTGTAGTCATTAAGGTCAGGCGCAGAGTGTTGCATCTATTCAGAAAATTAGCCCTAGTATCACAGCTGGGATCATGCATATTGCAGTTAAAAATATAGTGCCAGTCAAGTTATGAGCCACGTGCAGTGGTTTGGTATGGTATGGGTATCATGGAGGACACTTACATACAAGCAAGCGTACGGTGATTTCATATATTAAGTATACTACTTAAATAAAGTTCTTCTGTCTTTTATAGTAGAAAGAAAGAAAGGTGGTCCTATCTCTTCTATATTCTTGCATAGGCTATTCGTTTTCGAGTAGAGTTCTTCTGACCTTAAAAACGGCTCGCGTGGGACTAAGTGTTAGAGACCAATTTTACGCATATGTAATTAAAGTGCATTAAATAAATACATTTAAAGAGAAGGTATACACAGTTGGTAAAAGCAAAAAGAGAAATAAAGAAACAAAGTGAATAAATAAATAAAAAATAAAGTAAGAAACGACTCGCATGGAAGGTCTTCCTCTAGTGTTTCTGCAATTTCCTTAGATATCTGTTCATTTGTTTTCCCCTCATGTCTGTTATAGAGCGTGGTGTCATCAGCAAATATACCTATCTCAGAGATAATTTTATCAGGGAGGTCATTTATGAATATCAGGAATAATAAAGGTCCAAGGATCGACTCCTGAGGTACACCCGCATTTATATTATATTGTTTTGGCGTACGATCGTCTAGGACAACCTGGATTTTTCTCTTACTTAAGAAGGATTTAATTATGTCCAGTGATACCGTTTGATCTGATTTTCCTGAGAAGACTTGTATTTTGAAGTGATTTATTGAAATAAAATAAAAAAGGCACATTATTGAAAACTATACAAATAAAAATTAACAAAATTCTGAAAAACATGAGAAAAAATTAGTCCTTATTTGTACTTTCAATAAGAAAATTATAAAAATATATTTCTTTTTTAGAAATAAAACTTTTCATTTGAAATTTTATAATAAATATGTTTATGACATTATAGAAATAAAAAACAAAATTAACTTTGGGCAGATTTGTTTGTTGGCGATTAGGTTACATTGTGCCAACCATCGCATTGTACTAATGGCGTCCGAAGTTTCGTTTAATAAGTCTTTCATTGTTTTGGTGATGCATTCCTTCATAAACAAAATATTTTATGTTGTAAAATTAAGATGTGCGGATGGTTAAGAATTAGATGAAGATGCAATGAAACTTGAATGAAACAGATTGCATGGAGTATTGCTGCCACATCTGGGTTGGTACATCTGCCACTAGTCTGTTGCTCCTAGATGGGGTTCTAAAAAGAGTCATCAACTGAACAAGTCCTGAACTTTCAACTAAACTCCAACCTCTGTCCCATTGCTGAAACATAGCATCCTTATGCCTGTTTTACAAGTATTCTAATGGCAAGTGCTTTCAGGAACTAAAAGCACTCGACGACAATATCCTCAGCAAACCTGACAAGCAGCAAAATCCCACCCATACACTGTAGAGATTCTATTCAAGTAGCTTTTTCCCTTGAACTGCTGCTCTTTGGAATTCCCTCCTGGGCCTCTGCTTCCCTGACTGTACTGACATGGAGAAATTCAAGTGTAATGTAAACAGACATCTCACTGCTCAACTCTATAAATAATATCCCTGCAAATCTGGTCCCAAATAATAGCCCCCTCACAACTGAGTGGCTCTGTGCCTTGTTTCGGGTGAAATGAAAGTAAAAAAAATAAAAAGATTTTATTGTCATAGTCTAAAAACTAGGACTGCTTCACTATAAGCCCCGAAACAGAAGAGGAAATATGAGACACAAGAAGGAGGAAGGCATGGGGCTGCTACTACTAATACTATAAAATCCCTTTATCTATTGAAGCAGAAGTATATTGGGCTGTAAAGGTTTGAAAACGTTTTATGGGGAAGGGAACAAGTTCGAGGATAGTTCATTGGTTCTATGCCAGAGATCAGTTTGCCCACCCTGTTGGATTTATGCAGTTTGACAGGTGTGGACAAAGTTGGCAGATGAATACTTGGAGTGGTTGATAGGTGACCATCAGCTGGCCTTGGACCTTGTGCTAAGATATTGGTGTGCAACTAAGGAACTTGGTGTTTGCCGCAACAAATTTTCAGCTGGTGTTGGCACTTCATGGTGTCTACCTTGCTGTTTGTTGGTTTTAATGACTACCAGTTTCTGCAATGGATTACATGCCTGGCCAGTTTTATCAGGTATGACCTTGGCTCTTCAGCAATCTGTATAATCTTTTCTGGTTCCCTGCCCCTGGTTCTTTTGTTCTGAACATGAACCAGTTGATGGTTATGTAACTGTGTGTGTTGATTGCTATTCTTTCAATCATACCATTCCTTTGTTTCTTTTTTGCTCTTCACCAGCATTATCTTTGTTGTTTTGAGACCAGTGGATTCCTCATGGATCTTCCATTCAGTAACTCTGCTGAGGATTTGATTTGAGCCGATAGCAGTGTGGCCCTGTTATCCATTATTGCTAGGTACTTTTTTCTTATATTTAAAACGTAAGAAAAAAAAAGTCTCCCATGTAATAAACATTTCCCAAATTATACCTGCACTATTATCTGAACTCAGAAACACGTGGCTTTTTTTCTCTCTTCAGTATGCATTACTTCTAGCTAGTCTAAACTTAATATGTAACCCTAAAGGTATTACTTCTTAACCAGTTTTTTAAACGTGTTCTTCAAATGTAAATTAATAAAAAATAACCAGACTTGCCAATTTGATAAAAGTTCTATTATAGCATATTTATTATGGGGTGGAGCTGGAATGCTCGAAAATTCTGGCATGAGGTAGATAAAACAGTGTTGAATTAAAAGAAATAAATAAAGATACAGAACCCACCAAGTTCCCCCACCATCACCACCGCCACCCAACATACCATTTAAGTACCGGCATAAAACCAGATTGGTTGGCTAACATCTCCTTCTTTTATGCTATGCACTCAAGAACGCTAAGTCAAACTTCGGGGACCCAAAGCTAAGAAATCTTTCTATCCGTAACTTTTGAAGTCTACTACCCTAAAAGCACTAACATTTGTGTATTGCAAACTTTTTGTTTTATTTTTTCCTTATTTCAGCTTTGACTTTAATCCTGAACATTTTAACTGCACTTGTCTTGTTTTCTTTTTATTTATTTATTTTTTTTCCTAAATCTTTTTTTGTCAAATATACTATTATTAACCAATACTTTTTCTTATATTTAAAACGTAAAAAAAAAGAAGTCTCCCATGAAAATGAACTTCCCAAATTATATCTGCACTATTATCTGAACTCAGAAACATGCAGCTTTTTTTTCTCTTCAGTATGCATTACTTCTAGCTAGTCTAAACTTAATATGTAATCCTAAAGGTATTACTCTTAACCAGTTTACAGGTTTTACATAAAGGTTTACTTCACAAGATCTCCAGCTATAGTATAGTTGGAAATGTCTTCTCAATTATTAAATCATTTCCCTCTGATAGGTTCATAAGAGTAGTGGTTGATGGGCAGAAATAAGAAGCTCTTAGTATTAATGCTGGAGTCCCTCAGGGGTCCATCCTGGGCTCTACTCTCTTCCTGATCTATATTAATGATCTTCCAAATCACATCCTTACATCATTCGTAGACATCTATGCTGATGACACTACTATCTATGGTAGCACATCTAAGACCGTATACAACCAAGTTTTCTCTGCTTCTCTCTCCTCTGATCTTGAGCAAGTGGTACAATGGGGAAAAAGGTTGCTTGTTACTTCTAATGCATCTAAGACCAAGCTTTTATCTTTACATCATCAACGATCTGATCCCCATCTGGCATCAATTGAAATGAATGGCTCTCGTCTTGGGGAGGCCTCATATTTTGACAAGCTTCTGGACTTGACCTTTACTCCTGATCTTAAATGGAACACATACATTAAATCCGTTGCCAAGGCTGCTGAAAAAATGGTGGGATCCTTCTATCGATCCAGTAGATATCTCACTGCTGATGCAATTCTCTATCTATGTAAGAGTCAGGTACGTCCAAGGATGGAGTACTGTTGCCACATCTGGGCAGGAGCTGCTAGAAAGGACTTATCCTGCCTTGATAGAGTTCAAAATAGACTTTGTAGCCTTGTGGGGGGATGTCCTTTTCTCTTCCCTGCAACCTCTTTCTCACAGAAGAGATGTTGCGAGTTTGTCTCTGCTTTATCGTTATTTTCATGGCAGGTGCTCGGCTGAGCTCCATTCTATGATCCCCCCTTGCCAAACTTTCACAAGAAACACCTGTCTAGCAGAAAACATTATCACTAGTTTCCCCCACTCTTTATCTGTGCCTAAACCTAAACGTAGATTCCATGAGCAAAGCTTCTTTCTTAGAACTGCATGACTATGAAATTGTCTTCTGTTTTCCAGCTGACTACAATATGGTTGTCTTCAAGTCTAACGTAAACAAGTTTTTGATGAGCCGTTCCATATAAGTTAACAAATTTACCAAATTTCTATTACTAACGATTACTATATTGTCCAATTTCTACTGTACACTCTTTAACCCTTGTCCTCGAGTGGCATCTTGGTCTTGATAAGTGGTGATGCCTATGTAAAAAAAAAAAAAAGAAAGAAAGTTTTTTAAATGAGTTCTTTAAATTTAAATTAATACAAAATGACCAGACTTTCCAATTTGATAAAAGTTCCATATTTATTACGGGGTGGATCTGGAATGCTCGAACATTCTAGCTCGAGGTAGATAAAGGCAAAAAGTATCCATGCATTAATATGGGAGGGGAGACTATCTTCAAGTACTATCCTAAACTGGGAATGGGGCAACGGACTTATACTAAGTAGATATTAATAAGTCCTTCTCACCTTTTTTTTTTATATGCAGAGTAGATAATTCATGTGGATGTGTTATCGGCAGCTCCAGTAACTCTCGCTTCTCCTTTTTTGTCTTTCAGTCCTCATTTCCAATGAGTGATTTTTCTGACAAAGGGTGAAGAAAAAGCTGCTTTCCAGGTCAGTAGTACTTCGTGAACAGTAGCCTGAGACGTCGGAAATTTTCTGTTTTTATGTCTATCCTTGTGGTCATGTCACTAGTAAGGGGGCTGATGTTATCTGCCTGATAGTCAGGGACCCGAACCTTGGATTAACCACTAAGGAGGCTGTCCTATCAGCAGGTGCAAAGTACCGGGGCTGCTGTATTGCCATTTGGTGAATGGATACTGGACCATGCAGTAGTTTCTGGTAGGGCCTCTCGATGCCATACTAGTGGGTAACTGTTCGGGCCATTAAACATATTTTTTCTGTCCTCTAGTGGGATGAATGTAGTTGTTGTAGGATGTATAGTTGGAATGAAAGGTGTCTAATAATTTTGTTGCCTTTAAAAAGTATCTCATCCTGGAGACTAATTTCGTCCCTATAGTTCCGGAAAACTTGTACATGAGGATGGCAGTTGAATCAGTCAGCTGACCATCCAGATGTAACAGTGTTGGTGAATTCTTTTAGTACTGGATCTGTGAATGTTTCTGCCTTAATATCTTGTTGAGGATATGTTGAGGTATGTGTTAAGTTGATGTTGATGTTGACGTCTACATCACTGATTATTTCCCCTTGGCTTGGTAACATCCTGGAAATGCAATTGGCTATCAAGATGGATTTTTCTCACTTGTATTTGACTGTAAAGTCATAGCCTTGGATTTTAAGTAATATTCTTGCTAACCTTAGTGGTTCATTAGTAAGGTTCTTTAAGGCTATTAATTCTAGCGGTTTGTGATCTGTTTATATTGTCACTGTTGGCCCCATATATAATGGTGGAATTTTTCCAATCTCAAAACTGCTGCTAGCATTTCGTGTTCTTCATTGAAGTATCTTGTCTCTGACAGGGTTTTGCTTGTTAGAGTGACTGGCATTCCATTTTGCATGAGAGTTGTGCCTAGTCCAGCTGATGATGCATCTAGTTCTATATGGATTTCGGGTCAAAATATTTAAGCACAATTCCATTTTCTATTTCCTCTTTTAGAGGGTGGAATAATAACATTTTTGCCATAGAAAAGACAACACGATTCCATTTCTGTTTGATGAAAACGGGTTTTCTTTTTTCTTTCAAACCATCTACTAGTTGGCGAATTGTGTACAAATCCAAAGAGCAATAGGAGCTTTCTATCATGTCTGAAGGTGACACAATGTTCAACGAGCGAATTTAGAAATGTGCCGTTGTACAATATATGCTCTCTACTGATCCAAGTTATGACAACAGGACCATTGCCAACACCCTCAAAATGCAAATCCGGATGGTTCAATACTTGAGGGCACAGCTCAACAAAGTTTCTGGCCACGGTTATGGTCTTTGGTATGGTTTCAAGTGAGGGCCACATCATGCCACCTCACATTTTCAAAGTTGGCTTGAAAGTCAACATCAAGGTGTACCTGAATGTGCTGAAGAGTGTGGTGATCCCCTGGTGCAATTAGGTGACTGCTGGCAAAGCTTGGGTGTGGCAGCAGGACTAGGCACCGGCTCAAAAGTCCAAATAGACTGAGGCTTGGCTTCAGAAAGAGTGGTATGACTTTGTACCCTTCTTTCACTGGCCCCCTCCTTCCATGACCTGAACCCACTGGACTATTTCGTTTGATCATACATCGAGAACATCACCAACATGACCTCTCACAGCACCAAAGCCAGCCTGATCGCCGCTATCTGCCGAGTATTCGCCGAGCTCCTGCAGGCACTTGTGGAAAAGGCATGTTCCCAGTTCCATACTCGTATCAAAGCAGTGATTGAGGCTGAAGGTGGCTACATAGAATTCATGTCAGATCTACGACATAATCTAGTTTCCTGAATTGATTTTTTTCAATAAAAGTTTTAAAATAAATCTGTAGTGTTGTTTTGTTTAGGGTGACAATTTTATCGTTCCACCCTTTATTGTTTGGTCCAGATGTTTTTATTTTTTAAAAAACATGAACATAAAGTTTTTGTAACACATTATTGAATACAAATAAATATAAGAAACTTATAATAACACAAAACTGAGTTTATTTTTTTTTTATAAAAACAAAATGGCCATTTTAAATTTTTTTAACAAAACATGAACATATATTATTGAAATGCATGTGAATTTTGAGAAAATTATTTTTTTTCTTTCAAAATGTTAAATTTTCATAATAAAGTCAAAACATTTATTATGAATTTTTCGATTCAGTCCTGTCTACCCCTGCTATGCACTCTCCAAATGTCTCAACTGAAAACTAAAAAATTTCTACATTTTTTTATCATTTCCTTTCATTGAAATTACAATACAATAAATGTTTTCCATATTTGTAGTGTTTCCAAATTTGATCAGCGCTCAGCATATTCTGTTGGTTTACCTAAGCTGCAGGAATATCCATTCGCATAAAAACTTTTCGTTTTCTTCATAAATATCTTTTTATTTTACTTGTCTTCACACAAGGTCAAATGGTATTTTTTACACTCCACAGCGATTCAAAAAAGTGGTAGAAAAAAATCAAATATACAACAAATAAATGTTACCATAACCAATACAAGTTACTTTGCAACCTACCTGCATCATTTTTTGGTGATTTTTTAAAAGTACTTTTAAATGCTTTTTATTTCATCTCAAATATTAACTCTCTTTATGGCTTTTAGTTTCCAATCAAGATGACTGCCGTCTTGTCCATTTTTGCAGGCCTTGTAATTTTTTTTAGGAATGGGGGGAGGGGATTCGCCACTGGAGAGTCCCGTCTACACAAGGAAAGTTTTCTTCTTTCTTTCTTTAGATGGGGGAGGGATCATTTTTATTTCTTGCTTTATTTTTTAGGAAGTATCAAAATCTCCCTGTTTTTGCTCTCATTTATAAATTAATTTGGGAAGCATCATGGAGAGGGAGGAGCGTAGTTTTTAATGTGGAAAATCTATCTCTCCTAAAAATGTGTGAAAATAAGTTCGTTTCATAGGCTTCATGGATAAAAATATCTGAAACGACAGGTCATGAAAAGAGGAGGTAAAAAAAAATCCTGAAATTGCGAGAATAGTCAAAAATTTACTTGTGACTCCATAAAATCAATTAGCTACAATCGTGACCTGAAGGTCATGCTACCATGTGCAAACAAAGAAAAAAAAAATAAAATAAAATAAAGCCTAATAGACTTTTCCTTTGGTCGACATTGGTAACAATTTGCTGTAATGGCAGAACTTACTCCATCTATTCATAATCCTTGCAATCATACTAGCACCTGTTCCACCCTGTGCTTCAATGTTATCACCAAGATAACAAAACCTCCCGACAAATTCAGTAGCTTTGTCATCCACATATACTTTCTCCATATCTGAGTTTTCATCCATCTCCATTATTTTACACTTCTTGTACATAAATTGGTTATCCTCTCTTAACCAATTCCATTACATTTCTTGGATATGCAATGCTAATAAGTACACAAAAAACTGAATTGTACCTGATTCACTTTTCACAAGTGTTTTGAATAAGTGGCACTGTTTAAGTACATACGAGGTGCCTTCAATAAGTTTCCAGACTTTTTGTAAAGGCATTTACAATTGTTGTAGACTCTTGAAGATTCAGTATGTTATTGCTATGCATCTTATGAGATGACTGGCCAGTTTTTATAATTTCAGGTTCAAATGAACAGCTACAGCAGGAATTGGGTCACACCCTACTAAAGCCTGATTGTCACAGCTGGTGATTTTATAAATGCAATTTGGATGTGAGGAGGACACCTTAGAAGAACGACATGCAATAAAATTCTGTTTTAAACTCGGGAAAAATGCCATAGAAACGTATGAAATGCTTCAGACTGTTTTTAAACCATCTGGCATAAATGGAGCATCAGTTTTGGAGTGGCATAAAGGATTCTAGGAAGGCAAGGAGTCTGTGAGAGATGATGAGAGGTGTGGGAGGAGTAAGGAAGTGAGAACACCAGAGATTATTGGCCAAATAAAGAATTTCATGGATAAGGATCGTCATGTGTCTATATAGACAACAAGTGCACAGTTTGATGCCAGTGTAGGAACTGTACACACAATTATTTGCGAGGAACTGAAGATGCAGAAGATTTGCTTTAAGTTTGTTCCAAGAGTGCTCTATCCTCGTCAAAGACTATTTGACCAAGGTGGACATCAAGACAGTTCCTCACCCTCCCTATAGTCCAGACCTTGCTCCCTGTGACTTTTGCTTATTCTCTAAGCTCAAAGAAAACTTTAGAGGCTGTCGTTATGAGACAATTGAGGAGAGGAAAGAGACTGTGACAAGGGTCATTGATACACTCACACAGGAGATTATTTCGAATGGGACTAGAGTTTCATGTATATACTATCAATAAAAGTGGCCATATGAAAAAGTTGGGAAACTTATTGAAGACACCTTGTAACTTTAACTTTTTAATTAAAGACTTACCTTTTAATTGACTCATTCCTTGAGGAATTTATAAAAACGAGTGGTTTATGTGCATATCCGAAGAAAGGAATAGGCTTCACAGAGAAGAAACAGGAGGTGGGGAGAAGGAGGAGGAAACTGGGAGAGGGGGTAAAGAGATAAGGAGTAGAGAAAGAAGTTTTCATAGAAATATGTTACACTTTTGTTCCGGGCAACACCAGATAGCCCTGCTAGTGAATAATAATAGTTAATGTATTTAGAGCGGCTGAGGATCTAATTGCGATGTCAACGGTGGCACTAAATATTGTCACAACAAAATAACTGACAAAACGTTGATATTTAATCGAGGCCATCTCAGTTGGATGCCCAAGTCAAACGATTTTTATGAACAACTTCTTTTTTTATAAACTGAAAAATGCGTTCGACATTTACAGTTTTCGAGGTAAATCGGTGAAAATAGGGAGAGAAAAATTTGCAAAACGTTAAAAAAAAAAAAAGCACCAAAATAAAAACCCAATCAAATTATGTACATTATTTTTGATTGTCGGCAAAAACATGGCAGTTAGAAATGGATAATTATGAATGCGTTAGCCTCGAGTCGTTTATTTCACTGACCAACAAAAAAAAAATTGTTATGGTACCTAAGATGTTTCAACTGTTTTTATCTTGAGGCACTGATTCTAGAAATGCTGTCAATTTTTTTTTCAATCAGGTCTTGTTTTTCTGCTATCATATGCTGCTCTCTATAGGAAGCAGATAGCTACGATAAAAACAGGCAAATCGAAGAAACTATATTTGGCGCTTGTACAGTATCAGAACGAAATTTAAAACATAATCGTAAAACAGAATTTCACATGAAAACAATGGTATCTACGTATTCCTTGTATTTTTAAGATGATTATATACAAAAATTACGAAAATCGATAAGTTAGAAAATAATTTATTAAAGAAATAGAAGTTGAACAAAACGATAGTATTTGCTTATGGAAGACACAGGAGAGTTAAAAAGGGAAGTAATTTCTTCCCGATAATTCTTGGAAAACTCAGGAAAAGTTTTCTGAATTTTTCAAATGGACCTGAGGAAATTGAATCAATGTGATATTTATTATTTTTGCTCAAATAAATCTGTACTTTTGATTTCCTGCATGCCCATGGACTTTTGGCAGGTTCGCAAATGTGTTTCTGTCAGAGGGAGATGTTAACGAGACACAAACCCGATTTACAGGACGAATTTAACTAGAGGTGCAGTGATAGCAAATACAACAAAAGTGTATTCGTATGAAGGGGAAGTATATTTTCCAGGTCAAATCTTGATCTGCAAAGCATTTTGTTATTTATCTACAAGTGAGCTCATGAAAAAGCTACATATAAAACTACAGCTCTTGAATGTCAAATGGGATTCCACAGCACTATCACGCATTACCGACTGCTAATGCGTGAGTTGTGTATTAACTATTTTGTGAAGCACCCATAGAGAACTGGTGCTGAAGGCTTTGTTGTGGAAATCGACGCAAGCCTATTCACCAAACGAAAATGCAACACAGGGTGGATGCCGCAAAAGTTATTGGTTTTTGGTGGCTATGAGAAGGCCAATAAAGCAGATTTCCTCATGACTGTTCCACGCAGAGATGCAGAAACGTTGATCCCAATCATCAAACATTTCATCCAACCAAGGATAACAATGGTCTCCAATTGCAGGAGAGCATACAACTCTTTGTCTACTGAAGGATTCCAAATTTGCGTGTGAATCACCAATACTATTTTGTCAATCCCAGCACAAACTACGTGAAATGCATGTGGCTCGAGGCCAAGAAGTGCAATAAGGCAGGATATAGTACTCACATGAATGGTCAAATCCTATCTCTCTGAATTTATGTGGAGGCAGAAATTCAGGAACAACCCACTTGAGGCTATTTTTAATGCAATCAAAAACCAGAACCCAGTTGATGCATAAAAAATCTCTTCATTGTCAATTCAACATTTATTTTATTTTTACGTTATTTAATTTTTACTCAAACCATTATTTTTATATTCACAATTAAAACTTGAAGTTTACAACAAAAAAATTTTTTTTCTAAAATGAGGGACTCCGGCATCATCGCGCTTGATAGACCAACATGTAAGCATGGTGGCATTCCAACGACCTTGATAGCGAACTTCCATGTCACTGATGTCTTGATGGAAGCACTCCCTTTGCTTGTCGCTCACACCATCTAGATTTTCTGGAATATGGGCAAGATGGCTGCGCAAAAATGTAGGCTGATGCTCATATTTGCACCCAGTCGATAGATTTTTCCGAATAAGAATTTTACCACATTGTTAAACGTTGTCCAAGCACTCAATTTTGCAGGATTCATAAAATTACAGAAATTTGTGTCATTCATTAAATTTCGAATCTGCGGTCCATAAAAAATTCCAGCTTTTAATTGTTCTATGATTAGGCCTGGAGATTTCATGCAAATATATTTGAAACAGTCGCCATCTTTCTCCAGAGCCTTCACAAAATGTTTCGTGACGCTAAGCTTTATGTGAAGAGGAGGAAACACAATTTTTGAACACTCCACAAAGGAGAAGCCAAAACATTGAGAGAGCCAGGAATTAGTTCACTCACACAAGCCAATCTTTTTTTATCTAGTGCTCTGTTCTTGCCCTGCTATCCCACAAACACAATAATCAAGGAAATTTTGTGTAGCCATCTTGTAGTCCCAGGAGAAACCCAACCATTTACAAATCGATACATGTGGCGTATTTTTCTTATCTAAATCGTTTTTATGTATTCTTTTTAACTGTGCCTCTCAAATTGCTTATTTAATGGACTATTGGCCACAGATCCCTTAATGTCTATTTTAACAGCCCGTGACTCGGCTAGTGGTCGTGGGTGCATGTGTGTGTGTTACATATAATACATGTAACATGACGACATACATATCTGCTGCTGGGGGGGGGGAATTTGTGGGAGCTGAAACCTGTTATTTACTCCGCTAGACAGATAATAATTAGATAGATAGATAGATAGATAGATAGATAGATAGATAGATAAACAAACCGATTACTGAATACATGCTTTCTACCTGGTGTTGAAGACATACATTTTCTAATGCTCCCATTTAATTTAAGAGGAACCAAATATACCTACCCCGCTAGCAAAGGAAGCTGTCATACCATAATCCACTGTAAAACAAAATCCACAATTTATGCCATATGGTGCTAATCTTTGTGCCATGTCGGAATTATGCCTCAGTCACTTATGATCTCCATGATCTCTTAGTAAAACCAAATTTCCAATTCCAGGAGCATCTGCTCTTGTCGACACTATTCATGGTCGATAAAATCCTTGGCATTCAGCCTAAACAAAAATTGAGACCCTTTGCCTCATCGACATGTACAAATCATCAGCCTAATTTTACAGACAAGCTCTTCTTCTGCGGGTGACACCACAAAACTTCAACATCCCAGGCCTTATTCCCTCTGTCATTATCGACATTCAATCACACTACTAATTCTGGGGAACAAAGCAGAAAAAAACCTTTAGCTACAACCTATCTGATGGTCAGCACACTAATTTTCAAAGATACCATTTAACTTCACCAGAACCGGGGGGCTATGACCATCCGACCATAGAAATCCACACCTTAACTAACTTAACAATTTGCACCATCCCCACGGTACCTAGCGGATCCTTAGCAAGTGGTGAAGTGTCATGTGGCAATTCCATCCCCTGCTGAAGTGTCGAGGTAACCAAAATCAGGGAACTCTCTCTCTCTTACAACTTTAAAGGCCCTAACCAAGTATCTTGATATTACCACTCCCCCATAAGAATTGATTAAAATGTCGATCCCATTTATTCTACATCATCGACACACCTGAGTGGTTGCAACACAATGGCCCAGTGCCATCGTGGTTGTCTACGCATAACATTGGGGTACATTTGGTTTAAAAGAATCAGCCTTCACAAACATCCAAAAACTGATCTGGTTCCACCATCTTGCATCTTAAGGTCATGCGGAGATTTCGACAACCATCCCATCACAGCTATAACACACTTTCTATAAGCACATGACTCCTAGAATGGATTTTCCTTATAACAATACAAGAGCATTTCATCCTATGCCTTCCGCCAAATCTACACAAATTCGGAGAAAAATCCAACAAAAAATAACAACAAAACAAACAAAAAATTTGCGACCCTCTCTAAAATCAGAATAAAACCCGACTTAACTCTGACCCTTCCAATACTTAAGATAAACTCGCTGACACTTTTCTCATTCTCGGTAGTCCGTCTTTTTTTCTATTTGCTTTCTTCGTATCTGCTTAACTGTTACATCTTACTTCTTTTCTTTTTAATAATTACTCTTAATTAATAATAAGTACGCCATAAGCCAAGGTTCACTCGACTCATTCCGCGACACAATACAATAGAAACAAAACAACAACAAAATTGTACAAAAATGGTGTAAAAACCATATACTGTCGTTCACATAAAATGATTCCCTTTAACAAAACATTTAAAATACAATTATTTCACTAAAGTACATTTCATTTACCGTCCTTCTCACATCAAACAAAAAAGCAACAGTTCTGTTAAAACCTGAACACAAAATTTTCACGTCAACAAGATTCAACATTACATGATGTCCATGAATCACAAAGCAAATTAACTGCACTGCATAGTTCGATTTAAATCTGAAAAAAAAAACAATTTTCTTCCCTGTTTTTTTTCTAGAAAAATACAAAAATATAACTCAATGCAAACGAAACAAAATATTTTTCCTGGGTGACACCAAACAGCCTAGATCAATTCGCTTCAATTTCTTTCTTTTTTCTTATTTTTTTCCTTCTTTCTTCCCTAAAAGAAAACGATCAACAACGCAATAAAACATTTAAAAGCTTTCAGCGACGAAATTTCTTTTAAAACAGCACCATAAAAAATACAATAAAACATTAAAATATTTTCAGCAATAAGAATTCACAATTTCTCGTAAAAACAACATAAAAACAAAATAAAACATTAAAAAACAATATTATCAGAAACCGCTTCATTATGATTTTTTCCTTAGAAGTCATTCACATTTCAAAACATCGCAATGGTTCATGCAAAAAGTTTCTTATTTTTAATTAACAAAAAAAAAATTGCAGGAGACGCTAAGTACACTATTTAATTGAAACATTCATCTTCGCCCACACCTCTGCTATATAAAAGATTCGATTGCTGCCTCGTTGTATATCAGCTTGCACGTGCACATATGCACTCATGAGGATACTTTTTCCATAGAAGTAAACCCTGACCAAATATTCAAAATCACATAGTATTCGCAGCCCAAATAAAATTTCCTCACTACGGCTACCCCACAGCTTTTCCGAGGAATGGTGCACCTTCTCCAAGTGATATTATCTCAAGTAATAGTACAAAGCTGGATACTCCACCAGACTAGATAAATTCTTGTCCTGGAATCCAGTAAGACCATGAGACCAACATGAAAGATATACTACAACGTATAAAAATGGTTAATTGGGGAGGGGAAAATTATGTTCTCAATTTCTTTACTAACTCAAGAACTTTAATGGAACATTCGAATATTTATGTATCTCATATAGAGTTCAAGTGTTAGCCCCAGGTTGTGGGCCCCATAGTTTCTGAGAACTTCGACTGAAGTAAAATAAAACAAAAAGCATATAGACACACCATAGCAGCCGTACCTTGCTTACAAAAACACTCTTCTTTCTCTTTTTTCCGTCAACTCTCGTCCGGTGCTTTCTTTCTCTCTTTTTTCCCTCCGTTTTTTTTTAATGCATATATTTAATACACAATTAACAAACGACAAAATTAAACAACATTCTTATAAAACAACAAAAAATCACTAATCATTTAAAAACAATCATAAAACCATTTTTTTAAAACAAAACAAAACAAAAAACGATCCTTCCAAACTCAAAATTTTCAATTGTTTTTTTCTCGTCACACACACACACACACACACACACACACACACACACACACACACACACACACACACACACACACACACACACACCAAAATAAAAACGAGCAATAACATTGGACCCTTTTTCTTCGCTTAGATAACAAAAAACACCATTTTATAACATTTAACTTTTTTTCGACAACACGCGTGTTCATTTTTGCTTCTGTATTTTTCTTTCTTTTTGTATACTATTATATATTTAAAAAAAATTCTTTCTTAGCTCTTTTGTGTGTGAGTGTGTGTGTGTGGTTTTTTTCATTAAAGATTTATTTTGACTGCCGTTGTCTATTTTTTCTATGCGTCTAGTTCAAAATGCGATCTCCATGTATTTCGTTGTGTCTATTTTTTCTTTGTTTTTTCTTTTCTTTTTTCTCGTGTTTTTTCTTCTTTACTTTTTTCTCATTTTTTTTGTTGCTTTTGTGATCTGCAGCTTGAGACCACAGAAGGTCACACGGCAACCAAATGTTGCATATTCTTTCTTATCTAAATTATTTTTTATGTATTCTTATCTAAATGTGCGTTTCTAACTGCTTATTTAACGGACTATTGGCCTCAGATCCCTTAATGTCTAACTCATCTAGTTGTCATGGGTGCATGCGTGTATTACATATAATTCATGTAACTTGACGACATACCTGTTTGCTGCTTGTCACTTCTGTTTAAAAGAAAAGCTTCAAGACATAGACCTAAGAAGAATTAGTGTTTTTAATATATATTTTATTAACTCCTCAGGAATCTCGTCACAGCAGAATTGGAGTGAATCTTGGCCTTTGCGTTCTTCTATGGCTCCATCCTGAGGCCGTCCCTCCTTCATGGGGAGAGCCATTTTAGCCCCTCTGTTTTTCTCTGCATCTTTGACCAACTCACTAAACTTAACTCAGTTAATTCAAACTGGAACACCTGACACGTCACGTCCAGTCAATATTCGGATACTTTCGGTGCAAATTGACCGGTCAACCAAGTTTGATACATGTCACAATATGACCCTTTGACACTTTCTGCACCTGCATGCTCGCCCAACTTATTGTTTCTCACGATTCAATCTGTTATTTACTCCGCTAGACAGGTAGCTAATTAGATAGACCGATAGATTGATCGATGGGTAGATAGATAACTGAATAAACGCTTTCTACCCGGCGTTGCCCGGCATTTACCTAACAATATGATCAATTGGTGCTGTCTGTATGAAATCTTTTCCAGATCAAATTTAATTTCATCATATTTTTCTTTGAGGGTCTTAAATGGCTTAGAGAAACTGATTCATATAAGTTGCCGTTGTGAAGAAGAACACAATTTACTTTAATGTTTACCACAATAATTGGTTTCTCTAGTTACACAAACGCAGCTGGTAGCATCACTCATAACTTGTTTACATCCCATTCCCTATGTTCCCAATCCATCTCCCTGATCGACAGGATCAGTAAGCCCCATTTTTAGATCTATTTCTGGCTACAGATCCTGAAGATTGTTTAACAAATGTCCATAGCCTACTCGGAAATGCCAATCTTATTGTGATAATGCTAGAAATCTCCTTAATTTCTCAACCCCAAGTTGAGGAGTCATTACTTAAAACGACAGGGTACTATAAGAAGGCTGAATTGGAAGCTATAAGAAATCGTATCACACATGCTCCACGGTGTAGATGTAAGGTATTAGCCAGGCAACGCCGGTTAGAAAGCATTTTTCTATCTATCTATCTATCTATCTATCTATCTATCTAGCGAGTAAACAAAAGATTGAATCGTGGGAAATAATAAGTTGAGCTAGCATGCAGATGCAGAAAGGGTCAAAGGTCATGTTTTGACATGTATTAAACTGGGTTGATTCGTCAGTTTGCACCGGAAGTATAAAGCGGGGACTGGACGTAACATGTCATGTGCCCCGGTTTGAGTAAGCTGAGCTAAGTTTTATTGAGTTGGATTCTGGGCGCCGTACGAGCAAGATGGGTTAAGAGGGCCTCCTCATGAGGGAGGTGACGGTCTCCAATAGAGAACCCACAAGTCCGAGATCGTCGATTTCACTCCATTCTGCGGAAGACGAGATGCCTTGGAATTATATATATATATATATATATATATATATATATATATATATATATATATATATATATATAAACACAAATCATCTTGGGTCCCTTTCTTAAAGTGTCTCTGATACAGCAGGTTCCAGCTCCCCAATGATAGTTGGCGAATCCCCCAGAAGCAGCAGACAAGTATGTTCTCATGTGTATGCGTATTATATGCTTCACACACACACACACACACACACACACACACACACACACACACACACACACACACACACACGCATACGACCACTAGACAAATCCAGGGCCGTTAAGATAGACATTTAGGACACGGGCACAATAGTTCGGTAAATAAACAGTTAAATAACACACAGTAGATAAGAAAAAATACACAACATCTTTTCTCTTCCAGCGGAACAGTGTGCAAATCAGCCTACTAAATGGTTCAAAGCAGCAATTGAAGCACACGTTCCGACATGGAAGTTCTAAAAAGTAGTATTGTGTCCCTTGGTCAGAAGGAACAAGGACGGTTTACGCACATTATTTACAATAATTGTTCTTGTAAAGTTATTATTTTTTTCTATTGTTAATAAATAGTTTCATGCTCAAGTTTCATGCTCATACGAAGTGTTTGTTGCAAAAAGCAGATTTGGATGATATTCAGGCAATAAAAGAAATAGCAATTCCAAGGGATGTTTTAACACTACAATCTTTTCCGAGTTTTGTAAGTCATTGTGGTTCTTTTTTACCAGAACTACACAAGTTTTGGGGGCCTCTTAATAATCATTTACTAAAAGATACTAAATGGAACTGGTCAAGCACACGCAAAAATCATTTGAAAAAATCAAATAACTTCTTCGTTCTTATACACTATGATTCATAATTGGACATTGCTGTTGTGACGGATGCTTCAAACTATGGATTTTTTTTTTTTTTTTTACACAGTGATCACCACTTATCAAGGCCCGGAAGCCACTCAGGGATAAGGGTTATTGCAAGTACATCACGTTAGTGAGGAGATTTTATGAAGTGTTTAATTAGGGGGGCGGTTCATTAGGAATTTGTTAACATTAGACTTGAAGACATCCAAGTTGTAGTCCGGAGGGAAGCAGGCAGACGGAACAGAGTTCCACAGGCGTGCAGTTCTAAGAAAGAAGCTTTGCTCATGAAATCCGCGTTTTGATTTAGGCACAGATATAGAGTGGGGGAAATTTTTCACAGTGGATTAAGCTAGACGGGTGATTTTCGTGAAAGTTTGGCGAGGGGGGACCAGGGATTGGAGTTCAGACGAGCACCTGCCATGAAAATAACGATAAAACAAGGATAGGCTCGCAACGTCTCTTCTGTGGGAGAGGGGTTGCAGGGTAGAGAAAAGGGCATCCCCCACTAAACCACGAAGTCTATTTTGTACTCTGTCAAGGCATGATAGGCTGTTTTTGGCAGCTCCTGCCCAGATATGGCAACAGTATTCCATCCTTGTTGGCTTTTATATAGATAGAGAATTGCATCAGTAGTGAGATATCTTCTGGAGCGGTAGAAGGATCCCACCATCTTTCCAGCGACCTTGGCAACAGACTTGATGTACGTGTTCCATTTCAGATCAGGAGTAAAGGTCAAACCCAGAAGCTTGTCAAAACATGGGGCCTCACCCAGACGAGAGCCATCCATCACAATTGATGCCAGCTGGGGATCAGAGCGCTGATGATGTAAGGATAGGAGTTTGGTTTTAGATGCATTAAAGGTAACTAGCCACATCTTCCCCCACTGAACCACGCGCTCGAGATCAGAGGAGAGAGAATCCGAGAGAACTTCGTCATTTACAGCCTTTGATGTGTTGCCGTAGATGGTCGTGTCATCAGCATAGATGTCAACGAATGATTTAAGTATGTGTTTAGGGAGGTCATTGATGTAGATCAGGAAGAGAGTTGGGCCAAGGATTGACCCCTGAGGGACTCCAGCATTTATATTGCAGGCCTCCGATTTTTGTCCATCTACCACTACTCTTATGAGCCTATCGGAGAGAAATGATTTAATGATTGAGAAAACATTTCCAGTTATACCGTAGCTGGAAATCTTGTGAAGTAGACCCTTATGCCATACTTTGTCAAAGGCCTTTGATATGTCAAGAGCAATTGCCCTAGAAAGGAAGCCTTTGTCAAGAGATTCACTAATCCTGTGGGATATAACCGTCAGCACATCTGCAGTAGATCTTGCAGAGCGGAAACCATATTGTGTGTCACTAAGAAGGTTGTTTCTGCTGAGGTGGTTGACTATTTCTCTATTTAATATTGATTCCAGTAACTTACTCATAACACAGAGAAGACTTATTGGTCTGTATTGAGAGGGAGATGACTTATCACCTGAATTCTTAAATACAGGGCAAACTGATGAGGTCTTCCAGGGGGTCGGAAAGCACTTCTCCTTAAGGCAGCGCTTAAATAGTTTCGTAAGTATGGGAGCAAGTTCTGGTTGAAGCTTTTTTAACACTATAATTGGGATGCCATCAGGGCCAGTTGCTTTACTGGAATCTAGGTTTTTTATTAGCTTGGCGACCTCATGCACGGATATTTGTATATTACCTAGCTTGTTCTGTGTTATAGGAGGAAATATGGGGAGTTGATGGCCTTCGTCGCATAGGGTAGAATTAGCTGCAAAGTTCTTTGCAAATAGTTTGGCCTTGTCTGACGCTGACGAGATAACCTCTGGTCCATTGATAATGGTTGGGATAGAACGCACACTTCTGTTCAGGATCCTATTTGTTATTTGCCAAAACTGGTGGGAACCAAGCCGCTGATCAGCTACCTTGGATTTAACAGACTGGGCATATAGCTCTCTTGCATTTTTTATTACTCTTTTACAGTGGTTGCTGGCAGTCCTGAAAGCAGCTTTAGTCTCAGTGCATCTATTACGTTGGTAGTAATGGAAAAAGTGATTTCTGTGCGCGATAGCAGCAGCACATTCTGGGGAGAACCATGGCTGGCTGTTAGGTTCAGAGCAGTAATATTACATATTCTTCCTGATGGGAACGAAAAAGCCATTACACACAAATCAAAATCATTGACGCCCACTGAACGAAAATCGAGAAAGAAACTCTAGCAATTATTTACGCTGCAAAGAAATATCAGAAAATGTTATGTGGCGTCATTTTACTCTGACCACAGACCACAGGTCTCTAACAATATTTTTGGTTCCAAGAAAAGAATTCCAGTCAATACAGCAAACCGCTTACAAAGATGGACAACTATGCTTTTAGATTATGACTTTTCCATAAAATACAAACCAAGCAGCAAATTTGGCCAGACAGATGCGTTATCCAGACTCATGCTTTTTTTTTAATCTAAAATCAGTGGAAGACACAGTCATTACTGCTATATCTGTGGAACCTGAAGTTGTCTCCGGAATTTTTCCACAGTAAGATCATTACCTGTCACTGCGGAGATGAGCCAGGAGGATACAGTTGCAGATCCATTATTACAGAAAGTTCGACATTTTCATTTCATAAGCTGGCCAAAATTTGTAACTATTTTTCAGCAAAGATCTTTATCCGAAATCAATAGAACTTTCCTTTTTGCTGAACGTGTTGTTGTCCCATTTAAACTCCAGAACAAAGTTCTCAAACAATTTCATTGTAGACATCAGAGGATTAATCGGGTAAAAGCCTTAGAACGTGGCTATTTATATTGGCCAAGCATGGACAAGCAGTTGGAGGAACTTGTAAAGAGTTGTACCAAATGTCAACTAGCAGTAAAACTTCCTCGGAAAAAAATATTGCATTCATGGTCTACTCCAAAAATTCCTTGCTCACGACTACATTTTAATTTTGCAGGACTAATAAATGGACAGCATTATCTAAAATTGTTTAATGCTTACAGTAAGTGACTAGAAGTCCTTCAGATGACTCGTACTTTCTCGAATGAAACTGTAAAGAAACTGCAAGAAATTTTAAGCAAATCAGACGCCCCTGAAATCTTAGCTTCTGATAATGTTGCCGCATTTACCTCAGCAAAATTTTCTGACTTTTGTAAACAAAACAGTATTCAGTGCTTCAGATCTCCACCCTTCAATCCACAATTAAATGAACAAGCTGAATGGTTTATCGACACATTTAAGTGAGCAGTCTTGAAGTTAAAACGGAAAGGAACTACTCGAGAGATCATATAAATAAAGTAGCTACAGAGCTAATCCACATCCAAATTGGTTAAATGGAAGGTCCCCTGTTGAAGTACTGATAAACAGAAAAATACGTTTCCTAATGGATGCTTTTCGTTCATCATCAAATAATCTTTACCAAAGAAACAGAACGATCGAAAAACTAGTACAATCGCCATAATGGAAAAGGTCACGACAATTCCTACCTGGACAACCTGTATTGGCAACAGACTACCGCAATGACAATGAAAAATAGACACAAGATAAGATAGTACGTCGTTCTGGAATATAATCTATGATGTAAATCTGTTTAGGTCAGACATGCAAATGAACTTCATCACTCATAGAGACAATCAAATGACAAATCATTCCCTTAAATGTTTTACTGGACAAATTTTAATCACCGAAAAATGCTCAAGCAATACGTTTTTAACAAATCAAGTCTCATAAAAAAGTCTAACCAGAAGGATGCAGCGAAGGTGCAAGCCAACTTTAACCCTACAAGTATATCCACATCAAGCATCCTGCAAGGATCATATTTTAAAGGGGAGGTGTTAAAACCAGAAATAAAAGGAAAACTCCTAAAGGAATAGTGTTCTTTACCTTGGATAGAAGAAATCAAGATGGCGGACACACATTATTTACAATAATTTCTATTGTTAAAAAAGTTTCATGCTCATATGAAGTGCCTGTATTTTCATAAATAACAACAACTGATATCATTCTTATGAACACAACAGTTTTTTGAATATGTTATACTTTCCATCGTTATTAATTCTGGGATACTTCAAATCTATTTGATCCAAAAGTTTGATAAGTGCTTTGAAAGTCTTGTCGACAATGAATCACATCTAGTCTTTTTTTAATGTTTGCATTTCTGATTCAATGATATATTTGGCTTCATATACTCTCTAACACCATTGTGATTAGACTGTCTTCCCGTTATCCATTCCATACCTGTTTAACCTTTTTGATAGAAGAGATATTTTCCTAAGTATCCACGTGATCATATGCTGTGTTTAAGTTATCCGTAATCTTGATTCTTATGCGTCCTGGTAATAAACTTACTGGTGTTGCATCAATTTGGGATATTTGGGAAGCACTTAGAGGTTAGCCCTTAGTCATTACACCCCGATAATAATAGAAATAGACATTCACACTACAATCGCTAAAACGATGCTTGATCGGCAGCTTACCTTCCAATGCAATACAAAAATATCAGTTTAATTTACTATAATATATTAATCTCTTCAACATTTACAGCGAATTATTTTACAAAAAATTGAAAATCAAGAAGGAATTAGCGTAGGCAGTCGTTAACATCAAGAATTTAAGATATGCGGATGGCACAGTCCTCATCGCAGACTCCAAATACAAACTGCAACAAATACTGATAACATTGACGGATGAAAATGAGAAGAAAAGGCTGCAACATAATGCTAAGAAGACATGGTGCATGGTTATCTTCAAAAAGGCTAAAATACCAAAACGCAATATCAAATGTAAAGGTGAAACCATCGGACGAGTAGATACACTCAAATGCCCGGGTTGTAGTATTACATCTGATGGTAAGATTGACTTGGAGATCAAGAAAAGAAACACGATGGTAAATCCACCTTCAATAACATGGAGTGTAGCTCACAAAGTAGAAATAAAAAAATTGAACAAGAATATCAGAATCTTGAAGACATATGGTCAATTCTCCTTTACGGTTTGAATGTTGAAGAGTCTTTTGGAAGCAGTGGAGATATGGATTTTTTTAAGGCGAATTCTATGAATCTTATGCGCAGAAAGGAAGACAACCGAAGAAGTCATGCGTAAGGCAGAGTACAGCAGATCGCTGTTCAATACCGTCCATACCAGACACTTAAAGTTCTTCGGCCATTAAATGTGGGTGGGCCGTTTGTTAAAAAGCTTGATATTAGGAAACATCACTGAAAAAAAAGTTCACTGATAGTCTCAACAGTAAAACAAGTATAGATCTCATCAGAAAGACCGAATGCAGAGGGGACTGGAGCGCCATGATCTGAAGATAAAGATTAACAGTTGAAAGAAGAATTTGATTAAAATAAAATGTAAGGAAAGATTTTGTGTTTATTATTTTAAATTAATGTTTCACGTATTTTAAGTTATGAATTCGCGAAACGATAGCAAACTGCCAGCTAGTATATTAATAGATTAAATATTACAAAAGAAAAAAACAAACAAACAAAAAACACATATTCAACACAGAATAAACATTTTTGTTTGATTCGGCAATATAGTTATCCTTCGTTAAATAACACACACACACACTCACGCATATATATATATATATATATATATATATATATATATATATATGTATATATATAATGTAATATAATGATTTTTCAATTTCCAAATATCAGGTTTTTCAGGTGGTCATTTATTACTTTTCAAAATGTAGCCATTACAATATTGTTTCGTGTTGCGACTAACAAGTTTGCAAAATTATGTTACTGCTGCATATTTAGTCACGTACTTATCAGATGTTTACCTTAAAATCTTGGAAAATACACCATTATGGGCAACTTACATGGCCCATCCATGCAACCAACACGCCCTGCCATTCCTTCTTATTTATGTTTATTTATGATAAAAGTTTTTTTTAATCCTTTATGATTGGTATAAACTGAGGCTTTTCAAGTAAATGATTAACACACACACACATATATATATATATATATATATATATATATATATATATATATATATATATATATATATATAAAATATTAGTCATTCAATGAATCAAAAAATTTATGATGTGAAATGCTTGAATTTCAATTTCAAATCAAAAGATTTTGTTAGATAATTTTATTCTAAAGTATCACAGACCGTCTGAAACGCGCGTAAACGATTTCAATGACTTACAAACATTATTACAATGATCCAAACATAATTCTTCATGAAAAACCAAGACACAGAATAATAAAATAATGTTAAAAAATACACATTGTTGGTGACTACTCCCTTATTTAAATATATATATATATATATATATATATATATATATATATATATATATATATATATATATATACTTCAGAATAAAATTATCTAACAAAATCTTTTGATTTGAAATTCAAACATTTCACGTCATATATATATATATATATATTTATATATATATATATTTATATATATATATATATATATATATATATATATATATATATATATATATATATACTGGGTGATTCCAAAAGAAGGAGAACTTTTGAAGTACGTATTATCGGACATGAACAAGTAGCAGCTCTGCATGACAATTACCTTCAGCAAGTAAATATTTAGTAACCATCTTAGTAACAATGGATCACAAGTTCCAACAGGATAGAGCAACACCAGACTGCACGATAATCATTGAAGGCTGCACGAGAATTGTTTAGTATCCGTGCGATCTAAAGATTCCGTGATGTTGAATGGTCTTTTAGATCGCTTGATTTATCCATTTGTGATTTTTCTTGTGGGACTATCTCAAGAGTAAGGTTTACACAACTCAACTAGATGAGTTAAAACGAAGAATTCAAGATTTTGCAGCAATCAATGAGGAATCTTAACCGCAGATTTCAAGACTGCATTCGTATAGGAAGACGCCGTCTACAGGATTTAATTAAAAAGAAAATCATCATTGTTTTTTAAATGGCATGTTTTAAGGTTTCAATTACTATGAATAAATATGTTTCTTTCATCCCTCTTGTTCTTTTTCGATTGTAAAAACTTCCCGTTTTTCCCCCCCGCTGCAAAATCGGTCCAGTTAGTCCAAATGGAAGAACAAAAATATATCAACCATTGCAGATCTTTTAAAAGTGTCTTCAAAAAATGAATAGACCCACAGAGCAAATTAAGACAGTAGCTACATGAACATTTTGCCATAGAGACCGCACCCCCGAAAACTGTTTATGTGCTCTCCACAGAGCATCAAGTTTCCGGCAAGGAGCAATGCTCGATTCCGGAATGATGCACACCCGTCGCAAGGTGTCTATCAACGCGTGGTCGGAAAAACTGACATTTTGGAAATGCACTCCTCCCCCGCTGCAACGTCCACGCGCGTTGATGGTGTCATCAGAGATGACACTGTAAAGAAAACAGTCGCACAGCATTGGGTTGCTGTAGAGCACCACTTCGTGAAAGGTGCATGGTTCCGTTTCACTGATGAACTTCACACTGCTGAGTCGGTTGGAGCTGAGGTCAACGTGGAGTTTGGCTGACGGGGCTGGTTTTACAAACGCCCGGCCCGAGATATTGTTGATGTCCATGTTTTTTAGGATATAGTGTCTGATATGAAGTCCCCTGTTGAAGTCAGCCGGTAGACGCTTAAGTAAGTTGCTGGACATATCCAAGTAATGAAGCTGCACGAAACCGGCTAAAAGTTGCCTTGGTAGTTCTTTTAATCTCATTCGACGTACGATTAATTTGTGGAGGGAGAGGTTTAATCCCCCGAAGAGTTCGGTCGAAAGATTTAATCGGTTTCCACTGATATCCAATTCACGTAATTTGTAATTTCCTTTAAATGGATTCGAATTGTTGGCAACGTTTTCTAGTCGGTTATCACTTAGATTTAAGTGTGACAGTTCTTTAAGGTTCCGCAACGATTGCGTCGGAATTGTGGCAAGCGAAGAGTTGACGATGATGAGAGTTTTTAAGCATCTTTTTAAATCTGTAAACGCATCCGGTGCGATTGCCTCCTGGCTGTCGAATAAATTGTGGCTCAAATCTAACTTTATTAGTTTGTACATCTGCCCAAATGGATTCTTTTGTAATGTCGAGAATCGGTTGTGACTTAGATCCAACTCGGTAAGATATCGCAGACCTTTTAAAGCCACGCTAGGCACGACACTCAAGTTATTATGCGTCAAGCGAAGGATTTTCAAATTACTAACACCGAGAAAGGCGTCCCACGCAATTTTTGTGATACCAAATCCAGTCAAGGTAAGTTTGGACATAGCTTTTAGCTTGTACCCCGGAAAAAGTCGACTGGGAAGCGTAGTCTGTTTTCGTTTATCGTTGCTTTCCAGCGTCAATTCTAATAATTTCGGGACAGCATGTAAGAATCGCAATTTATATATGTTGAAATGATCCACATTTAACGTGAGCCGTTTTAAATAGCGATTAGTGGCCACGAAGGCTTTGTCTGCGACGCGGATTAATCTGTTACTTCCGCCCAGGTCAATCTCGGTGAACATGTTGTAGCGGAAGTCTCGAGATTCGATCAATGTGATGTAATTGTCTCTGAGAATGAATCGGTAGTATTTTAAATTCGGGATACCAATAAGAGCTGGGACACGGGTGAGATTTCGATGTCGGCAGTCGATCGTAATTATTCCTGTGTAAATCGGGGTGTAGACGCCCTCCGAACAGTCACACACGCCCTTGTCGGCGCACGGATACTCAAAAATAGGTAAACGTCTACCAAATATCGTGCAGCTTGTTACAAAATAGACAAGAGTGATTGACACGATCTGAGAAAATCTGGAGAATTCCATGGCATATAATGATTATGTATCCTTTTCTTTCAAAATCATATATTTATACTTTATGAATATTAGTAGCCATCTTACTATCTGCAAGTAAGTGCAGGTCGTATATAAAATAGTTTACTTAAGCGTTTAATATTGTTATATTGCATTTATTACAAATTCTATGCTGTAATATCTCATATCATAGCTATTTAAAGCATCCCGCATTTTTTAACGACAAATAATTGAAATATTTAACAAAAAATTATGGTTAACTTTTAAAATGAGTTTGAAATTGTGTTTAATCATAGTTTGTCTGTCTTAACAATAAGTAAAAACCATGTTTTGTCTGTTTATTTCTTTACAGTTTCTCATCATAATTAACGACTGGATTTTTATGAAAATTTCAATATCAATCTTTTAAAATCAATCTTTGTATTGTAGTCATTTGGATAGTAGTCTAATAATCGTTTGTAGTGGAAATTTAGTGTAATCGAATTATTTGATAAACGGTTTAATAAGAACTAATATATTTATGCGAATATTTAAGTATTAATGACATATTTTTCATTAATTTAAAGAAATATTACAATAACAGATGATAGTTCTGTTTATTGCTGAAAAAATAGATAAATGATGTGGTACAATGTCTAATGTTTATGCATCGATTAAATGAATATTTACCATTTTCAAAGACATTAATAAATGTATGGTTTGATTAAAAATAATTAGGTACACTATCGAATAATATTGTCCCTATTAAATTAAATCAAAGATAATTGAAACAAAAGTTATTTTATAAGTTTATAATGGATATTTATTCACCATTTTTAGTAGTAAATTGTTTAGAAATACTTTCAAATTCAATTATGAATACTATGTTTAATTTTCTAATAATATTGTTCCTATTAAATGAGTTTGGTTATTATTGAAATAAAACCTATTTTTAAAATCCTATAATAAACATTCATAAAATTTAAAAGTTTTATTAGAAGAGTCTATAGAAGTAATATATGATTCGGTTATAAATAATTATTTGCACTATTCAATTATATTTTCCTTATTTAATTAAATCGAAGTTAATGGAAACCAAATTTGTCTTTATATAAATATTAATGTTTATAATTTCATATCTTTTCTTTAAAAGTAATTTTAAATCCTTTATAAAATTTGTGGCACAATCTCCACTCCGATTGGCTGGATTAAATTAAATCCCAAATTATTGAAACGAAAACAATATTTAAACAGATATCTAATTGATATTAAAAAAAATAAATTATTTTGTCGATTAGTTATTTAAAAGTGTTTTAAAATTCAATTATATAATATTATTATATAGGTTATCATATTTTTTTTTCTTTTCTTTTACTTATTTCACTGTTCTTTATTTTTTCTGAATAAAGACGATCATTCTTAGAGATTTTTAGCAGTCTCGTCTGTTGACAAATTTTCTGCTTCCGGTATCACTGCGCAATAATTCAGCGGATGTGACGTCAGTGTTAATATGTTGAAATCCCAATAATTTCTTTTATATTGTCTTGATGTCAGGGATAAATAAGGCTGATGATTTCATATTCGAATCAGCAAACATACCTTCAAAAAGAAAGAAAAAAAAATGAAATTATAAATTGAAAAAAAAAACAAACAAAAAAAACTATATTGTTTCTGAATTTTGTTGACTGTAAATTTCATTAGTATTTTCATAGAAAATTAACTTCAATATTTCTCTTGAAATAACCGCAACAAAATCTACAAACTTCATAAGAAATAGCTTTAATTTTTAGAAAATGTATAAAAAAATAGCATTATCATCAGCCCTGATTTAATAACTGCAAACCTAAATAATTATATTTCTGAATTTTTTTAAGTGACGAATTGATAATTTGCATCATTTGGATTATTTCACCAGATATATGTGAAGCAAGTCGGGGGTTACATCAGTTGAAATATTGTGCAAATAACACTCAAGATAAGAACAGTATCTATATATAAATACGATATTTTGTGTGTGTTATTTTGTGTGTCACGCTTACATCTTTTTTCTTCCGAGTGACTTTCATTTAATTGTTATGACCTTTCATTTCCTGTAATAAATAATTTTACCACGAATTCTTCATAAGTTTTGGTTTCGGTTTTGGTTATAGCTGATGCACCCAAGTCATATGGAGATATTTTTTTTAGTTTTTGAAATCGCAACTTTATAATATATAAGAATCGATAGAAAATGAACTATATGATAATATATACGAAATCTGCATAAATTCAAATATCATATTTAGGGTTACTTTACAACCAAGGTACACCGAGCATCACGGTGACCATCCATTTTTGTCCCCATTCCACTACAGATTGGAGGTCATCCTCTAGTGTTTCTGCCATTTCCTTGGATATGTGTTCATTTGTTTTCCCCTCATATCTGTTGTAGAGAGTGGTGTCATTGGCAAATATACCCATCTCCAAAACAATTTTATCGGGGAGGTCATTTATGAATATCAGGAATAATAAAGGTCCAAGGATAGACCCCTGAGTTACTCCCGCAATTATGTTATATTGTTTAGATGTACGACCGTCGAGGACAACTTGGATTTTTTTCTTACTTAAGAATTACATTATGTATTTTTCCAGTGATTCCATATGATCTAATTTTCTCTGGAAGACCATCGTGCCATTCCCTGGTCATTTAAAAGAAAATGTACAAAGGAGTCACCACTTATCAAGGCCTAGAGGCCACTCGAGGATAAGATTTATGAGTGAAAGGGAGTCAATGAGATAATATTGTAGTAATCGTTAGTAGTGGAAATTTGTTATTTTATTATTGAAACACACGATTCTTCAAGAACTTGTTTACATTGGACTTGAAGACGATCATATTGTAGTCAGCTGGAAAGCAGGCCAGTCGAACAGAATTCCACATGTAGGCAGTTCTAGGAAAGAAATTTTGTTCATGGAATCCAGGTTAAGATTTAGGCGCAGATAGAGAGTGGGGGAAATTATTCCTAGTGGTTTTAGCTAGACGAGTATTTTGTTAAAGTTTAGCAAGGGAAGCCATAGATTGGGGCTCAGATGAGCACTTGCCATTAAAATAATGATAGAGCACTTGCCATTAAAATAATGATGAGCACTTGCCATTAAAATAATGATAGAGCACTTGCCATTAAAATAATGATAGAGCACTTGCCATTAAAATAATGATGAGCACTTGCCATTAAAATAATGATAGAGCAGAGACAGGTTAGCAACATTTTTGTGGAAAAGATGTTGCAGGGAAGAGAAAAAGGAATTACTAGGTTAAAAAGTTGGTTTTGAACTCTGTCAAAGCAGGATAGGGTCTCCGAGCAACTCCTGCCGAGATGTAGCAACAGTACTCAATCTTAGAAGGTACTTGACTCTTATACAAATAGAGAATTGCATCGGCAGTGAGATATCTACTGGATCAGTAGAATGATCCAACCATTTTTCTAGTAACCATGACAACGGATTTGATATATGTGCTCCATTTCAGAACAGAAGCTTGTTAAAACATAGTGTTTCCAAGAGTAATCAAGAATAAAATACATAATTTTATTTATCTTTTTAAAGTTTTATCTTCTCTTTTCTATCTTCTATCTATCTATCTTCTTTCTATATAAATAAAATGAACTCATTTTTTCCCGTCTGATTTTGACATTAATAGGATTAAAAATCAAGATATTTCATGCAAATATAATATGCACAAACGGCAGAACAATATCTGAGGTGTGTTATAGGCTTATTATTTCTCAAATTCCTCGATAATCTTAGATTTCTATACTTTTTCTGCTGAGAAGTCACGGCCAAAATCGGTTAAGATCAATGGAAGTGGTAAAATATTTTCTCTCTAATAAATTCCTCCTCCCCCTGCCACCACTTAACACCGTTTGGGGATCGTTCACAAGGAACAGTTGAGAAGAGAACACCGGTTTGGCTTTGTAGTTCTTTCATGTTAAGTTATTTAAAATCACTAAACTAAGCTGCAGTGCTCTGTGGCGTAGTGGTTAGCGTGCTGGACAATTCACATTATATTTTCACGTTCGCGCCGACCTACCGTAGTCGTTTTTTTTTTCTTTTTTTTTTCCTAAACAACTGGAATGGACTTTTCTTGGTGGCCGAACTGTTAACGTTGCAGATGTTTTTTGTTTTTTTTCACACTTTATTTTCCTACTTTTACTCATGACTCTGGGTTTGATCATTCCTACTTACCTACCATAACATTTTTTAAAACTCCCCCCCCCCGTCCCGGAAACAAACACTCAGGCAACGCCGGGTACCCCTGCTAGTTTTTATATAAAAAGACTTTGCTATTTGATTGTCTCCCTAGAAGGACAAAGTAAAATTACAAGGTAAGTTTTTAATGTAAAAAACAAAACAAAAATAAAAAATATCAATCCAGCAGTGTCTCATTTTAAGGAGTTTGTTCTTCTTAAAATGGAATACTGTGGAGTGAAATAGCAGGTTTTTCCTTATTTAAAAAAATTAATTACCGGCTATAAAAAAATCGTTTAAATAGTTTTATTAAAATGTTTTGGGTCAATATGCGATGGCGTACTAACTAAGATATGTCATAAAAATTGATTTGTAGTTGTATTCAGGTTTCTTTTCAACAAATATCACATTTAAAATTATGGCCAACATGTCTTTTTTATGATATTAAGGCCTTTATTATCCAATTTATTTATTAATGTTTCAACTGGTTGCTATTTTTGTTTCTGCACGCGCATTCAAGAGAGCGGAACAGTTCTTTATTGAACTAGTGCCCACCACTGATTAAATTAGCGAGTTAGCCCCTTTGGCTTCATTGTAATACCGATAAGCTGGGTTCCGGCTGTTATGACTTACCAGAGGGCAACCTGTGGTTTTGTCTGACAATGCGTATTTGCAGTTGAGGGTTTCTTCTATTTGCAACTTAGGAAGCTGGTAGATAAGAGTTGTATTTTTTAATCTCCAGACCACCAAAAACTTAACTGGTGTAATGGGTAAGAGAGTGAGGCGATGTGATAGTCAATAAGATCTATAACACTATCATGACTAGATGATGAGATGGGATGAAACTTTTGAATAGAAAATCAGTTTTTAATTAAAAGAAAATCTTAGCAAATTCTCATTAGTTTAAAGATTGAATGTTTTGAAAATATTGACATTCAATAATTTTTATAAATAGAAATTAAAACAACATTACTTTTTCCATATATTTCAAAAAAGGTTTTTGTTTCTGTTAATGTCTGGTTATTGTTTTCCCTTCATTGTCGTTTTATTAAAAAATAACTTTCATTGTTTTCAAATTTCCTATATTATTTATGCTATTCTGACTTCCATCTGTTTCGTCTGGTCTTCCAGCTTTCGCTAGTATCATTTGTTTTAGTTCTTTGTGTTTCTTGTTTAGTCTTCTTCTCTCTGTAATATTTTCTTTCTTTTTATTGACCTTTTTTATTCATTTTTCTACTATGTTGATCTGGGTTTCCAAACATGTTTTCCATTTAATTTAAAATGAATTAAATTATTTAGATCTGTGGTAATTTCTCTTAATGGCAGAAGTATATTCACTTTTTCGTCCGTGTAGCTGCTTCGTTTCCCATATCGTCTTATCCATTGTTTCTCTGCTTTCTGTCTTGATCATTTTTTTCAGTGTCTCTTGCCTTAGTAATTATTCTTTCGCTGATCTGAATTATGTATTTTTCTATTTTTTGTGTGTCATTCACACAGTCTTCTATATAAACCAGTCCTTTTCTTTTGTCTTTCCTTTTCATATAAAGTCGGTCAACATCATCCTTAGGATCTAGTGCATTGTGCATGATCATAAGTTTCCTGGTTTTCTGGTTGAGATGTCTCAGTTCTTCTTTGGTCCAATCTATAAATGGTCAGGAGTATCTTACTAGCGATATTACCCATATGTTTATACAGTTTAGTTTCTAGGAGTTTTCTTGTGCTTCTAGGATATTCCTTTCCAACTATCTCTTTCATTTCAGTTGCTTTGATGGTGCCTTCTGCTTCTAGAACTCCCAAATATTTGTCATGCTCAACTAGTGCCCTCATCTCCGCTTGGTTGAGTTATTATTATGATTATTTATTCACTAGGAGTAGTCACACGGGTCATCACCAAATATTTCTCTTTTAGAACAATTTGTGGTGTTCACTGGAGTCTGAGTGACAATCAGTTTTCCCAGATTTCCAGTACTCTCCATTTCTTTCGATAACCTTAGCTGGTGAATTTGCATTATTGCAACAGCCGCTTATCATTGATTTCTCGTTGGCGGCGACCATTGGTCTTCATTGGAATTTGGGTAGCAATAAGCCTCCCCAGGGTCCCAGCCCTCTTTACACTCATCCAGCGGAGGTCTGGCTAGTGCTTTATTTCCATCTTCCTTGACTCTCCTCGATTATTATTATTATTATTATTATTATTATTATTATTATTATTATTATTATTATTATTATTATTGTTGTTGTTCTTGTGTTGTGGAACAACAGTGAAAATAAGAACAATCAAGTCGAGGTTCGTTTAAGGAACAAGTGTATTAACAATAATGTACAAAGATAGGAAAGCGTGTATATCTGCTAGGCACTTGGCTAGCAGTTGAAGTGCAGTCGCATCTCTCTCACCGGTGTTGGAATTACTAGCACTATTTATAGTGCTAATCGGTGTAAATTCCTCTGTTCAAGGAAGGCCGGTATAACAATTATTATTATTATTATTATTATTATTATTATTATTATTATTATTATTATTATTATTATTATTATTGTTGTTGTTGTTGTTGTTGTTGTTATTGTTATTATTATTATTATTATTATTATTGTTATTGTTATTATTATTTTTGTTGTTGTTGTTGTTGTTGTAACAATTTGTAGGACAAATCGTAACAGTGTCAATTGTTATGTGAATTCGATGTAAATACTTTGCCTCCTTCCGGCTTTTGATCTCTTTTTTCCTGTAAAAAACGAAATTGCTCTTTCAATAAAAAAAAATGAGTAAGTCCTTTTAAATGACGCAGAGACAACCATGACATTCAAAGGTCAGAAACTTGGCGCGGGCGTCGAAGGTCGTTTTCACATCAAGACAGAAAGAAATTTGAACAGAAAAATGTTTGAGTTACATAAAAAATGATATTTTCTCGCCTTTTTCGGATGTTTCGGTTGTTATTTCATTCTTCTATTTTTTATTTATTTTTTTTTGTCCTTTTCAAATGTTTCTGCCATTTTTGTTTTACTTTTAATTTGTTGTTTAATATTAATGTCACGTGACTATTTGCCTTTCATTTTTTTTGTCCCACTTATTTTTTTTATTAGTATTTTGCCTTTTCTTTTTTTCTTTCCAGTTTGTTTTTATATTTTTAATCTCTTTCTTGTTTCTTTCGTTTTTCTTCCTTTGTTATTGCCTTTCTTATTTTCTGTCTATTTTTTGTATTTTTTTCTTATTTGTTACTGTTAGGGTTATCGTTTTTTAATCATACTACTACTACTACTACTACTACTACTACTACTACTACTACTACTAATAATAATAATAATAATAATAATAATAATAGTGTGAAGAGAACTGGGACCTTGAGGAGGCTTATTGCCACTCAAATTCCAGTGAAGACTAATGGCCGCTGCCAATGAGAAATCAACGGTAAGCGGCTGTTGCGATAATGCAAAACCATTTGCAAATGTTACCGAAAAAGGTAGAGAGTACTGGAAATCTGGGGAGACTTGCTGTCACTCAGTTTTTAGGAAACACCACAGATTGTTATCAAGGAGAGATCTTTGATGATCTGTGTGAAAGTTCCTTGTGAACCAATAGTAATACTGCTGCTGTTGTTGAGCATTATTCATTTATTTCGTATGAATTAGATGATTATTGTTGGCATTCGTTTCTGTGATATCTTTCTAGTTAGAATTCTTTCATAAAAAAACACCGGTTAATTATAGAAGGGGTCATGTGAAGGTTGCCAACATCCCTAAGTGAAAGTGTTTCTCTGGAACGAACTTTATTCGAACGTGACACACTTAGGTTGTCAGTGAGTGTCCTTGACCACTTAGTCACCGTGGGTTTTGATGGTAAGCGATGAGTTCGATAAATGGAGAGGGGTGGTGGGTTGATAGGAAGAAGACGCGCACATAGGAATTCGGCGATTCATTCTTGGCCACTGCTCGCTAAAACAAAATACCAAGTCTCAACTCAATTCAGTCCGCTGTTATGTAATCGCCTATGTCCTTCGACATTTGACATATCTTATTTGAAGATCGATTCCGAGTTTATATCCGGTGCACATGCCATTATTTTATTAAATTATTTATTTTGAAATTTTTTTTGTTATTTTTGTTTGATGTTCAGTTGTCGTCAGCTCCAATCGCCATATTATATCCAAATGGTTTTTCCAAATTTATATCTGCTTTGTTTCACGTCGAATTGTTAGCTTATTCTTGAGATTTTCGCTACACACGACTTTGATTATTCAACAAATGTATTTTTACGAAATGTAATAGATCCAACTGGATTTGAACTCGGTTTGATCAATTCATAGTCTGTGCTGACAGCCATTACACCACGTGGTCATTTATCCTCATTCCATATTTCAAAAATCAATGTTGACATTCATCAAAATGTTTATCAATATGATTCAATTAGAATTTATACAACGTTCGAAAAGAATAACGAACTAATGTTTATAAAATCTTTTCATTCTTGATTAATGACATAAAATATTTCGTTTCATCACAACTTAATTTCGTCTGAAGATGAGTCAACATTAAATACCGGAAGTCTACTTGACCAACAGTATCTCCTCGTTATTCCAAAAGTTGAAAAAAGATCGGTGTCAATCTTTTTTGTTTTGTGTGTTTATTGGGAGAGAGAGAGAGAGAGAGAGAGAGAGAGAGAGAGGGAGAGAGAGAGAGAGACAGACAGACAGACAGACAGACAGACAGAGGGGGGGGCGAAGTATTGGTTATTTTAGAATCCCTTCCAAACATTTCAAAAATAAGTAAAAAAAAAACACATCGAAATAATTTTTTAAAAAGTAAAAAATCACATTGAATGAATTATAAAAAGTGTCTGATTGCTTTAATGGATAGTCATGGTTGTTTAATTAATAACGTAATTTCCTCAGCTTTACGTAAAAACCGCAACTTGTGTTCAATTAATCATATATAAAATTTGTTAATTGTAATAATTCGAGTGTTGTCGTAACTCTAGTTCCAAAAAAAAAAGTGTAGCGACTCGCTACAAATATTAAAAGTGGCCATGCAAGGAACTTTTCGGTTGCGCGTACAGCTGCTGTCTACAGCCATGCAATTTCCTTGTATAAAACTAAAACTCTACTTCTTCACGCGGACGTATTTCAAAGCACCCCACGTCACAAAGATGTTGTTTTTTTCGGCCAGTCGGATTACGAAGAAAGCGAATTTCAAAACTATATTTTTTTCCTACAGCTTTCGTTGGAGCCGGTTTGAAACCTACAAAAAAAAAAAAAAAAAAAAAAGGCACGCGCGCCAAAACCAATCAGTCGTAGTGAAGTAAGCATGCTGTAAATAACAACCAGATCGACCCCGTCGGGTCCGACGTTAAACAACCAACATCGTTTTGCGCATGTCACACATCTAAATTCTCCACATGGAAGCACCAGACCAGCGAAAATTAACATTTATCTTCTTGTTTCATTTTGTTTCATATTAACGTCCAAATCACACTGGATTAACAAGACTGAATTAACTAATAGAACGGATTTTAATAACGTTTTAAACAGACAAATAAGAAATATTTTATATCTTAAAAAACATTTTGCTTCAGTCAGAGAAAGATTTCTCTCCTGCAGCAAGAATCCTAGCGACCATAAAAGAAGTTACAAACATTTCTTTCTATTGTTAAATAAAAGTCATATATTGACCTTTTAAAATCGTCTTTACCTTAATGCTGTTTCTGATAACCTTTTTATTTTTATTTTTTGTTAGGGGTTAGGAAATATTTATCTATGCTCACATCACGACTGTAATACCAGGCATCGGTGAATATCGACCAAGCCCCCTACAAAAGTAATTTTAGAACCGGTTTCTTCATTAATGGATTGCGTTTTGAATGAGATTACACGAAACCTACAGGTCCTCGATATAACCTTAAACTATATCTGATGGTGAGGCCCCAGCTTGCGGGCTTTGGGGAGTGTGGAGCCACCCTTTAGTTGCCATTGCTCCCAGGTCCACCCTGACCCGGAGTGGTAGTACCTGTTAGGGTCCCAACTATGGGTTAAACAGAAACCGACTTAAAAAAATAAATATACTCTATTAAAAATTGTTTTTCAAAATCATATGTTTTTAAGGTTAAAATAGTTTTTAAAGTTAAACTAGTTTTTAAGGTTAAAACAGTTTTTAAGGTTAAACTAGTTTTTAAGGTTAAAATAGTTTTTAAAGTTAAACTAGTTTCAAGGTTAAAACAGTTTTATAGGTTAAACTAGTTTTTAAGGTTAAAATAGTTTTTAAAGTTAAACTAGTTTTTAAGGTTAAAACAGTTTTTAAGGTTAAACTAGTTTTTAAGATGTAAAAAATGGGTGAAAATTGAAAAAATCTTTATACATTTTGTACATTCATCTTACTTAATTTTAAATTTTTAATCAGTTCATATGCGTGAAAATCTGAGTTCAAAATGGCGTAATAAACAATAAGTAATAAACAAACAATAAAGTAATTGCAGCTTCTCTTCCAACTTTCAGATTTTTTAATTATGCCCAAACGCATTTTATTTCCTTTTGGTGGATTGATAGTTGCTATTTCTTTGGATGAGTAAAGGGCAAAATAGATTCATTGATTGATATAATAATTAAGCGATTGATTTTGTGCTAGGAAACAGATACTGTAACGTCAATTGAGTTAAAGGAATAAATTGTAAGATGGTCAACATCATGAAATTTGGAATATAGACTTTTGTCATTTATTCATTATACATTCAATTTATATATATATATATATATATATATATATATATATATATATATATACATATATATATATATTACAGAGGAATCACCACTTATCAAGGCCTGGAGGACACTCGAGGATGTGAGTATAAGGTGGTCGGTGCGACAACAGCTCAGCGATAGATTTTGGTGGGAATTGGACAGAATTGGAATATTTAAGGGAACAGGATAGCAAAACCTTGTTCACATTGGACTTGAAGACGATTATGTTGTAATCAATTGGGAGACAGGTCAGTGGAACAGGGTTCCACAGTCGGGAAGTTCTAGGAAAGAAGCTTTGTTGATGGAATTTGCGTTTAGATTTGAGCAATGATAGAGAGTAGAGTAACTTGTTGGCAGCGGTTGTAGCTTAACGAGTGCTTTTTGGGAAAGTTTGTCGAGGGTAACATTAAATAAAGCTCAGACGAGCACTTGTCGTGAAAATAACGGTAAAGCAGATGCAGGCTCATGACGTCTCTTCTGTGGGGAAGAGGTTGCGGGGAGGAGAAAGGGAACTCTGTCAACGTAGGATATGCTACTCTGAGCAGCTCCTCTCCAGATGTGTTAAGAGTACACCATTTTAGAGCTTATTTGGTTTTTATATATGTAAAGGATTGTATTAGGAGTGAGAGATACCTTCTGAAGCGGTAGAATGATGCAAACATTTTCCCGGCGATCTTGGCAACACATTTGATGCAAGTCTTATATTTCAGACCACCTTGGAAAACTTTGTTAGTCTGTCCAGTATTTAAAAACACTGGAGATTGGTCTTTAGTATCTCAGTACAGACCAATAAGTCTTCTATGCGTCATGAGTAAGTTGCTTGTATTCGTACGAAATACATTTAGAACAAGTTGGTTTTATTAATGATTTAATTAATAAATGATATTATAATATTTAATTTAAAGTTTCAAATTCTAAAAATTATTTTGTAAAACATCATCCTAGGGCAAGGTCGAATAGGTATAGTTAGTATAAGTTTTTTTTTTTTTTTTTTTAAATGTAATTTTGATATTTTCAGAAAGGCGTCGTCGAAAGATGCCGTGTCGGGTTAGGGTTATGTCATACCAGTAATCATCCGGGCATTTAAAACCCTAAAAAACACAGGCGCACACAAAAAGAGAAAAATGGAAAACTACAAAAAAAAAAGAGAGAGAGAGAGAGAGAGAGAGAGAGAGAGAGAGAGAGAGAGAGAGAGAGAGAGAGAGAGAGACAAGTGAGGGGCGATTCAATTCAACTCCAATTGTAAAATTAGTTAGTTATGAGTTATCTGCCCCTGGATTATTATTCGTTTTCTTGTTATTATATGGTAAAGAAATGATATATTGGGCAATAATTTTTACAGGAAGTGAAACTAAATAAAAATAGGAAGGTTTTGAAAAGTATAAGTAAAAAGGAAGGAAAGAAAAACAGAGAGAAATGTGTGTATAAGAGAAAGAGCGTGAGCATCTAATAGAGAGAGAGAGAGAGAGAGAGAGAGAGAGAGAGAGAGAGAGAGAGTGGGGGAAGAGAAAGGCTATGGAGAAAAGGAGAACGTATGTGTGTTCAAATTATTTTCAAGGAAATTAAATTATTTAAATATGAGTGTATAAATAAGATAGAAAAAGTATGCGCCGTCAATGTTGGCACTAGTATTCATAGTCGTATAAAATACTGTCTCAATCAGTAAAGTTTAAAAAAAGAAAATGAAACAAGAAAAACGTATGAATCGGCATAGAAAGCCGAAAGGAATAAAATAATAAAAAAAAATTCTCATGGAAATAAAGTGAAAGATTTCTTTCCAAATTCATTTCAGCTGAGGGAGAAAGGATTGTCGGACTTGCTATTTGCTTTCTCTAATTTCTTAAAGACTTTAAATGGATTTTATATACTCACTAATTTTTTTTAAGACGGAAAAGATATATATTTATTTACAAATAAACACAAATTGTTTTTTTTATTATAAAGTGGAGGTGGAGGATTTCATTAATTTGTGAATTCGTTCACATCAATTATTATTTTTTTTTATTATAAATTCATGATTTGTGATCTGTATGTTGCTCAAAAGTGAATCAGATAATTTTTACTCATTGAATATTTTCGATTGTGGGGAAGAACGAATTAGACGCCAAGAATAGGAGAGGAATATGAAAAGGGATACTGGGGGTAGACGGACTACTACTACTACTACTACTACTACTACTACTACTACTACTACTGTTAGTAGCAACCTAATAATATAACGTGAATAAATAAATGACGTAAATACAAAAGAAGCGTATTTTTGTTATTGCTTTTTCACCATAAACAATGCGCAGTGCCGCTTTGACGTAAGTGTTACTATTTGGGACAAAATTTGTAAGGATACTATGTAGGGAGTTGAGCAGCGAGATATCTGTTCACATTACATTTGAATTTCTTCATGTGAGTAGAGTCAAGGAAGCAGGGGCGCAGGAAAGAATTCCAAACTCTAACAGTTTGAGGGAAGAAACTATTTGAGTAGAAGGTTTTTTTTTTTTACATTTAAGGATTTCTACAGTGTAAAAGTGGGATTTTGCAGCTTGTTGGGTTTGTCAGGAGTATTTACATTAAGGGAGTATAAGTGCTTCGAGTTTGTCGGAGCGCTTTTCCTTAAATACTTATAAATAGGCACAGGGATGCACCATTTTGTCATGGTTGAAGTTTGGTTAACAGTGTGAAACCTATTACGTTGACGACTCTTTTTTAAACCCTGACTAGGAGTGACAGACTAGTAGCAGATGCGCCTGCCCAGATGCAGCAACAATAGTTCTCCATGCATGGGTGAATGCTGGCCTTGTAGAGGTACAGAATACTCTCAGGCGTAACTTTCTAGCGTGGTAGAGAGAGCCCAACTTCTTCGCAGCAGCCAATGCCAATTACCTCAATGTAGTTTTCCAATTCATGTTATCTGTTCTGTGAATGTTTGAACGAAGGTAATGTATCATTAGCCATGACTATCAGTAGTTGAGAATAAGAAGAAAAAGAAGAAGAAGAAGAAGAAGAAGAAGAAGAAGAAGAAGAAGAAGAAGGTTTCTTGTAATTATTAAAAGAAACAAGCAATATTGAATGTTACTATTCATTTTTGTCCCCATTCCACTATATACTGGAGGGCTTCCTTTAGGATTTCAGCCGTTTCCTCAGATATGTGTTCATTCGTTTTCCCCTCGTGTCTGTTACAGAGTGTGGTGTCGTTAGCAAATATACCTCGTAGACAATTATATCAGCAAAGTCATCAAGAATAATCAATTTCCAAGAATCAACCCAGAGACACACCCGCATTTATATCATTTTGTTTTGACTTACGATCATCGAAGATAAGCTGGATTTTTCTCTTAGTTAAAAAATATTTGATTATGTTAAGTATTCATTCAGTAATACCATATAATTTAATTTTCACAAGGAAACCATTGTGCCAAACCCTGTTAAAGGCCTTATATATATATCTAGGGCTACTGCCCTAGCTTCCCCTTCCTTATGCAGTGCATTGTATATACGTTCAGAAATTACAGTTACGATATCTAGAACGGACTCGCCTAAATCCATACTCTTGTTCAGAAATACTAAAACTCTGATAATCTTGTTTGCTTCTTTGTTTGCACGTTGAATGTTTCATATGTTGAGAGGATGAACTAATGAGAAAAGAAGTGCTGGAATTATAGGAAGGGGGGAGAACAGTGGTAGTAGTAGTAGTAGTAGTAGTAGTAGTAGTAGTAGTAGTAGTAACAGCATAAGAGAAAATACTTGATATAATTCATAGTCTCCCGTCAGTCTCGAGAGAGAATAGATAGCCTCTGTAAGTGTGGTTGCACATGTAATTGTGAAGCAAGGTTTGCACAATTTCAACCACACCTATCCTGATTCGACTCTGCCGATTCCAGTGGCAAGGAAAAATCCAGGACGACTGGAAACAATACTGATTTAAGTAAATAGCCTAAATGGTCACTAATTTTAGTACTGACCAGGTTCAACATTGCTTAAATTTGATAATTGAATGGGAACCAGTAAGTCAACGTGATTATGCCGTAACATGATATAAATATAAAAAGTTAAATCTTCAAAGCATTCTAAAAATGGTAATATATGGTTCAGGGATAGGAGCAGACATACCCAGAGACCTTCATTTACTCGCTTTTAATATCGAAACATACTTGTAATAAGACTGAGAAGTGATTCCTATGAACGCTAAAATTCAAATATCTCTAATTGCTACACCCTTTCATTCTCTAATTCGTCGGAATTTGCTTTCTTCATCACTCAAGTAAGTTTTCATAGGAACGTATTGACTCAAAATATTTTCAACTAATAGCACTAATTATCGAACAAATAACCTCCTTACAACAGAAACTTAGTATTTTATCCATTACGCCATGAGCCCTTGCAGATGTGAACAATAGTCCGAATAACCCAAATAACGCAAATTATCAATCCTCGTCTAAAAAAAGGACGACACTCGATCGAGCTTCTGTTCTCTATTATTCGTTCTTTGTACTATGAACACATACCTTGTAGATGAAGTAACATTTTAAGAATTCTAAAATCTGAGCTCTTCTCGTTAAATATAAGTTTTGTTTCCAGATTTTGATTTTTTAATAGATAATAGTTAATTTTTATTAACTTTTTGTAACAACTTACGTATCACAAATTATGTATTTATTAAAAAAAGCTAAATATGCGATCAAATAAAAAATCAATTTTCTTTTTCCTCCGTTCGTTTGCCTTACTCCCTTAATTTTACTATCCCCGAAATAATGAATAACAGGATTTCATGTAAATGGGCGAACACAATACGATCAACGGAAAGGATTCCCATTCGTTTGAAACAATAAATATAGCGAGACAATATAGAATACCAACTTCTAATAAAAAACAGTAAACTTGACAACCGACGAACCAACCACATTGCCTTTTACTCATATACGCATATTAAAACTTACAGAAAATAAAATATAGATATACACGTTTCTAACATTCGTATTTTTTCCTCATTTAAATACGGGAATATTAACGTTTCTTATAATGTATTTATTCCAAATATTTTTCACGTTGCATAAGTTTATAAATATATAAATATGTTCTTATTATTTGGATTTTTCGAACCACTGTTCCCATTTTGAGTGTTATTCTCACAACGCTTCGGTCGATGTAACCCTCGACCTTCAGGTGTATTTTGTCAAACTCGGGAATTTTTCTGTCAAAATCGGAAATCTGTACGCAATTTCAAACGGGACTTTTTATTTAATTCACGGGGTAGCATGCTCTCGTTTTGTCAGCCATGACCGGGTAAAAATCTTTAGTAATTCACAAATGTATTCTTAGTATAGATCGCACTAAGAATTGAACATTCAACCTGATTAGAACAGATTTTTATTCGGTAATTTATATACGTTACATCACGAGTAATTGCGGATGAAATAATCCAAATCCTCATCTCAAATATTCCAGAAATATGTTTTGCATGCTTTTTTTTCCACCATTTAGAACATCCTTAATACGTGACCCTTTTCAATCTCATCTATAACACTTTTTTTGTCTATTATCCTCATTCGCCACTTATAACCATTTCAATTGCTATCATGGGCCTTGGTACATTTTCAAATACATGCTTGCCGTCAATATTTTATTCAGGCCATGATCCATACTACAAAATGACGTTCACTAATTCATTTCAGTACTTTTGCAGAATAAGGATCGTGTGATTGTCGTAATTTTCCGAGCAGTTTACGTAAAACGCCGGAAGGGACCGAACGAAAGTTTTTTTTTTTTTTTTTTTGTGTGTGTGTGTGTGTGTGTGTGTGTGTGTGTGTGTGTGTGTGTACAAACACCGAAGAATCATTTTAATGAAAAACATATTATTACGATAATTCAATGATAAACTCATGAAAAAAATGAAAGCATATCCATCTGTTTTTAGGAAAAAATACAATGAAATGGATAATTTTTTTAATGAAACTTTAAGAAAATCAAAATGCAAATCAAGAAAAAAACATTGTAAAGTAAGTTTTATAAAAAATATTTATTTTTGTAAAACAAACAAGTGATAGAAAACCAAAATCTTATTTTTTTTGTTGTTTTTAAAATGATTTTTGAATGATTTTTAAAAATGATTTTTGAATGATTTTTAAATATGATTTTTGAATGATTTTTAAAAATGATTTTTGAATGATTTTTAAATATGATTTTTGAATGATTTTTTAAAATGATTTTTGAATGATTTTTAAATATGATTTTTGAATGATTTTTTAAAATGATTTTTTAAGATTTTTTAAAATGATTTTGTTAATGATTTTTATGCCTCGTTTTGTTAAAACCAAGATAAATATTTAAACAAAAGATAATAAATAAAAGATTTAAAGATTTTTTGTACGTTTTTTTTTGTTTTTTTTTTTTAGAGGCTGCGATTTTATTGACTCAGCGTTTTGGCACCTTCCGGCGTTTTACGTAAATTGACCGGAAAATTCCGCCGATAGCACAATCCTAATTCTCATAAATATATCAATTTCATTTGAAAATGCATTTTGTAAATAGTTTGTAAAGTTAAGAGTCTAATCCATAGATGTGATACTAGCAGGTTCTACTATTCATTAGGGTTAGAGTAGACTTGGCAGTAACACTACAACCTCACACGTGATGTTGCTAGTCTCAGTCTTTTTTCATAAATACTATTTTGGCATGTTTTCTCCAGAATTGTCTGATCTATTTCCTGCTTTCTTTCTTCCAGGTTGCTGTTTTAATACTTCATTGTACCTATTTACAATGCCTCCCCACGGGACAGAGTTAGACACCAGGGTCGTTTTTTAATGTGGAGAAAAGGTACAAAAATAAAAATTGTCTCAGTCGTGAAGGATTTCTCCTCCACTGAAAGAGAACGAGAAATGGAAGTGCCGCATCTGAAGAACAGATACTACACTTTGATCTTGGCCAAAAAGCCAAGTAATACAGCTTCCTATTCCAATAATTTATTCCAATAACTTATTCCAATAATTTATTTCAATAACTTATTCCAATAACTTATTCCAATAACTTATTCCAATAATTTATTCCAATAACTTATTCCAATAATTTATTCCAATAACTTATTCCAATAATTTATTTCAATAACTTATTCCAATAACTTATTTCAATAACTTATTCCAATAATTTATTCCAATAACTTATTCCAATAATTTATTCCAATAACTTATTTCAATGATTTATTCCAATAACTTATTCCAATAACTTATTTCAATAATTTATTCCAATAACTTATTCCAATAACTTATTCCAATAACTTATTCCAATAATTTATTCCAATAATTTATTCCAATAACTTATTCCAATAACTTATTCCAATAATTTATTCCAATAATTTATTCCAATAACTTATTTCAATAACTTATTCCAATAATTTATTCCAATAATTTATTCCAATAACTTATTCCAATAACTTATTCCAATAACTTATTCCAATAATTTATTCCAATAATTTATTCCAATAACTTATTCCAATAACTTATTCCAATAATTTATTCCAATAACTTATTTCAATAACTTATTCCAATAATTTATTCCAATAATTTATTCCAATAATTTATTCCAATAACTTATTCCAATAACTTATTCCAATAATTTATTCCAATAATTTATTCCAATAATTTATTCCAATAACTTATTTCAATAACTTATTCCAATAATTTATTCCAATAATTTATTCCAATAACTTATTCCAATAACTTATTCCAATAATTTATTCCAATGATTTATTCCAATAACTTATTTCAATAACTTATTCCAATAACTTATTCCAATAATTTATTCCAATAATTTATTCCAATAACTTATTTCAATAACTTATTCCAATAATTTATTCCAATAACTTATTCCAATAATTTATTTTCAGAAAGTGCAAAGGTTTATGGAACTCTCTTCCTGCTCACTGTTTTCCTCCTACCTACAACGCTGGTATTTTCAAAACTAAAATCAATAAGCATCTTTTGTTGTTGTGATAATCATCTTTCATTCTCATTAGTTTTTTTTTAGAAAGGAGTCACCACTTATCAAGACATAGAGACGACTCGAGGACAAGGATTAAATTCATTACTAAATATTAGCTAATTATCAATAGAGAATTAGCTTTATAATGATGAATACGAAATCTGCATAAATATTTTCGCAGGATTAGGGTTTTCTACAGTCTCATCAGACGATGTCAAAGTGGGCTGAGAAGAAACAGCGGATGTGGAAAAAAACTTCATCAACTGGGTAACTTTTCGATAAATGGTTTAAGATGAAGACAAAAGGATCGTTATCACATTTCTGTCTCCGCATAAACTCGAAAAGATAACTGTTGAGAAGTTCCTAGCTGGTCCAGTTGATTCCCCCCCCCATATTTTCCCTAAAGATCGTCTGCTCCTTTACCGGCAGATTACACTCAAATCCGAGCAAATGTTCCGAACAAAGCAAAGTGAACGGTTAATTACGCCAGGTTCAAATTCTGCATGAGTACCAAAAATGTTTTCTATGCACATATTTTTGCAAACGTAAAACATACACGTTTGAAGTGATCTATAGATTTTAATTTTACTGGCAGTTTAAAATCAATAAATATTTATCATTTAATCTGGAGTATCAACAAGACTAAATTAAGTTTTAAGCAAAATTTAAAAAAATTGAGCAGTTAATCGAATTGCTTTTGCTTCGGAAAATATGCACTAATTTTCAGATTCCGATACCAATTCCGATACCTCCAAAAGTTCCGATTTTTTTTCGATTCCCTATTCCATTTAATCGTCCCAACAATCATTTCTCTCTCTCTCTCTCTCTCTCTCTCTCTCTCTCTCTATATATATATATATATATATATATATATATATATATATATATATATATATATATACACATTACTTTTTATCTGAAAATATACAGTGTTTGAACTACTACAGAGCGTCATCCTTTTGTTGACGTAAAAAGAAAATAACGCATTTATTGCTTGTATTAAGCATTTAAATTCCGCATTTTTATTTGAATGTGTATGAGATTTTCCCATATTAGGATAAGACAGGTATTTAAGAGGACCAAATTGACGCGTAAAAGATCCTCTTTTAGAGCCGTCCTTATAGTACCGTTTTATTAGAATAACAATTCCTTCTTTGATTAATTTTAATTGAAACTAGCAGGTTGCCCAATCCTAAAATACGCATAAATATAATAATTTAATTCATGCAGATTTCATATTCATCGTTATAAAACAAATTCTTTATTCATAATTATCTAATATTTAGTAATGAATTTAAAAGTTATAAAAATATGACTTGAATATCATCCACTAGAATCGAAACCAAAAACGTTTAATTCCTCCAACCTTAGCCGTTATTAATTTCGCCAACTTTAGCCGTTATTAATTTCTCCAACCTTAGCCGTTATTAATTTCTCCAACCTTAGCCGTTATTAATTTCTCCAACCTTAGCCGTTATTAATTTCTCCAACTTTAGCCGTTATTAATTTCTCCAACTTTAGCCGTTATTAATTTCTCCAACCTTAGCCGTTATTAATTTCTCCAACCTTAGCCATTATCAATTTCTCACACCTTAGCCGTTATTAATTTCTCCAACCTTAGCCGTTATTAATTTCTCCAACCGTAGCCGTTATTAATTTCTCCTACTTTAGCCGTTATTAATTTCTCCAACCTTAGCCGCTATTAATTTTTCCAAATTTAGCCGTTATTAATTTCTCCAACCGTAGCCGTTATTAATTTCTCCAACATTAGCGGTTATTACTTTCTCTAACCTAAGCTGCTATTAATTTTTCCAACCTTAGCCGTTATTAATTTCTCCAACTTTAGCCGTTATTAATTTCTCCAAACTTAGCCGTTATTAATTTCTCCAACCTTAGCCATTATTAATTTCTCCAACCTTAGCCGTTATTAATTTCTCCAACCTTAGCCGTTATTAATTTCTCCAACCTTAGCCATTATTAATTTCTCCAACCTTAGCCGGTATTAATTTCTCCAAACTTAGCCGTTATTAATTTCTCCAAACTTAGCCGTTATTAATTTCTCCTACTTTAGCCGTTATCAATTTCTCCAACCGTAGCCGTTATTAATTTCTCCAACCTTATCGTTATTAATTTCTCCAACCTAAGCCATTATTAATTTCTCCAACCTTAGCCGTTATTAATTTCTCCAACTTTAGTCGTTATTAATTTCTCCAACTTTAGCCGTTATTAATTTCTCCAACCTTAGCCTTTATTAATTTCTCCAACCTTAGCCGTTATTAATTTCTCCAACCTTAGCCGTTATTAATTTCTCCAACCTTAGCCGTTATTAATTTCTCCAACCTTAGCTGTTATTAATTTCTCCAACCTTAGCCGTTATTAATTTCTCCAACTTTAGCCTTTATTAATTTCTCCAACTTTAGCCGTTATTAATTTCTCCAACTTTAGCCGTTATTACTTTCTCCAACCTTAGCCGTTATTAATTTCTCCAACCGTAGCCGTTATTAATTTCTCCAACCTTAGCTGTTATTAATTTCTCCAACCTAAGCCGTTATTAATTTCTCCAGCCTTAGCCTTTATTAATTTCTCCAACCTTAGCCGTTATTAATTTCTCCAACTTTAGCCGTTATTTATTTCTCCAACCTTAGCCGTTATTAATTTCTCCAACCTTAGCCGTTATTAATTTCTCCAACTTTAGCCGTTATTAATTTCTCCAACCTTAGCTGTTATTAATTTCTCCAACTTTAGCCGTTATTAATTTCTCCAACCGTAGCCATTGTTAATTTCTCCAACTTTAGCCGTTATTAATTTCTCCAATCGTAGCCGTTATTAATTTCTCCAACTTTAGCCGTTATTAATTTCTCCAACCTTAGCCATTATTAATTTCTGCAACCTTAACCATTATTAATTTCTCCAACCTTAGCCGTTATTAATTTCTCCAACTTTAGCCGTTATTAATTTCTCCAACCTTAGCCGTTATTAATTTCTCCAACCTTAGCCATTATTAATTTCTCCAACTTTAGCCGTTATTAATTTCTCCAACCGTAGCCATTGTTAATTTCTCCAACTTTAGCCGTTATTAATTTCTCCAATCGTAGCCGTTATTAATTTCTCCAACTTTAGCCGTTATTAATTTCTCCAACCTTAGCCGTTATTAATTTCTGCAACCTTAGCCGTTATTAATTTCTTCAACCTTAGCCGTTATTAATTTCTCCAACCTTAGCCGTTATTAATTTCTCCTACTTTAGCCGTTATTAATTTCTCCAACCTTAGCCGTTATTAATTTCTCCAACCTTAGCCGCTATTAATTTTTCCAAATTTAGCCGTTATTAATTTCTCCAACCGTAGCCGTTATTAATTTCTCCAACCTTAGCGGTTATTACTTTCTCTAACCTAAACCGCTATTAATTTTTCCAACCTTAGCCGTTATTAATTTCTCCAACTTTAGCCGTTATTAATTTCTCCAATCGTAGCCGTTATTAATTTCTCCAACTTTAGCCGTTATTAATTTCTCCAACCTTAGCCGTTATTAATTTCTGCAACCTTAGCCGTTATTAATTTCTCCAACCTTAGCCGTTATTAATTTCTCCAACTTTAGTCGTTATTAATTTCTCCAACTTTAGCCGTTATTAATTTCTCCAACCTAGCCGTTATTAATTTCTCCAACCTTAGCCATTATCAATTTCTCCAACCTAAGCCGTTATTAATTTCTCCAACCTTAGCCGTTATTAATTTCTCCAACCGTAGCCGTTATTAATTTCTCCTACTTTAGCCGTTATTAATTTCTCCAACCTTAGCCGCTATTAATTTTTCCAAATTTAGCCGTTATTAATTTCTCCAACCGTAGCCGTTATTAATTTCTCCAACATTAGCGGTTATTACTTTCTCTCACCTAAGCTGCTATTAATTTTTCCAACCTTAGCCGTTATTAATTTCTCCAACTTTAGCCGTTATTAATTTCTCCAAACTTAGCCGTTATTAATTTCTCCAACCTTAGCCATTATTAATTTCTCCAACCTTAGCCGTTATTAATTTCTCCAACCTTAGCCGTTATTAATTTCTCCAACCTTAGCCATTATTAATTTCTCCAACCTTAGCCGTTATTAATTTCTCCAAACTTAGCCGTTATTAATTTCTCCAAACTTAGCCGTTATTAATTTCTCCTACTTTAGCCGTTATTAATTTCTCCAACCGTAGCCGTTATTAATTTCTCCAACCTTATCGTTATTAATTTCTCCAACCGTAGCCATTATTAATTTCTCCAACCTTAGCCGTTATTAATTTCTCCAACTTTAGTCGTTATTAATTTCTCCAACTTTAGCCGTTATTAATTTCTCCAACCTTAGCCTTTATTAAATTCTCCAACCTTAGCCGTTATTAATTTCTCCAACCTTAGCCGTTATTAATTTCTCCAACCTTAGCCGTTATTAATTTCTCCAACCTTATCGTTATTAATTTCTCCAACCTTAGCCGTTATTAATTTCTCCAACTTTAGCCTTTATTAATTTCTCCAACTTTAGCCGTTATTAATTTCTCCAACTTTAGCCGTTATTAATTTCTCCAACCTTAGCCGTTATTAATTTCTCCAACCGTAGCCGTTATTAATTTCTCCAACCTTAGCTGTTATTAATTTCTCCAACCTTAGCCGTTATTAATTTCTCCAGCCTTAGCCTTTATTAATTTCTCCAACCTTAGCCGTTATTAATTTCTCCAACTTTAGCCGTTATTTATTTCTCCAACCTTAGCCGTTATTAATTTCTCCAACCTTAGCCGTTATTAATTTCTCCAACTTTAGCCGTTATTAATTTCTCCAACCTTAGCTGTTATTAATTTCTCCAACTTTAGGCGTTATTAATTTCTCCAACCGTAGCCATTGTTAATTTCTCCAACTTTAGCCGTTATTAATTTCTCCAATCGTAGCCGTTATTAATTTCTCCAACTTTAGCCGTTATTAATTTCTCCAACCTTAGCCGTTATTAATTTCTGCAACCTTAGCCGTTATTAATTTCTACAACCTTAGCCGTTATTAATTTCTCCAACTTTAGCCTTTATTAATTTCTCCAACTTTAGCCGTTATTAATTTCTCCAACTTTAGCCGTTATTAATTTCTCAAACCTTAGCCGTTATTAATTTCTCCAACCGTAGCCGTTATTAATTTCTCCAACCTTAGCTGTTATTAATTTCTCCAACCTTAGCCGTTATTAATTTCTCCAGCCTTAGCCTTTATTAATTTCTCCAACCTTAGCCGTTATTAATTTCTCCAACTTTAGCCGTTATTAATTTCTCCAACCTTAGCCGTTATTAATTTCTCCAACTTTAGCCGTTATTAATTTCTCCAACCTTAGCTGTTATTAATTTCTCCAACTTTAGCCGTTATTAATTTCTCCAACCGTAGCCATTGTTAATTTCTCCAACTTTAGCCGTCATTAATTTCTCCAATCGTAGCCGTTATTAATTTCTCCAACTTTAGCCGTTAATAATTTCTCCAACCTTAGCCATTATTAATTTCTGCAACCTTAACCGTTATTAATTTCTCCAACCTTAGCCGTTATTAATTTCTCCAACTTTAGCCGTTATTAATTTCTCCAACCTTAGCCATTATTAATTTCTCCAACCTTAGCCGTTATTAATTTCTCCAACCTTAGCCGTTATTAATTTCTCCAACCTTAGCCGTTATTAATTTCTCCTACTTTAGCCGTTATTAATTTCTCCAACCTTAGCCGTTATTAATTTCTCCAACCTTAGCCGCTATTAATTTTTCCAAATTTAGCCGTTATTAATTTCTCCAACCGTAGCCGTTATTAATTTCTCCAACCTTAGCGGTTATTACTTTCTCTAACCTAAACCGCTATTAATTTTTCCAACCTTAGCCGTTATTAATTTCTCCAACTTTAGCCGTTATTAATTTCTCCAATCGTAGCCGTTATTAATTTCTCCAACTTTAGCCGTCATTAATTTCTCCAACCTTAGCCGTTATTAATTTCTGCAACCTTAGCCGTTATTAATTTCTCCAACCTTAGCCGTTATTAATTTCTCCAACCTTAGCCGTTATTAATTTCTCCAACTTTAGCCGTTATTAATTTCTCCAACCTTAGCCGTTATTAATTTCTCCAACCTTAGCCATTATCAATTTCTCCAACCTTAGCCGTTATTAATTTCTCCAACCTTAGCCGTTATTAATTTCTCCAACCGTAGCCGTTATTAATTTCTCCAAACTTAGCCGTTATTAATTTCTCCAAACTTAGCCGTTATTAATTTCTCCTACTTTAGCCGTTATTAATTTCTCCAACCGTAGCCGTTATTAATTTCTCCAACCTTATCGTTATTAATTTCTCCAACCTTAGCCATTATTAATTTCTCCAACCTTAGCCGTTATTAATTTCTCCAACTTTAGTCGTTATAAATTTCTCCAACTTTAGCCGTTAATAATTTCTCCAACCTTAGCCTTTATTAATTTCTCCAACCTTAGCCGTTATTAATTTCTCCAACCTTAGCCGTTATTAATTTCTCCAACCTTAGCCGTTATTAATTTCTCCAACCTTAGCCATTATTAATTTCTCCAACCTTAGCCGTTATTAATTTCTCCAAACTTAGCCGTTATTAATTTCTCCAAACTTAGCCGTTATTAATTTCTCCTACTTTAGCCGTTATTAATTTCTCCAACCGTAGCCGTTATTAATTTCTCCAACCTTATCGTTATTAATTTCTCCAACCTTGCCATTATTAATTTCTCCAACCTTAGCCGTTATTAATTTCTCCAACTTTAGTCGTTATTAATTTCTCCAACTTTAGCCGTTATTAATTTCTCCAACCTTAGCCTTTATTAATTTCTCCAACCTTAGCCGTTATTAATTTCTCCAACCTAAGCCGTTATTAATTTCCCCAACCTTAGCCGTTATTAATTTCTCCAACCTTATCGTTATTAATTTCTCCAACTTTAGCCTTTATTAATTTCTCCAACTTTAGCCGTTATTAATTTCTCCAACTTTAGCCGTTATCAATTTCTCCAACCTTAGCCGTTATTAATTTCTCCAACCTTATCGTTATTAATTTCTCCAACTTTAGCCGTTATTAATTTCTCCAACTTTAGCCGTTATTAATTTCTCCAACCTTAGCCGTTATTAATTTCTCCAACCGTAGCCGTTATTAATTTCTCCAACCTTAGCTATTATTAATTTCTCCAACCTTAGCCGTTATTAATTTCTCCAGCCTTAGCCTTTATTAATTTCTCCAACCTTAGCCGTTATTAATTTCTCCAACTTTAGCCGTTATTTATTTCTCCAACCTTAGCCGTTATTAATTTCTCGAACCTTAGCCGTTATTAATTTCTCCAACTTTAGCCGTTATTAATTTCTCCAACCTTAGCTGTTATTAATTTCTCCAACTTTAGCCGTTATTAATTTCTCCAACCGTAGCCATTGTTAATTTCTCCAACTTTAGCCGTTATTAATTTCTCCAATCGTAGCCGTTATTAATTTCTCCAACTTTAGCCGTTATTAATTTCTCCAACCTTAGCCGTTATTAATTTCTGCAACCTTAGCCGTTATTAATTTCTCCAACCTTAGCCGTTATTAATTTCTCCAACTTTAGCCGTTATTAATTTCTCCAACCTTAGCCGTTATTAATTTCTCCAACCTTAGCCATTATTAATTTCTCCAACCTTAGCCGTTATTAATTTCTCCAACCTTAGCCGTTATTAATTTCTCCAACCTTAGCCGTTATTAATTTCTCCTACTTTAGCCGTTATTAATTTCTCCAACCTTAGCCGTTATTAATTTCTCCAACCTTGGCCGCTATTAATTTTTCCAAATTTAGCCGTTATTAATTTCTCCAACCGTAGCCGTTATTAATTTCTCCAACCTTAGCGGTTATTACTTTCTCTAACCTAAACTGCTATTAATTTTTCCAACCTTAGCCGTTATTAATTTCTCCAACTTTAGCCGTTATTAATTTCTCCAACCTTAGCCGTTATTAATTTCTCCAACCTTAGCCATTATTAATTTCTCCAAACTTAGCCGTTATTAATTTCTCCAAACTTAGCCGTTATTAATTTCTCCTACTTTAGCCGTTATTAATTTCTCCAACCGTAGCCGTTATTAATTTCTCCAACCTAAGCCATTATTAATTTCTCAAACCTTAGCCATTATTAATTTCTCCAACCTTAGCCGTTATTAATTTCTCCAACTTTAGCCGTTATTAATTTCTCCAACTTTAGCCGTTATTAATTTCTCCAACCTTAGCCTTTATTAATTTCTCCAACCTTAGCCGTTATTAATTTCTCCAACCTTAGCCGTTATTAATTTCTCCAACCTTAGCCGTTATTAATTTCTCCAACCTTAGCTGTTATTAATTTCTCCAACCTTAGCCGTTATTAATTTCTCCAACCGTAGTCGTTATTAATTTCTCCAACCTTAGCTGTTATTAATTTCTCCAACCTTAGCCGTTATTAATTTCTCCAGCCTTAGCCTTTATTAATTTCTCCAACCTTAGCCGTTATTAATTTCTCCAACTTTAGCCGTTATTTATTTCTCCAACCTTAGCCGTTATTAATTTCTCCAACCTTAGCCGTTATTAATTTCTCCAACTTTGGCCGTTATTAATTTCTCCAACCTTAGCCGTTATTAATTTCTCCAACTTTAGCCGTTATTAATTTCTCCAACCTTAGCTGTTATTAATTTCTCCAACTTTAGCCGTTATTAATGTCTCCAACCGTAGCCATTGTTAATTTCTCCAACTTTAGCCGTTATTAATTTCTCCAATCGTAGCCGTTATTAATTTCTCCAACTTTAGCCGTTATTAATTTCTCCAACCTTAGCCGTTATTAATTTCTCCAAACTTAGCCGTTATTAATTTCTCTAACTTTAGCCGTTTATAATTTCTCCAACTTTAGCCGTTATTAATTTCTCCAACCTTAGCTGTTATTAATTTCTCCAACCTTAGCCGTTATTAATTTCTCCAACTTTAGCCGTTATTAATTTCTCCAACTTTAGCTGTTATTAATTTCTCCAACCTTAGCCGTTATTAATTTCTCCAACTTTAGCCGTTATTAATTTCTCCAGCCTTAGCCGTTATTAATAATATTATTAATAGCTTAGCCTTCTCCAACTTTAGCCGTTATTTATTTCTCCAGCCTTAGCCATTAATAATTTCTCCAACCTTAGCCGTTAATAATTTCTCCAGCCTTAGCCGTTATTAATTTCTTCGACCTTAGCCGTTATTAATTCCTCCAACCTTAGCCGTTATTAATTTCTCCAACCTTAGCCGTTAATAATTTCTCCAACCTTAGCCGTTATTGATTTCTCCAGCGTTGTTACCGCTTAAGCTACGGACAGATTGATAAGAAAGGTTAAAAATCAAGCGATTTTTAATTATTTTAATTTTGAGCACATGCAAAAGAAAGAGCAGGAGTGATTTTTAATTCGACTTACCCTGCCAAGGTCAAATATTTGTTTTCATTTTTGATTCATTATAAGCAGTTTGTGCCTGCTAAAAGTCAAATGGAAAGTGTATTACACGTCCAAATACTCTAGATATCAAATTTCAACTATTTGGACCAAATATTCAAAGAGGAGTTTGGTAGACTTTTTGCACACACACACACACACACACACACCAACAATTCTACACAATTATACAGAATCTAGAAACTATGCATAAATAGAATTCAACGTAATAGTGAAATAGAGCCAATAATTTCATTAAAAACTGTTACATTTTTTGAATACTGCTTCAACGAAGTAGGAAGAATTAACGTAACGAAGTTGGCCTTTTAATTGCTTATTGTATTGTCTACAAAAGAAATATGTTATTTTTTGTGGAACAGCGTCTAAACATAGTCTATTCGCATCTTGCTTGGGAGAAAGATATATATATATATATATATATATATATATATATATATATATATATATATATATATATATATATATATATATAGAGAGAGAGAGAGAGAGAGAGAGAGAGAGAGAGAGAGAGAGAGAGGGAGGAAGAAATAATCGAAATAAAGCTAGGTTTTGGATACGGAAACGTCTTTTCGTATTTTGAATCATAAAATAGATCCTGTTTTATTTCTGCAGCCGTTACAATACTCCCCCCCCCACAAGATAAGGAAGTTTTTGGAACGATTGTAATTTTGATTATTATGCGTGTCTGTTAAGTATTTATTTAATATGTTGTCTATTAATAAGCAAATTCATTATCTGTTTGCCATGTCACTGCCCTACCTGAAGTTCTCATTTTCAGTTTGTGTTCATGTACTTTTTCAGGAGGTAAACAATTAATATTGTTATTTGTATTGTAAGTTGTGTTTTGTGTATATTTTTGTTTGTTTTCAGTGTAAGGTTTCAAACGATCTATTGAAACTCGTATATGCGTGTTTTGATTAGTTTCTACTAAGAAATATTTGGTATTCGTTCTAGTAGGGTGCTTCCAGTGGTTTTCGAACACGATCAATTAATCTAAACTTTTGAACAAGTTTGAAGTTGGTCTGGCACATATGTTTTTTGCTGATCTTGCTCTGTTTGAAAAGTCTATCAGATCAAATTTTGCCAAAGTTTTATGCAGCTCTTTTGTAAAATTTTGTGTAATCGGCTCTGTGTTTTCTGCAATAATAATTAATTGTGGCAACAATATTTGTGCAAGTGTAACGGCATAAAAAGGGGAAAATTGAAACAGTTGGACATACGCAAGACAATTATTGGTAGGACTGAAATCAAGGATTCCTTTCGGGCCATAATAGCTGCGTTAATGGTTCTGTCGGGTATTTATCCAGACTGGTTTGAATAAATGAAAGTAGTTCCACTTTGTTGATGATCATATTAACTGGAGGTACTGTAGTCAATTTAAAATTCTTTTTGATTGCAATTAAGGGATCGTAAATGCTTTTATTCTTTTAGTCAATTATTAAACTAAATTTGTTTAAGAAATCGAATCCAAGAAGGGGATTGGTGATATCAGCGATTTCGAACGTCCAAGAGAAGGATCTTCTCAGACTTGGTTTTCCAATTTACAGGCTTGCTTATCCATAGCATTTTATCTTCTCTCCATTGGCAGTAGAAAGGGACACTGGGATTTAGTGTGATACAGTTTATCATTGATGCTGGCATTATTTAAATACTTGCACCGGTATCCACTATAACCTTTAATCACGTGGTTTTTAGTAGCGGCGAACTCATGAGGACAAATATCGTTCGCGCAGTTAGTTTTCCGAGTCGTTTGGTGTAGGAGTACATGGTCGCGAGTTGAGTAGCATATTTATATTCTCTTTCTTAAGCCATTTGCGCCACGATTTGCAATCCTTGCTTGGTCGGGGGAGTAGATATGTACCCTACACACTTTAGTTTTCTGTTCCGGGAAATATGGTTTTATTCCCACCGGAAGAGACATGATGTCCTTATTCTTATCCATTTTTAGCAGCTTGCTGAGCGATAAACGTTGTTTCATTTATGTTATTCACTAAGGGCATGCTCTTTCTGTGAGAAAATAACTGTATTTTCATAAACAGAATGATTTTGTTCAGGGAAGCTTGTTTTTAGTTAGCTAAATTTGGCGTTGTTTTTTTAATCAAATTTTTTTGTTTGTTTGTATTCTGTTTTTTTTTTCTAATCTTTTGTGTGTGTGTGTATGTGTGTGTGTGTGTGTGTGTGTGTGTGTGTGTGTGTGTGTGTGTGTGTGAGTTACTTTTTGTAGAAATATATTTTTCAGTAGGATTTTTTTCTTTTAGGAAACTTACCACGGTATTTACTTGTAAACCGCGTTGAATCATAGACGCGTATAATTTGTCGAGATATTTCAGATCATTATATCTTCAGTATCGTGGCGCCAGAATTCGTTACGTTGTTCGCTCGTCTCCGGTGAGAAAAGAAACATCACGCCGGATCACCATTGTTACATTTTTCTCTTCTACTTCAAGTAAGTATGAAGAATGAACGTAACGAAGTTGGGCTTTTAAATGCTTATTTTATTGTAAACGTTTGTCTACAAAAGAAATAGGTTTTTGTGGAACAGCGTCCTACACGTACGTCTATTCGCATCTTGTTTTAGAGAGAGAGAGAGAGAGAGAGAGAGAGAGGGGGGGGGGAGAAAGATAAAGCCATGAGTTTTTGGTTTGGATACGAAAACGTCTTTTAGATCCTGTGGCCTCTACAAAACCATAAAATGAATTAGTAATTAATTAACACTCATTTTTCAAAAGAATGTGCAAATTAGTTAACCTTCATGTAGTCGCTTACATATCCATGACTGAGTATATTAAAAAGTTCGTATTAATAATGTTTAAATAGAAAATTAGTATTTTAATATCAACGTCAGAGCGAGACAAAAACTCAACTTTATAGATAACATGTCTTAAACATGTTTTATAACGTTTTTGTAAGTAAAAATCCAAATAGAATATTAGATGATAATTCAACACCGCATTTCATGTTCGTACGTACATTAAAAAATATGAGATCGTGATTAGTGACGAATCCGATGATTTGTTTAGAAATCAAATCGCCCCATCGATTCAAACTGTAATTATAAAAAATACATTTCAGAAATTGATATCTGTTTGATTGATTTGATAAATATTTTGTTATCAATTATTTTTACAATAACAAGGTAATGTTTTTAGTTTAAAAATAATTAAATCGCGACAATTTTAAACGAATAAATAATCGATTCGTTTTATTGAGTTTACAAAATATTTAACTTATAATGACAATTATATTTTACGGAAAAGGGGTCATTTTTTTGTAAAAATAGTATTGATTTTTACAATAATATTTGGTTTTAAAATAATATTGGTTTTTAAAATAGTATTGTTTTTTTAAAATAGTATTGCTTCCGAAAGACATTTATTATTTCAAAAAGTATTTTTTTAAGTAAATTATACAGATTGATGTAAAAAAAAAACGAGACCATTTTAGTCATAATAATTACGTAATTCAATCTGTATATCTATAAAAATGAGTACGTGTGTGAGGACACTTCTCAACCTATATACTCAATGAATTTTTGATCTACAGACTTGAAATTTCGGATGTAGGGTATGCAGACTTGTGGAAAACTTTGTAATCGGTTTTCATCCAGGAAAAATGGCAAGGAATTAAAATTAGTCCGTGTGGCTCGGCGGATTTTATCTGTTAGCTAACTGTTCCAAAATACGCATGTGTGAATCGTTTCCATGAAAGATTCATTATGTTTTGAATGAGTAGGTTTGAAAACACTTCTTAATGTTCGTATCAAGCTGGCCTAATAGTTATCGCACTTGACTCACTGTGTGTAGGTTTTGGTTTCGATCTCCGCACGAGTATTTTGTTTTACTTACAAAAAGTGAACTGTTTAGAAAAAAACAAAAAACATAATACTCGCATGTACATTTCTCAGTTTCTTTCTGTGATTTTTAAAAAAGCATTAAATGTTGCAATATTTTTAATCCGGAATGGGGTAGATATTTATCTGCTGTCCACCGCAGCAAAATGTGGCACAGGAATTTGTTTATGTTGGACTTGAAGACATCCAAATTGTAGTCAGGTAGGAAACAGGCAAATGGAAGAGAATTCCACAGGCGTGCACTTCTCAGAAAGAAGCTTTGTTCATGGAATCTACGCTTTGATTTGGGCACAGATAAAGAATGGGGGAAATTGCTGACAGTGGTTTTAGCTAGACGGGTGTTTATCGTGAAGTATTGGCGAGGGGGGCAGAAATTTGAGCTCGGACGAGCACTAGCCAACCGAAGACGCTAGGAGACACATCTCATCAGAAGAAACCCCATAATGGAATACGATTCCGCACAGTCGGGAGATTCTATTTATAAACGATGCTGCTAGGAACTGACGAATCGAATTAATTCACATTCTGCTACCAACCAATCAGAAATCAGAATTGCTCCATAAATATTAAACCTTTCTGTAGTAACTTCGCATATGTTTTCTTCGTGTCAACACGGAAATAATCTTTTGCTCTGTGAATTCCAACTGCGAATCAGTCACCTCCAGGACTTGTGTAGAACAACTGCGAACCAGTCACCTCCAGGACTTGTGTAGAACAACTAACCATCGGAAACTGTTCTGAAATAAACTTCTAACTTTAATGTTACGTTTAATACCGGGCAACGCTGGCTACATCTGTTAGTATTTGATAAAATATGAATATTAGATTTACATTTAACGTTCATGTAAACACTTACTTTGTTGCCGTATTATTCTAAATCATTTTTTTTTTCAACTGCCAGATTAAAAAACAACGCATATTTGGAACAAAAAGTTTCATCGAATGTACTGCTAATTTGACAGGTCGAGAGCAAGCTCAATTTCAAATAACGGCGATGGAAAGGCATTTGTAGACCAAGTCAATTCACGATGGTCTCCAGTGTGACACGTCATTAATAGACTCAAACAGTTACAGAAATCTCACGTAGTAGGACCAATCGCCCCAATCCTCTCCACTCGTTTATAATAGAAATCTGTTGAAAGGCCAATGTATTATAAGTCAGTGGTTTATCACTTATAACAAATTGTGATGCTCCCTGGAATCTGAGTAACAGGATATATGTCCAGGTTGCAAGTAATCTTCTTCCCATTCCCTTATTATTGTAACCCACTTGATGTTTTTACACAAACTGCTTACAAGTCATTTCTCGCTAATAACAGTAGTTTACTCCGGAATTTAAGTGTCAATAAGCCTTCTTAAAATTGTAGCATTCGACATGTGCTTCCTGATGCAGTTTTCATGGTTGCATTTCTCATCGCTTTTCCATTCTTTCAAAAAACAAACGACATTCGCCCTAGGCTAGTTAAACAGACTTCACCCGAAGGAGGAAGTGTCTAAAGGATATCAAATTCACAAGTGGTTCCCAATCGCATGTATATTCTGTCCAAATTTAACTTTTGCAGTTTTTGAAGAGAGATTTCGGCGTCCTCCTACATACAACGCCTGGTATTCCAAAATGGTCACCCATCTAGTACTGACCAGGCTCAATGTTGCTTAACATATCTTCGGGCCCTCGGGCCCTTTGCGGCCACTTTCAGTGGTATCAACTGATGTTTCTGCTTGGGGTGATAAGGTTCAACTTATAGTCTTTTTTTATTGTCAGAATTTACCTATGTCGTTTCTTAGTCTCGGCTTAATCTTCTATATATTAACACGATAGCGTGTGTGTTATTTGTGTGTCACGCTTACATCTTTTCTCTTCCGAGTGACTGTCGTTTAATTGTTATGACCTTCCATTTCTTGTAATAAATAACTTTATGAACAAATTCTTCATAAGTTTTGGTCTCGGGTTCAGTTAGAGCTCAAGGAACTCAAGTAATATATATATATATATATATATATATATATATATATATATATATATATATATATATATATATATATATATATATTCTTTATTAGTTTTAGTTTTGGTTTCCATTCAAGCTGATGCACTCAAGTCATATGGCTAGATTTTATTTATTTTTGAAATTACAACTTAATAATATATAAGAATCGATAGAAAATTAACTCTATAATAATATATACGAAATCTGCATAAATTAAAATATCATGTTTAAGCATATTTTACGACCGGGCTACGCTGGGCCTCCCTGCTAGCTTAGATCAGGACGTTTTCATTTACGCTAAACATCCACAGAATGCCAACATCAATATTTTACATATGAAAGAGTCCACTGTGGAATTTCCCGGTCCCGCCAGTCTAGTATGATACGAAAATTCTTGTTTGCTTGGTTGCTAACCTATTGAATGTTTATATAATCGGAAGGATAGCTAATGAAATAAGAAGTGGTGAAAGAAGAGGAGCAGAAGAAAAAAGTAGTAGCAGGAGTGTAATAGGGGAGGTAATAGTAGCAGCGACATATGAGGATGGGAATTGAAATGCCATAAATAAATAACGTAAATAAAAAGAAAAGGAAAATCTTAAAGTAGTGATAGCAGCAGCAACATACAGCAATGAGTGAGAGAATGGTACAAATAAATAAAAGACGTAAATAAAGAAGAAAAGAAAAATTTGAAAAAATACAGAACATTATAAAAATGGTAATATAGCGTTCAGGGTTAGGCGCAAGTGTACACTAAAAGCGTCATTTACTTACGGACAACGCCTGGTGCTTCTTCAAGTATGTTCTACTTTTTGTTTTAGTTGTTCTGTGTTTTTAACTTACCTGAAGCAGGTGAATCTTTTTTATTACACGCCTTTAGTTTTCTACAATTCATTTCTCTATTCGTTTTAGTAGTAGTAGTAGTAGTAGTAGTAGTAGTAGCAGTAGTAGCAGTAGTAACCTAGAAACCTAATTGATGTTTAAAGTAATTTTTACTTCTTAAAAAAAAAAAAACTAGACTATATGTTTTTATCTGTATCGAGTGAGATTTTATCTTTTACTAGCAGTTCGGCGTTGCTCGGTCGTACAATACGCTTAAACATGATATTTTAATTTATGTAGATTGCGTATGTATTATTATAGAATCCATCCTCTATTGATTATTATATATTACGAGGAATAATTTGCCTGGTGGACTAATTTGCAAAAAATAAATAAATAAATAATAATGATAATGTCGTTCATCAAATTCCGTCTGTGTTTGTTTACAATTTCATAAGGCAGTATCAGTTCTGTTTTTCATACTAATTAGTCATCGATTAGTAAGGCCTGAAAGCTTATTGAGGAAATTGCCAGTTGATGACTGAATGGATAATACCTTTGATGGCTGATGGGACGAGAACATACTACCGTCATTGATTAAATAAAATGTTCGAAATTCCATGCAGATTTTAGGATTCGACAGAAAGATTCCCGAGTTCGACAGAAAAATGTCAGAGTTCGACAAGAAACGTCTAAAAAGGTCGTAGATTACATCGACCGAAACATCGCAAAAATGGCACTGAAGATGAGAACAGTAGTCCGAATAATGCAAATAATACGAATAATCAAACGTCATATGAAAACATTAAAAAAGAATAATTGATTTTTTGTTAATCTGGTCAGAATGGAAAAGTAAATATTGTGCACAAAAACTCATCAAAATATTTACTAGTAATCAAAATATTTACTAGTAATCAAAATATTTACTAGTAATCAAAATATTTACTAGTAATCAGACAAGATTCGGATTAGAAAACATTTCAAAGTTACCAAAAATGAAACAGCTACAAAAATCACACAAAAAAAAAGTTTCAAAAAAATTGAAAAGAAGTCACAAAAATCCCAAAAGACATTTTTAAAACGAGCACACACACACACACACACACACACACACACACACACACACACACACACACACGCACGCACGCACGCACGCACGCACGCACGCACGCACGCACGCACGCACGCGCGCGCGCACACACACACACACACACACACACACACACACACACACACACACACACACACACACAGATCCAAAAGTCACAAAACACAAAGACAAACAAACCTTATAAACAATTTTTCAAATGTTTTTTTTTTTCCGAAAATGGAAACATTTTATAATTCATACTTACATGAAACAATTATTTCGAAAAAATATGCAAATCGAAATCCGCCACGTTAATCCTAAAAGCCAAGAAAAGATGAAGGCGACGAAACTGTTAATCCATTTGTTGCTGTTGTATTATTGTATTGTATGTATTTTTGTTGTGTTTTATTTTGTATTTTTTTATTTGCTCATTTTATTTTTTTTATAGTTTTTTTCTAAGAAAATCGAACAAGCAATAATCTTATATTTTTTTTCTCTCGTTCCAATGATAGATTCAACGTTATCTGAAGCATCCATCAATTATGTGCGAAACTTTTATGAAATGTAGTTGCAATTGCACTTCAGCTATGGATAAAATAACAACTTGTCTTGAAGTTATCGCATGCAACTAATTGTTTAAAACTTGTATTTCGACATCAAATGACCCAAAAGTGTTGATTTGCCGTAAAAGTAATAACCTGGACAAACTAGAAAAAAATGTAATTTTTTTTTTCACTTTTTTATTATATTTATTTTATTTTTTGTGTAGGATTTTTTTTCAAAATTATTTCTACTACAAGTCGACTTTGCAGGATCATAAGATTATAGTGGATTAGACATGTGGACCTTAGAAATGGATGGATTCGTCGAGGTTTACATGATTGTTGCTCGTAGTCGACGAAGAATGGGGCGCCCATGTAATACCAAGGATGATCCGAAAACCTGGAACCAGGATCAATGGATATTCCTGGAACGAACACTTTGGACAGATTCTTTGAAACCGTTGACTGTGCTTTGGGTAAGTAAAGATGTTGAATCAGATGCTGCTGCTGCTGATGATGATGACGTGTTAAAAATATAAATTTTATTTATTTTAGTTTTTGTTCATTTGTTTACCTCTGGAAACGTCCTTTCATAGCTAACACGTTTCTTTGTTAACAAAAAGCAAACCCAAAAATCATTATTTTCCTTCTCTCTTTTGAAAACTTTTTCTTTCAAATTTCAAATCTCGATGACGTCACATTTTCCATACAAGAACGGTCGCAAACAAAACAACGAACGAAAATCTCACACTTAAGTGCGCGAATAGATAATTTAAAATGAGGATTTGCGACGAACGCCTCCTGGTGACAAACCAAAAAATACTTTGGACAGGAAAGCTCTGCTGTAGCCACCTCGCTGCCGCCTCTCATGTCCCGCCATTCACTTTTATCCAACTCGACCTTTCTCTTCTCTCCTCATTATCAACAGACACCCCACCCCACCGTGACTACTACCGCCCTTGGATTCGTTGACATTCCTAACGAACCCATCTCCTCCTTCAGCACAATAGACTTGCTGGAATAGTTTGACTATTAGAGTCCCGAACCAGAGGTTGAAATTATAAACAAAGTTTTATATATATATATATATATATATATATATATATATATATATATATATATATATATTTATATATATATATATATATATATATATATATATATATATATATATATATATATAAACACAGACAGACACACACATATATATATATGTGTGTGTGTGTGTGTGTTTATGTGTATGTATGTATGTATGTATGTATGTATGTATGTGCCTCCTTTGGGGTGGAGAGGGCTCCCCTAAGCCGTGGTGAAGGCAACCTTTCTAGGAGAAGCAAATCTCTGATTTAAAAAAAAAACATAAAGCGGGAGACCATTACCCGCATTAAGCTGGTCTGCAGTTTAATTTGTTGCTGGCTATCTTGCTCTTGCTTGTTGCTGGGTATCAACATTTTGAACCGAGAGAGAGACTTAGCTGTCGTACAAAGCTAAGACTCTGTAACATCATATTTGTATAGATACTCCCTCAGGCATTTGGGCTCATGGATTTTAAATGTCTGAGGGAGTGGCACTCGTCTGACAAGACGTTGCAATCATTATTATGTGCCTCCTAGTATTTTTAACAGTTGAAAGTTTTTAAAAGTTGAAGAGTTACGAGGACTAGAGTAGTGCCATTAAAACGAGCGACATATTTTGCTCCAGAATTTATTTTTTTACATAGTCACCATTATTCCCAATGCATGTTTTCCAGCAATGAACGATGGCTGTGCTATGATGCTACACTTAAGGTAATTTGTCCTTAATCAGTAGAGCGGAAACTATCTATACTGACACAATTATTATTTTTGGTCCCTAATCAGAGTGCCCCTTTTGCCCTTCTTTTGGGGAGCTGGTTTTCCCCATTAAAAACGACCTTGTGTCACATTGTTCTTTCGTGGGGAAGCAAATAAATGCCAATAAATAGAAAAAAAGGTTTTTAATATGACTATTAATACACACAAAAGAAACACATTTATAGGAGTATAGATAGATATACATATATATATATATATACTCATATATATATATATATATACTCATATATATATATATATATATATATATATATATAATATTTTATATATATATATATATTTATATATTTCAACATTTTATATATATATATATATTTATATATTTCAACATGTGGGTCGGGACTCTAATAGTCGAACTATTCCTGCAAGTCGATTTCCAGATATTTAAACTAGTTTTATAAATGAAAAATATTGCATCACTAGTAAATATCATGCCATGAACAGAAATCGAACCCCGGACATCTTTAATTTGATATTCTTACAAAAACATTTTAGACTTTCTTATAAATAGAGCTTAAAGCATTACCTTTAAAATAATTTTAGCTTTAATGTTATAGATTTATGAGTTATCAATCTATCAAACGTAAGCGATTCATTCAATCAAGCGGTAATAAAATTAAATGAATTGCTAAACGTTGAAAATTATTTCAATAACCCCAAAACAATTTATTTTACTTTGAATACGTATTATCGTTTGAACAATTCACATTTCTGTTGGTTGCCAGCATGCTGATCCTTTGGCCAAGCACGGTAGCAGGTCCTAGAATTTGGATCCGTAGGGCACATTAATTTTAATTAAAAAATAATCACATGAAAAAAGAATAGAAAACGTAATTCTCATTGAGGCCAAATATGGCGCAAGGCCTCAAAATGGGCGGTAGAGAATAAGCCAATTCGCATTCTCAGTAGGGTTGTGCTAGACGATAAACAACAAACTTTATTCGGAAGGAAGAGGTAAGGCCTAATAGATTTTCTCTTTTTATTTATATTCTGAACACACAAGAAGATAATTCTTATTGGTGCAACGTTATCAGCTCTAGATATGTGAATACACACGGCCTTATACCGTATACAATGACACTACATCTAATAATCTTTTCTTTCCGCCGTTCGTCAACTAACATCATCAATTTTTCTAATAAGTATTGCGTTTTATTTTTAACTAATTATTTTCTAATATTCGTTAAACACCTTTTACCGTTGAAAATATATCTGTGAAAAGGGCATTACTTACTTGATTACGAAGCCGGTTTAGAATTGTGTCAAGGCAGAATAGAGTGATCTGAACGGATCATTCTATTTTGCCTTGACAAAGTTCTAAACCGGCTTCGTAATCAAGTAAGTAATGCCCTTTTCTCGTCCCTACAACCTCTTTCCCACAGAAGAGACATTGCGAGTCTGTATTTACTCTATCGTTATTTTCATAGCAAGTGCTCGACTGAGCTTCAATCTTCAGTCCTGCCCTGCCAAACTCTCACTAAAAGCACTCATCTAACTATAACTACTGCAACAATCCCCCTACTCTCTATCAGCGCCTAAATCTAACCACAAATTCTATAAACAAAGCTTCTTTCTCAAAACTTCTCGCATGTGAAACTCTGTTCCGCTGTTTGCTTCTCAGCTGACTAAAACATGGTCGTCTTAAAGTCAAATGTAAACAAATTCTAGGTGTCCTTCCCACTAAAATAATCAAATTCTATATAATTTTCACAACAAGAGGTGGAAGTGCGATCCCGTATGGTGAAATTGTCGCCGTGGGAATATTGGTATTATTTTAACTTGGCGATTATTTATTGGCCTAAGTTTTCGCTTTGATCTGAAGTAATATTATGAGGAGATCTTTAGACACGAACATTTTTCTCCTTTCTTCAGTCAGAGCCCCATTGCAACGATTCGTGCATTCTCCCCAAAACACGACTCGGATATTATTGTTTGTAGACAGTCTTTATTCCGTTTTTTTTCCTTGTTCCCTGGGAGGGCCTCTGCATCGCTGAATCGATTCAGATCTTTCTTTTCCGTTTTCAAGATTCTCTCGTTCTGACTGACTGATCCTAGTTTGACTAATGAACTCTCTGACTGTGATTATCCAAAAACTCACGTGTGTCGATCTTATATACTGAGGTGTGGTAAGGGGTCTCAAATCCCGTCAGCACAACTTGTCCTCAACATGCACTGACCTACCTTGTGACCCCTGCCAGTACGTAGGTACAACGTGCCCGTAAATCAAAGTCAATAAGTTTGAAACGTCTGTCGACCTCTCTACACTTAACGTGAACACAAGCAAGTTGGTTCAAGCTGATGCCGCGTTAACCGCGTTATTGACACACAACAAAAAGTCACTTGAGGATAAGGGTTATTGGGATGGACACCGAAGAAATTTGTAATGATGGCTGTAACGTATAAAAACTGATTATTTAAGAAGACGGCTCGAGAAGAATTTATTTACATTAGAATTGAAAACGGCAATGCTATAGTCAGCCAGGAAGCAGCCCTGTGGTACTGTGTTCAACAGACGGTCAGATTTAGGAAATAAACTTCGTTTATGGAAGTCCCGTTTAATTTTAGGCACACATAGGGAGAAAAGAAATTTATTGACAACGGGTACAACTAGACGAGTGTTTGTTGTGAATGTTTTACAGGCGAAACAATAGATTGGCGCTCAGTCGAGCACGTGCCGTGAATGTAACGATGGAGTAGAAAAAGACTACCAACGTCTCTTCTGTGAAACAGATACTGCAAGGTGGAGAAGAGGGCATCGTCTACTAGATTTTGAATCGGTTTTGGACTTTGTAAAGCAGGAAAAGCTGCTTCCAGGATTTACCTCCTCATTTTGGTGAAGGGGTAGTGTAGTATATAGTTGTACGTTCGACATGGTATCATCATCCTAAGCATTACTTCCTTCTATCGGTATCAGCGTAATATATATATACGTCATCATTATATCATCCTCCCATGCATTATCTCCTCGTTGGGAGTCAGTATCGATATATTTGCTAATTTATTTAATGTCGATTATACTACACTGGGGAATGTAACACGAAAGTTCTGCAATTTTTTATTACCACACACACAACTGGCCTGATCAAACCTCGGCCGCCTTCAGGCTTACAAATCAAACCATTTCACCATATTTTCCTGCTCCACCCCAACACCACTTTCTATGCGTACTTTTCCCATGACATTTCCGCAGCAAGTAGTTCCAAGAGATACAATATTGTCCGTAATTGGGCTTAATCTTTGCCTGCAAATGTGGAGCTCTAAAAAATGAGTAGAGAAGGGAGATGGCGATGAAATGAAAAGGTTATCCGTTCGCTTTGCCGCCTTTCGAGGCGACTGCGCATAAAACACGTGTCTGCGCGCCTCTCATTTTAGCATACGCGAGAAATGCTTGGTTTAAACAAACGATACAGTAAATACACTTTTTCACGCACGCATTTAACTAGCAAATTAATAAAAAGAGACTGTATATATATATATATATATATATATATATATATATATATATATATATGTGTGTGTGTGTGTGTGTGTGTGTGTGTGTGTGTGTGTACATAGTCTTAGAAGTTTTTTAACCTTTAAAACTATATGAAAAAAACTTACTTAATTTTTGTATTTTTTTATCATTCATTGGAAAACAATTTAGTCGGTGAGTCATTTAATCACCTGCAATCACTGCATCAACTTGCTTTCTCGAATTCACAATAGTTCTAATGTTAATTTAAGGGATCATCAATTGTTTACGGGGATTTTAGAAATAAACAGTATATTAAATCAGCAATCCCTGCAGTGTTTATTAAACACCACCTCCTTTAATCACTAGAACAAAAAAATGTTCCAGATAATGGATCTAGTTACCTGATCATGATTAATTTGACTAACCTATTCATGTTACAAAATTTTGTCTTCCTTATCTGTGAGATTCGATCTTGTCTCCAGTTTCAAAATGGATATATTTTTTTAATTCACTGGTGCTGTATTTATAAGATTAGGATTAATCCATTTGACTACTTATAGTATTAAAAAAACTTCAACCAGAACTTGCCCCCATACTTACGAAACTGTTTAAGCGTTGCCTTAAAGAGAAGTGCTTTCCAACACCCTGGAAAACCTCAACAGTATGCCCTGTATTTAAGAATTCAGGTGATAAGTCATCTCCCTCTCAATACAGACCAATAAGTCTCCTGAGTGTCATGAGTAAGTTGCTGGAATCCATATTAAATAGAGAAGTAGTCAACCACCTCAACAGAAATAACCTTCTCAGTGACGCGCAATATGGTTTCCGTTCTGCTAGATCTACAACAGACGTGCTAATAGTTATAATCACATAGAATTAGCGAATCTCTCGACAAAGGTTTCATTTCTAGGGCAATTGCTCTTGACATATCAAAGGCCTTCGATAAGGTATGGCATAAGGGCCTACTTCACAAGATTTCCAGCTACGGTATAACTGGAAATGTTTTCTCTATCATTAAATCATTTCTCTCTGATAGGCTCATAAGAGTAGTAGTGGTTGATGGGCAGAAATCAGAGGCCCACAGTATTAATGCTGGAGCCTAACTCTCTTCCTGATCTACATTAATGATCTCCCAAAACACATACTAAAATCATTCGTTGACATCTATGCTGATGACACGACTATCTATGGCAACACATCAAAGGCCGTAAATGACAACGTTCTCTCTGATTCTCTCTCCTCAGATCCTGAGCGCGTGGTTCAGTGGGGGAAGAGGTGGCTAATTACCTTTAATGCATCTAAGACGAAGCTCCTATCATTGCATCATAAACTTTCTGATCCCCATCTGGCATCGATTGAAATGAATGGCTCTCGTCTAGGGGAGGCCCTATGTTTTGATAAGCTTCTGGGTTTGACCTTTACTCCTGGTCTGAAATGGAACACATACATCAAGTCTGTGGCCAAGGTCGCTGGGAAAATGGTGGGATCCTTCTACTACTCCAAAAGATATCTCACTAATGATGCAATTCTCTATCTGTATAAAAGCCAGGTACGTCCAAGGATGGAGTACTGCTGCCACATCTGGGCAGGAGCTGCTAAAAACAGCCTATCCTGCCTTGACAGAGTTCAAAACAGACTTCGTGGCTTAGTGGGGGATGCCCTTTTCTCTTCCCTACAACCTCTCTCCCACAGAAGAGACGTTGCGAGCATGTCCCTTTTTTATCGTTATTTCCATGGCAAGTGCTCGTCTGAGCTCCATTCTCTCGCCAATCTTTCACGAAAAACACCCGACTAGCTGAAACCACTGTCAATAATTTTCCCCACTCTTTATCTGTGCCTAAATCAAAACGTAGATTCCATGAACAAAGCTTCTTTCTTTGAACTGCACGGCTGTGGAACTCTCTGCCGCTTGCCTGTCCCCACCCCCCGAATTCAACTTGAATGTCTTCAAGTCCAACACAAACAAATTCCTGATTAACCGCCCCCTTAAGTAATGACACCTTATCAAATCCCCAATACTAACTATTACTACGATACTATCTCAGTGATTACTGTACACACAATAAACCTTATCCCCGAGTGGCTCCTGGGCCTTGATAAGTGGTGACCTCCATAAAAAAGCCAAAAAACTACTTATCACCCCTGCTATTATTAGTACTTTATATATTTATATTCTTATTTATTTATTAAATATATACATATAAAAGCAAAGTACGTCCAAGGATGGAATACTGTTGCCATATCTGGGCAGGAGCTGCTAAAAACAGCCTATCCTGCCTTGACAGAGTACAAAATAGACTGCGTGGCTTAGTGGGGGATGCCCTTTTCTCTACCCTGCAACCTCTCTCCCACAGAAGAGACGTTGCGAGCCTGTCCTTGTTTTATCGTTATTTCCATGGCAGATGCTCGTCTGAACTCCAATCTCTGGTCCCCCCTCGCCAATCTTTCACGAGAAACACCCGTCTAGCTGAATCCACTGTGAAAAATTTCCCCCACTCTATATCTGTGCCTAAATCAAAACGCGGATTCCATGAACAAAGCTTCTTTCTTGGAACTGCACGCCTGTGGAACTCTGTTCCGTTGCCTGCTTCCCTCCAGACTACAATTTGGATGTCTTCAAGTCCAATGTTAACAAATTCCTAATGAACCGCCCCCTTAAGTAAACACTTCAGCAAATATCCTCACTAACTTAATGTACTTGCAATAACCCTTATCCCTGAGTGGCTTCCGGGCCTTGATAAGTGGTGATCACTGTGTAAAAAAAAAAAAAAATTAAAAAGATATAAAAGTTAAAATATGCAAACACACACACACACACACACACACACACACACACACACACACACACACACACACATATACATACATATATATATATATATATATATATATAAAGAAAAGTGCAATTTTCTGTGTGTGTTTGTCTGCGTGTACCAAACTACTCTGTCAAACTACTCTGTCAATTTTCTACAGACTCGAGATTTGACACAAGTGGTATTGAGATTTGGGAAAAACTTTTTAATCGGTTTTCGGCCAGAAATTTGGCTGTCAAGGAGTCAAAGTTTAACCACTTGACCTTTGAAAACTCTATCAAATTCCTCTGCCAATTTGGGTCTAAACACTTGAAAGTTTAGATGTTTGTAATTTGGACATGGATCAAACTTTTTAATTTGATTTGAACCCAAAACAATAAATGTTAAGGAGTCAAAATTGGAGTCAGAGTTTAAAAAAATTTGTATTTTGTTACTAATATTTAATGCCGTGTCCCGGGGTTCTACTGTATATATATATATATATATTCGTACGATATTGCAAAATTATTCGCATTAAAAACGGAGATATTGTACTGTGAATATAAATCATTGTTTTAATTTTATTAAAGAAAAAAAGTATTTGCATATGATGTTTTAGAGTTGGTCATCGAAATACGGACCAAATTTTCAAAAGTAGTCAAACGTGTAATATTATTAGTTGTGTATTTTACTACATTTGAAATTCAACATTTATTCTTAAAATTTCGAATAGAAAGAAAATCATACAACATATAACGTTCTCATGCACATCTCTTAGTTTCCGTATGAATTAAAATATAATATTTATGCATATTTTTCGACCGAGCAAAAATTATACTAAATTTTACGTCCTCTTTAAAGTGTCAGCTCTGTTTGAAACGGGAACATTTCCCAATTTTGAGAGAATTAATAAATCTACTGTGACGTAAAAGTAGCCTCATATCTCGTTGTGTGCAGATCTGTTCACAATCACTTTTCAATATTACATATTTTTAGGCCAAGTGCGCGGCTATTTAGAATAAAAATAACTGCACATCGCCATGATGCTTAGCAGCTGAACCCTACAAAACACACAGACATGAGTTTTTTTAAGCAAGTAATTTTCGCATCCACTACAATTTTCCTACAATCTGTTGTGACTGTATATATTCAGGATTATGCCACTTTGAAGATTTTCATGTTTGGTCTCTGATTTATAGTTAGAATGAATTAAAATTACATTTTAAAGTATGAAAATAACCAGCACATATGGTGTGAGATTCGAAATAGAACGCTTAGTGTTGTTACTTAGTTGACTTTTGTTGGTCAACAGACATGTCTGCTTGACTTTCCATTTTTATATAGTATAATCAGATAAGAAGGCACTCTCTAAGAGTGATCAGATAAGAAGGCACTCTCTAAGAGTTATACATTTCAGCATGACACTTTCACTCTTAATTGTATCCTTATGAAATAGTTTCCAGACAATACAAGATAAATTGTATTTATTTTACATAGTATTTTGGTTGCTTACCCTGGCAGTTCATGCTTGTTTCGATTGTGTTTAGAGATTTTTAATGCAGACTTTTATGCAAGGAATTATGTCTGTAATGCTTTAGTATTATGTAATGTGTCGCTCTTATGTTTGTCTCCATGGCTTCAAGCAATGTAAATCGTTACAATCACTGCGAGACAGTGCTTCTTGTAAACATGTAATAGACTGCATGTTTAGTGGGTGCCATGTTTGTGATAAAAAGAGGAGACAGTCTCTAATTTGATTTTTGGCCACCCAAAATTTTATTTCTCTTTAAAAAAGTGTTTCATTAAATAGGGATTCATACTGGGAAATGCCAATCTGCAGACAAGCTATGAAAATTAAAATGATATCTGCAACCTCTTTAAGATGATACCGGTGAGCCGTTATCCAAGTGGATATCTGAGTGATCGAATAAGAAAACAAAAACCTAGACATTTAGGATTTCCTGTCGAAAGTGTATATATTCTAAGAGATGAGCATGAGAGATAAGTTAGACTTGCTCCCTTGGGTGTAATACAGGCAGTTTGGTTTTCTGGGGGTTGATTATCAGTTGGGTATTTTTTTATTTTGCATCCAAATAAAGCACAGTTCTACTTTGATGTGGGACATAATTTACAGATGTACTATATAGGGAGTCGAGCAGCAAGATATCTGTTTGTATTTACATTTGAATTTCTGTATGCCAGCACAGTTAGGGAAGTCTAGCAGTTCTAGCGAAGAAACTATTAGAGTAGAAAGGCTTTCTTACATCTGATGATTTCTACTGTGTATGGCTGGGATTTTATTGCTTGTCGGGTTTGTCGGGGGTATATAAGGGTTTGTAGTTCGTCGGAACACCTACCATTAAAATACTTGTAAAACAGGCAGAGGGATGCTACATTTCAACAGTTGAAGCCTTATACTCTGTTTATGCTCGACTGAATTGACATATTTATGTGTTCGTGTTTAGAATTCTCCACAGCATTTTTTTTTTATTGAGTAGAGGACGAAGCGAGTATCGTTGTTACTTGCAACAAATGACATCCTGTTACTTGTTTTGAACTGGATTTTAGTTTTATTTAGACGAACTAACGATCACGGCCTGTGCAGTGAAAGCACATAGCGCACGTTTACAACGGTGACTCAAACTAAGATTGAATAAGCGATACTTCTTTGCTCTACGATAATATCACATTTAGGCAGATTTAGGTGAGGAAATATTACTGTGATATTCATTCACTTGCTGTTAACAGGAACCAGATTGATGATTGAAAATTCGAAAATTATGTTGTTTTTTTAATCTATGAATTAAAGGGAAGTAACTCTATAAATAATTTCGGAGTTATTTCACTTATTAAATTATTTTGTTTTATTTGTAACCTCACAACTTAAAATGACATAAATAAAAATATTGGAAATTGCACCGTCAACCATTTCACACGACACGTTTCATTTCCTAGTTCCTTCTACCTCAGTGTTCTCGTAAGGAAGGAACTTGCCTTCAGTGTCATAATTTGGCACCGTTAGTGACGATGCGATGTATAATAAAAAAGTTTTTTGCCAGTAGAGCAATGGGTTAACATCAATTTTAATTTCATGAATTATTTTACCATCATTTTTGTTATGATCTGCTTTCACATGTAAGACAATACTAATTGATGATCATCGTGGTTACGCTGGAGGCATCGTGCTGCAAAGCAAAAGAGTACCTATTTTATTATATAAGTGTATTGTGTTTATTTGTCAGTTGAGTATAGGTTTGATTCGTCAGTTGAATATAATCGAGCAATTCATTGACCTCAATTTCAACTTGATTAATTATTTTACCATAGTTTTTTATGAAGTGCCTTCAATAAGTTTTCAAATTTTTTTGTACATGCATGTAAAACTGTCGTAGACTCTTGAAAATTCAGTATGTTATTGCTGTAGATCTTATCAGATGACTAACCAATATTTATGATTTCAAGTTCAAATGGACAACTACAGCAGGAATTAGAATACACCCTACTAAAACCTGATTGTCACAGCTGGTGAATTTCAGAAATGCAATCTGGACGGGAAAACACTTCAGAAGAACGGTATGTAATAAAATTTTGTTTTTAATTTGGAAAATGCCATATGAATATATGGAATGCTTCAGACTGCTTTTGGACCATCTTGCATGAATCGAGCATCAGTTTTTGAGTGGCATGAGAAATTCTAAAGCAGGCAGGGAGTCTTTGAGGGATGATGAGAGGTGTGGGAAGAGTAAGGAAGTCAGAACGCCAGAGTTGATTGGCCAAATAAAAAATTTCATGGATAAGGACCGTCGTGCGTTTCTAGAGACAATAAGGGCACAGCTTGATGTCAGTGTGGGAACTGTACACACAATTATTTGGGAGGAACTCAAGATGTGAATGATTTATGTGAAGTTTGTCTCAAGGGAGTTTAATCCTTGTCACAGACTATTTGACCAAGATGGGCATCAAGACAGTTCCTCGCCCTCCCTATAGTCCGGATCTTGCTCCATGTGACTTTTGATTATTCCCTAAGCTCTAAGAAAACCTTAAAGGCTGTCGTTATAAGACAATTGATGAGATGAAAAGGGTTGAGACGATGGTCATTGCCATGCTCACACAAGAGGACTTTCATGAGGCCTTCCAGTAGTTGTTGAAACGGTACAACACATGCATTGTAGCCGGAAGAGATTACTTCGAAGGGGACTAGATTTTCATATGTGTACTATCAATAAAAGTGCCCCTACGACAACAGTCTGGAAACTTATTGAACGCACCTCGTATGACCTTCTTTTGAATGAAAGATAATACTACGTGATGACCATTTACTAGCCGTGGTTATGCTGGATGCATAGTTCTGCAAAGCAAAACAATACCTGTTTTTTTATAAGATAAGTGAATTTTGTTTAACGGTTGCGCTCAGACTTCCATAAGCCCTCTTCAATGGGAGAATAAAGTCTCACACAAAAAAAGGCTGCGAACGCAGATACCCTGTGTGTCCTTAATGCACTCCTGGTTTGCTGGTAATGAATATAGAATATCCAATGGTTGATATTTTGTATCAAATAAATAACAAAACCATAATTCATGAAAGAAAACAAAACAAAGGCGTAGAGTATGATCGTTGAAAATATCTTTAATTTGATGTGATGAAAAAAACCTTTCGTAGGTTATGTAAAAAAAAAAAGACGACACAGAATCAAATTAAATAAAGAGTTTTCTATGGAAAGAGAAAAGAACGAGAATTTGCGGAACTGGGAGTGGGGGACATATCGAGTTTGCTGAATGGAAATTGTTGGGAAAAGGAATTAGGTTGATTTTATATATATAAAAAAAATGGGATTGCCTAGATGGAACACAGTGAATGAATACAACAGCAGCGGACATACTGCAGACGGAGGCAAGCAGGAAGAGTGAGAGACGATGAGAAATTGAACATCAAAATTAAAAAGATGCATCTTTACTATCACTCCGCTATTATTATTATTATTATTATTATTATTATTATTATTATTATTATTATTATTATTATTATTATTATTATTATCATTATTATTATTATTATTATCTAAATATTAATTTACTTTTCCGTACGTCCAGTGTCACAACAAAAAAACCCATCATCATCGCAAATTTAATGAGAAACAAATTGCCCCCTTTTATAGTCGTTCTTTATCAGTTAAAAAATCATTAAAACCATTCCCTCTCCAAACATTTTCAAAAACAAACAAACAAACAAAAAACATGGCTGTCTGTTTTATAATTAAAAAAGTCGTTGAGAAGAGACTGCAAGTATTTTATATTATAAATTCTTTTTAAAATTAAATAAAAAATGTGCAAGTGAATTGGCATCTGTTCCTTTATAATTTATATATAAAATTATTAAAAAAACAAAACAACAATGTGTTGTGTGTTGAATTTTCATTGAGAAAAAAATCTAAATTTTTTAAGATTAATTCATTTTAGCTTTAAAGAGTTAAAAAGAATTTTCTAAAAATTGTCTAAAATTCGTCGTTATTTGTTTTATTCTATTTTTTATTCATTTTATTTATAATGTGTTTTAATAATTTTCAACTACCGTGGAATTTCCGTGGCTTCTGCTAGTTATTATTTTATTTATTTATTTATATTTTGGATCCTTAATCATGCCTTAGCGACTGTTTGGATCTTGTGCATCACATTTAGTTTTTTTCATGTTGGTACAGTCGAAAAAAAAGGAAGCAAGGAAGGGATTCCAAAGATAAATGGCTCGAGGCGAAAAGTATAAAGATTCTCAATGTATAGGGTCATTTACAATGAAGCAGTGGGATTTTGCTGCAAGTTGAGTAGGAATGAAGTTAGCAATCCAATAATTACAACCTGTTGGAATAGCGACACATTTCGATAATAAAGCAGCCATTTTTGATGGGCAGACGATAAGCAAAGGTTCTCCACATTTAAAATCGACTGCGAATCAGCGTCGGCCAAACACATTTAAAATAACCCAAAATAATAAAAAAAAGAATTATTTGGTTTTGAAAATACAGACAAAAAAAAAAAAAAAAAAGAATAAACTTGTTTAACCACATTATCAGCAGAGGTTCTGAAAGTTATGTATTCCCAACATTCTATAATATGAATAAAATATCTTGTGGGAAGCCAGATTCGCAACGATTATACGTCATAATCACAACGGTTCTCAGTAGATCACCGAAGTTAAGCAATGTTAAGCCTGGTCAGTACCAGATGGGTTGCCATTTGGGAATACCAGGCGCTGGATGTAGGAAGACGCCGACACCGCTCTCCAAGAACTGTAAAAAACTAACATCGTAATCTTCTCTCTACATGCGACTGAGGACCACTTGTAAATTTCATATTCCTTGATACTTTGTCCTTCGGAGGAATCCGATTCAACTTTCGTCGGGTAAATGTCACTGATATGGCATGTGCAGATTCCGTTGTTAACGGCGGCAAGATTAGCAAAGCCGTGAATAAGAAGGAAGGATTGTGTATCCAGAAAATGTGCGTAAAATTCCGCGGAGAATTATGCAATAAGTTTTTGCTTTCATCATTAAAAATATCACCGATTACATAATTCAATTTCCGAGTGTCGTTATTTTATCTGGCAATCCAATGAACTACAGCAGTGTAAAACAATCAACTGTTTAGATGCAGGAAGCGTGGAAAATAAAGAGCGCTTGTCCAAAACACCCCACTATAAAAATGAAGACAATTCTATATGATCTACATACTTATGATTAAAAGAAAATATCGTACACCAAAAATCACGTAAATTGATCAAGTAGTTTGATTTTTAAATAAGAAAATTATTTTAAAGCGATTTGGAGTTTTTCCACGTTCAGTTAAATAAAGCCGTTGAAAGTCAGAATGTTTTTTTCGTAGGGAAATACAAGAATATTTTTCGTAACTCTCACACTATTCCGTTGATGTTTTGTTTAACGAATTAGCCATGCATTTATTCATTCGAGTATGATTTGGATCATCCGAACTACTATTCTCATATTATCCCCCCCTCCTCACGTTAACAATGGCTTAAAAAAAATCTAGCAAGTTTGAATGATTTGGAATTATCTCCCTTGTTCTTCAGCCTGTATTCAAGATGGCAGCGCGAGATTGTCGCTCGTAGTTTCGCTATAAAATTTAATTTTCTTATTTGCAAAATAAAACTTCTTTATCAATTTAAGTGATTTTGTTGTACAATATTTTCTTTCCGTTGCGGACAAGTACATCATTTTTTTATTTTTTTTTTATTTTCAGAAGGGTGAATTCTGGACAAACGGTAACTAAAGTTCACAAAATTTGTGCTGCTGTGGTTTCATCTAGACCGTTACAAAATGGCGGCACCCGTAATTTTATAATGTAATAAATCACATTTACACAAAATAAAAAAAAATAACACAATTTGTTATCCAAATGCAGCGAGATTTTAAGTGTCTATCCTTATTGTATTACTGCTATCAAACGTCGGTCTATTTAAAAAAAAAAAAAAAAATAATAATAATATTTTCATTGAGGGGTGATTGCTGCAAAAGTGCCAAAAATTTAAGATGGCGAAAAATAATATTTATTCCAAGAAAATTATGATCTGCTTGTTTCCTAAGAGTACATTTCAATGCAATTGATAGCTGGATTGGAACATATTTCATTTTTATCTACAAATTTAATATAGTTTTTGTTGCTGAAACAAGAAAGATTTAAAGGGTTCCGTCTCGTTGAACTTATTAAATAATCAAATGGGATCCATGTATTCTAACCATACTTTAGGACGGATACTCTAGCTAATAATAAGAACGTTTAATGATTTTTTTAGTAAAATATTTAATGATATTTAGGGTCTATTTCTGGTTATTATAAAAGCGCGCTTCAACTAATTTCTAAATATATGTATACAAGCAAGTTCTTAGATGTGTATGTGTTCAGATAACGTCATGTTTCAGGCGCATTAGTCATATTTCTATGCAGGTGTATGGGTAAGATCCTGTATTGCGTTTATACGTATGTGTTCAGGCCCATTTACTATACCGTTACGTGGAAAGTAAAACAACTATTTGCAGATATGTGTGTTCTGAAGCATTTTCCATATTTTTGTGAGTATTAAGGTTAGGTGCTTTATACCCATTTATTAGAGTGTTATATGAGAAGTAAGGTAAGTGTACCAATGAAATGGTAAGTGTATCTATAAAAAGGTGAGTGTATCTATGAAATGGACACACGTTAAGGAGAGGTAGACTATCGTCGACACTAAATGTTTGTCCCCCCCCTAATAGTCAAATGAATATATTGTTTGATGGAGTGATTGGTTTGTGTTTAATATCTTAAATAAAAGAGACTGTATCTTTGAATTAATTCAAATATGATGAAGCAATTAGTATATAGGTGTAGATATAAGTCAAAATGTATACTATAAAGATTTTTACAGATGCAAATATATGCCCTAACTTCAATTAGGAAAACATCTGAAGAGATGAAGAAGCCGTACGTTTTAAGATGGCGAAAACAATTTAGTATAGTTTAAAGAGCAAAATTTAAATCTAAATGAATGTATTAAACATTTGTTATTTAAACTTTACGTCAAGCGATTGTGCTTGTAGATACATGACTTAAGGTCGCTATACTATTCACAGATGTTAAAGTAACACTCGTGTGAGTTTCGATATATAATACAAGTCGAGAGAAATGCTTTATATATTTGTTACAGTTTAAACTGTCTAGCATGTCGAGACATGTCAAGGCGAAATTTATGCCTTCCTGTAAAAAGGGTGTATGTTTAAATATACAACTCGCACTATATTTAAACGTGTTAATAATGACTTATATCCTAGCATCTACACTATAAATCAATACGCGTATCGGTATTTATGTATACGTTCTACAATCAAGTACAAGTACATTTAAATATAGTAGCATTTAGGTATTTTTGCCGAATGGCACATATTTTGATGAGGAGTAGCAAGAAAACAATCTTTAAATCACAGCATTTCGTTGATGTGTTGTTTAACGAATTAGCCATACATTTATCCGGGTATGATTCAGATTAAGTCAAAGTTATGCGTTGAGGGTATGTTAGAATTTATCTTATCAGTATCATTAATTAAATTCAATTATTTATGTGTTCGCATGTTCAAGCAACATTGATTCTATTTGTCTAAAATGTATTAATATATATATATATATATATATATGTATATATATATATTTGTGTGTGTGTGTGTGTGCGTAAATATACTGATATATATATATATATATATATATATATATATATATATATATATATATATATATATATGGGCATCATTTTTTCTCTTATTCATGTTTCGTTGGCCCGCTAAACGGAAAAATGGATTGCAAGAAAAAGAAACAGGAATTTCCCTGCTGTTCAACGAAACATGTATATATATATATATATATATATATATATATATATATATATATATATATATATATATAGTAAGTTATAAAATATATATGGCGATTAAGCTACACTGAATATTCCGCGTTTCATCCATTCTAGGATTCTTCAGGCTTATAAGCCTGAAGAATCCTAGAGTGGATGAAACGCGGAATATTCAGTGTAGTTTAATCGCCATATATATTTTATAAATTACTAACTAGCTCTACCTACGTATTAAGCACTCTTGAAGTAAATACTTAATGTTTACGCATAAATCTATACTTTCGTATATTAATTTTATGTGAGTAAATTAAGTAGTTATATATATATATAAAATCATAAAAAAAATTATATATATATATGTGTATATATATATATATATTATTTTTATGTATGTTTGTATTATCTGTCAGCATTAAGGCTAAATAGGTGTCTGTCTATATATGTGATATATAATAAAGTGACGATGCGCTTAAATGTATTGCAGCAAATATTGTATAGATGCAAAATACATGTCTAAATAAATTTAAAAAAACTCCCTTCAATAAGCTTTAAAGTCAAGTTGATTTACATTCAAATATCTTACAGTAAAATGGCCAACCATTTTAAATATGTTGAAAAGCGTCCTGTGTTTTTGTATGTGAATACGTGATTCCAGTGCAAGTAAGTATATAAATATGTGATGGTGTCACTAGTTGCTCTCATGTCTCAATCGTCTTCGCTGCCTCTCTTTTTTTCCTTGAGCCGCTGCCATCTTGGTTGTCGGACTTGACAGGTTTGCCTGAGTAGCTTTGCCAGCAACAACCTCGTTTGAAAATAGCCAACATATCAATTGTTGGCGTCCTGGGCGAGTTGACAGGTGCGACAACACAAACGCCGAAAATACTTACGACTGCAAAAGCGAGACTGGACAACTAGCGGACAATAAGCTACATGATATTTATCTACACATTCTGCAAAGATAACAAAAATGAAAAAAAAGTTAAAAATACACTCATATATAAAAAATTAATGCAAGTTCACCCTAGATTCATGCTTAGTAATTTAATCAATGAAAGGTAGATAACCAAATCCGTTTTGTTAGTACGGCAGAATAAATATTAACTAATTTTGTTAAAAACAGAACTTATTCCATTAATTTCATCGATTTAAATATTTAGTCCTGATTAATATTCTAGTTTTCGCCATAAATAATACAAATAGGAGGACTCTTCGCTTATTAATACAGATATGCTTTTGCTCGACTTACGAAGGAAATAAATAATACCCATTTTTTTAATAATCGCCGTTTCATTATTACACCCTTCGCTTTCTCGTCATGTTTTATATGGATGCTATCTTTTTTCGCCTACCAAGCGTTAGAAATTTTATTAATTAAAAAACAAACTTAAAATGTAAGTATTAAACTAAAACAGAAAAAAAAAACACTCATTATATTTACAGAGAATTTTACGTGAACTAAACATTGTAAACACTCAAATGTCAAGTATAGTTTAATACAACGACATACGTCATATATGCATGTAATGAAATCATAAATCAGTCGTAAGACAATATAAGGATGTGATAAAGTTTTATGTTGGATTTCATTCTCCATGTTGTATGAAGTATTGCAAAAGTTTTATAATGAAAACGTTAACTCAAAATCTATTTATTTGATGATGTTACAATTTGTTACTGTTATAAAAAATAGCATCAGATCCACACATTAAAAATTGAAAAGTTACAAATGGAAATTCTGTCCAAATTTCGACAACACCTGAACTTTTCAAGGACAAAGGTTAATATAAACTACAGGACTTCATTGGTTACAATATGGGCCAAATTGTGAGTCTCTACTATGAACAAAAATAAACGCATCGTTCAAGGCTTGATTTTAACCTTTTATGTGACCTTGACTTTTGACCTGGATATCACAAAATTTATGATAGACTATGACGAAGATTCAAAGCAAATTTTATGGCGATGATGATAATGTTTACATGTCCGGGCATAGAAACAAAATTGACAACCGAATAGAGTTTTATGTGGAAACAGAAACTGAAAGTAAAACGAAATACGAAACTCGCTCACTAATCAATAAACTAAACGTAATTGAATTGGAATTAAAAGTGGAGTGTTGTGTGATTATTTAAAAATATATATTTGATTCAAAATTATTTTTTTATTTTATCCAAAAGTTTTCTGTAATTATTAGCTTTTACATTTAAAGTGCAACGTATTATAGCGGTACCAATTTTAAATACGAATTTGAGACGCAAAGAAAAAACTATACAATTACTTTCTATCTGGTCTAGATAAAATCAAAATATATTAGCAAAATACTGTCTAATATCATTTTTATGAAATATAAATAATCTCGAAAATTGAATATTTTAATCAAAAACTGAAATTTCGAATAATTATTACTCAAGACTGATTTTAATAAGATAAAAAATTATTTTTAATAAAATATATTTTTTTAAATAATTACACAACACTTGCATTAATGTGTTCGTTTTTTTTAAATTTTATTTCACTTTCACTCAATATTTGTTTTTACCTAAAACTCTATTCGGTTGACATTTTCTTTCTATGCCTGGACATGTAAACATCAACAACGATAATATGCTTCGGAAATACTTCATAAAATACAGAGAAGTTAAGGCCCGGGTAAGAAATCTGTCAGAGCGAAGTGTACAGTCTAATTAAATTCTTGTTTTCCTATAAAACTACTTCGATTTCTATTTTTTTGCTTTCCATTTGTTTCGCTTACCTTCTGTATATTCTTCGTGTTCCTCTTTCTCTTGCTCTTCTTGCGGACATGTTGTCCCACATTCCTGCCTAGAAGGGGGTTTTGTATTCGGTGGGCACAAATCACTTAGAACACCGGTCGAAGTTCTGCACTGAACCTTCCTGTGTTGTTCCCCGACTCCACACGTAACCGTGCACTATAAAACAAAAGAGAGAGTTCACTATGAATATAAGGGAATTCAGTTAAATAAAACCGTTGAAAGTCATTTTTTTCTTGGGGATTTACAAGAATATTTTTAACAATTCTCACATTTCGTTGATGTTGTGTTTAACGAATTAGTCATGCATTTATTTATTCGAGTATGATTTGGATGAAGTCAAAGCTATGTTTTGAGAGTATGTTAGAAGGAAAAAGAGGCAGATGAAAGCCAAGGAGAAGGTGGAGAGAAAATGTTTTCGATTGGACATCTCTCCACAGTTGGGTGTCCATCAACCAAATTGCCCTGGATCGGAAGAAATGGCAAAAAAATAAATCACGTGTGTTCGTAATTCGCACCAAGCGGAAGATGCGACTCATGACGATCGATTTAGATCATTCGAACTACTGTTCTTTTTTTTACATGGGGGGTCACCACTTATCAAGGCCTGGAGGCCACTCAGGGATAAGGGTTATTGCGTGTACAGTAATCAATGAGATAGTATTGTAGTAATCATTAGTATTGCAGATTTGATAGAGTGTCTTACTTAAGGGGGCGGTTTGTTAGGAATTTGTTTATGTTGGACTTGAAGACATCCAAGTTGTAGTCAGGTGGGAAACGGGCAAACGGAAGAGAGGTCCACAGTCGTGCACTTCTGAGAAAGAAGCTTTGCTCATGGAATCTACGTTTTGATTTAGGCACAGATAAAGAGTGGGGAAAATTATTGACAGTAGTTTCAGCCAGACGGGTGTTTTTCGTGAAAGATTTGCGAGGGGGGACGAGAAATTGGAGCTCAGACGAGCACTTGCGATGAAAATAACGACAAAACAAAGACAGGCTCGCAACGTCTCTTCTGTGGGAGAGAGGCTGCAGGGAAGAGAAAAGGGCATCCTCCACTAAACCACGAATTCTGTTTTGTACTCTGTCAAGGCAGGATAGGCTGTTTTTATCAGTTCCTGCCCAGATGTGGCAGCAGTATTCCATCCTTGGACGTACTCGGCTTTTATACAGATTGAGAATTGCATCAGTAGTGAGATATCTTCTGGAGCGGTAGAAGGATCCCACCATTTTCCACGTGTCCTTGGCAACAAGCCTGATGTACTTGTTCCATTTCAGATCATGAGTAAAGGTCAACCCCAGAAGCTTGTCAAAACATGGAGCCTCCCCAAGACGAGAGCCATCCATTTCAATTGATGCCAGATGGGGATCAGAGCGTTGATGATGTAAAGATAGAAGCTTGGTTTTAGATGCATTAAAAGTGACCAGCCACCTCTTCCCCCACTGTACCATGCGCTCAAGATCAGAGGAGAGAGAATCAGAGAGAACTTTGTCATTTATAGCCTTTGATGTGTTGCCATAGATAGTCGTGTCATCAGCATAGATGTCAATGAATGATTTAAGTATGTGTTTAGGGAGATCATTGATGGAGATCAGGAAGAGAGTTGGGCCTAAGATGGACCCTGAGGGACTCCAGCATTAATATTGTGGGCCCCTGATTTCTGCCCATCAACCACTACTCTTATGAACCTATCGGAGAGAAATGATTTAATGATTGAGTAAACATTTCCAGTTATACCGTAGCTGGAAATCTTGTTAAGTAGGCCCTTATGCCATACCTTATCGAAGGCCTTTGATATGTCAAGAGCAATTGCCCTGGAAAGGAAAGCCTTTGTCAAGAGATTCACTAATCCTATGAGATATAACCGTTAGCACATCTGCTGTAGATCTTGCAGAGCGGAAATCATATTGCATGTCACTAAGAAGGTTGTTTCTGCTGAGGTGGTTGACTACTTCTTTATTTAATATGGATTCCAACAACTTACTCATGACACACAGAAGACTTATTGGTCTGTACTGAGAGGGAGATGACTTTTCACCTGAATTCTTAAATACAGGGCATACTGATTAGGTTTTCTCCTTAAGGCAACGCTTAAACAGTTTTGAAAGTATGGGGTCAAGTTCTGGTTCAGGCTTTTTCAGCACTATAACTGGAATGCCGTCAGGACCAGTTGCTTTACTGGAATCAAGGTTCTTGATTAGCTTGGCGACCTCACACACAGATATTTGTATGTTGCATAGCGTGTTGTCTGTTATAGGAGGAAATACGGGGAGTTGATTGCCTTTGTCGCATAGGGTAGAGTTAACTGCAAAGTTCTTGGCAAATAGTCTGGGCCTTGTTTGATGCTGACGAGATGATCAGGTCCATTGATGATAATTGGCATGATTCTGTTCAGGGTTCTGTTTGCTATTTGCCAAAACTGGTGGGAACCAAGCCGCTGCTCAGCTACTTTGGATTTAATGGACTGAGCATGTAGCTCTCTTGTATTTTTTATTTCTCTTTTACAGTGGTTGCTGGCAGTCCTGAAAGCAGCTTTAGTCTCAGTATATCTATTACGTTGGTAGCTATGGAAAAAGTGATTTCTGTACGCGATGGCAGCAGCACATTCATGGCTGGCTGTTAGATTTTTGTTGGAATTTTTTGGATGGTATGAATCGGTCTATGCCTTATCTCAGATTTTATTCTTACAACGTTTTAGCCGATGTAACCTCTGTTTTTATCCGGTGTCTCTTTCGAACTCAAACATCTGTATGTCTAATTTGGGAATCTTTACGGAAATTTAAACAAACCCCGTTATTTAATCCAGGGAAGTAGATTGTTTTCGTTCTGTCAGCTATGATTAGAAAGAAGCCTTACGTAACTGCAACCTTAGTTTCGTCCGTACTAATGGTTAGAGACTGCCATTTAGAATAACTTCTATTATCCGTTGTGCCACAGGTCATCTAATCTATTATTTACATAATAGAGGTGACTCTAATCTATTATTGTTTTAGATGTGTAGTATTATTGTTTTATATATATATATATATATATATATATATAGACAAGTAAATAGGAACACATCAGCAAACACAGCACAGCGCACCCACATACATACACCCACATACATACACCTACACATATACACCCACATACATACACCTACATATATACACACACATACATACACCTACATATATACACCCACATGCACAAATCAAATCAAGGATATCGAAACACATACACGCTTCCTTTCTCTCTATCTCTCTCTTCCCATCTTACACGCACAGACACACACACAGGCACGCGTGTATACATAGACACACGCATATGTGAAAAGAAGAAATCACTGATTTTAACCCATAGGCATACATACACACAACACACAAGCGCTCATCCTTATACACACGCACACACGCACACACGCACTGACACACACATCAAAAAGAAAAAAATCATAAAAATATTCACCAAATGTACTTAACACCTCCCATCCACCAAATGGGCTTAACACTAACCTCACAGTATGAATCTTTAACCAATCCCGTTGGAGACACCCAGACTCATATTCACATATCTTTCAAAAGCACACTGGTGCTAACTGAACTAAAATTATCTCCAAAATGGAATTCCACAAACCTTTCACCAAAAAGCAATCTTTTAACTAAAAAACCTTTAACTAAAAAATATCTGAAGAGAGCTAAATAAGGCTCAAAACGTGTTATAAAAATATTTAAAAATAATAAGTCTTAAAAATCAACAAACGTTGCTGGCTATACTCTTATATATATATATATATATATATATAAGGCTTCCTTCAGTCTTGACAGACTATGGATACCCACTGTAAGGGTACCTGCGCGTGAAATTTATGTGGCAAGAGTTGCGCAATCTTCAACCACGCCTATCCTGAGTCAACATTGTTGCATACCAGTGGCAAGTTGAAAATTCAAGACGACTGGAAACAAATGCCGAGATAAGTGGAGAGCACATACAGCGCCTAGAATTCCCAAATGGTCACCCATCTGGTATTAGCCAGGCGCAACGTTGCTTAACTTCGGTGATCTGACGAGAACCGGTGTGTCAACGTGATTATGCCGTGTTACACACACACACACACACACACACACACACACACACACACACACACACACACATATATATATCATAATTTTATGCAGGGTACAAAATTTAATTATTGCAATCATGACAGGAGGCCCCGTTTTGGTGATTTTGTTCATGATTCATACGTTTAAAAAAATTGCGATATAGTTTATATAAAAAAAAAAACGGGATACACTACAAGTCTAAAATACCGAAACGTATGATATCACCTACAAACTGATCACGTCTAAACCTAAGAGACATTCCCTCAGCTTGCAGAGAGAAAGCTTCTTCAAACGAACGTGAATAGTCTCCAAGATCTTAAGGTGATAGGTTGAATGAGCATGACTCAGAATAGAGTTCGTGGCACATGCCGGGTTTTTAAGCAAATGTTCAGCTATAGAAGCCCCGGATGTATATATTGTTTGTACGGCGACTTTTGTTGTTTTTATGGATAATGACAGCTTATGAAAGTTCTCTTACGATATTCAGTTCCTTAATTGTTCCCGCTAGATCACCAAAGTTAAGCAACGTTGAACCTGGTCAGTATTAAATGGGTAACAATTTCGGACTTCCAGGTGCTGTATATGCTCTCCGCTTATCTCGGCATTGTTTCTAGTCGTCATGGACTTCTCCTTGCCACTGGACTCAAACAGTGCCGATTCGGGAGAGGTGAGGTTGGTTATGGCGCAACCCATGCCTCACAATTACACGTACAGCTACCCCATACATAGGGTATCTTTTGTCTTTCGATACTGAACGGATGCATCAAATTGTTTTGAGAAACAGTTAACTCCCTTGCATCATCTTTCTCGCCCATCTATATTTTTAAGGATGTATATATTTTGTTGCATTTATAGATAAAATAGTTATTCACGTACATGTGTTTCACTGTATACTCAGGCGCATCGATGTGGCTGACCATAGCAAGACTTGAACTAAAATGTCGACCCTGTATGTTCTCGTTGAGTCTCATTTCTCGCGTAACTATTGCGTGTTATCTTATATAACACTTATTTACATCATATCACGTCAAATTCACTGACTTTTCTGAAAGCTACTCACTTTCCGATTGTTCGTCGAGTTGTCATAATTTTTAAATAACATTTTTTTCAAATATATTTTTTTTATAAATTTGTATTTCTTCTTACCCATGTTTCGTCTTATTGTGTTATATATTGCGACCCTATGCCAGCAAGTAGATATTATGTTAACTAGTATGAATTCCGATGACGTCTGCGTGCCTCAATTCTCAAAAAAAAAAGTTAACAATTTATGAGAATTACATTGGTCTATTCTCTCGTAAACAACTCTTCTCCAAATAAAACATTTCAAAACCAATAAGTCTCCATTGTGTTCTGCGCATGAGTAGATTCAAATTGAAACAGAACATCACAATCACACGTAAAAAAACCCAACGATAATAAATGAAAAATCAACGACCACGCACGTATGTAAAACGATTGTTGATTGTGTTTTTGTCACTAGCAACATTTGTAAACCATTTTGGAATCCTAATATTGAAACTTACCACTCCCCAAGGCCCTGTGTCCCAATCCGCACCCTCACAGCTCGTACTTTTGCACCACGCTTGGCTGGGTGGTTTTGTGCTTGGGTTGCATTGGCCGTCATCCACATAAGTACGGCTGTTGCTGTCTAGGCAATAGACTTTGCGTGTTTTTAAGCGTCGATTACCGCAAGATGGCGCACACTGCAACGAAATAGAACAGAATGAAATCTTTCCTGCGTTTTTTATTCAATAAATTTGATTGCGAAATGAATAGATTTTAAAGCTTATACGCATTTTACAGAAACTATTAAAATATACAATGAGAACTAGTAATACAAAAGGGAAATACTCTTTGTAATTCAAACGTTTAATTAAAGGTGAAAATATCTGTTGATTATAGTTTAAAAAATGCACGAAACGAAATAGATAATCAAGCAAAGATAAAAACTCGTTTAAGTATTCTATGTGCAGTTGTTTATAGCAGTTGTATGTTTAGTTTTATAAGGATTGTAAAATACGCATAAATATTATATTTTAATTCATACAAACATTGAGACATGTTTTTTATAAACAGTTCACTTCTTGAAAAAAAAATACTCCAGCTGAGATCGAAACCAAAACCTAAAGACATGAATCAATTACGTATCCATTAGACCAACTTGACACTATCCTAACAAAATGGTTTCTACCTATTTAATTATTAACATAAAGAAGCTGTCATCTTTCACGGCCGCGCATGCGCATTCGTACAACAGTTAAAAAAATGAAAATTCGATCACCCTCATGTATTAATTTTTAAATTTTGACCCCTTAGCAGCCTTTTTCCGGATGGAAACGGATTAAAATGTTTTCCACATATCTGAATACGCTATATACACCATTTGAAGTCCGTAGATCAAACATTCGTTGAATATATAGGTTGAGAAGTGTCCTCACACACACATTCTCACTTTTATAGATATGTAGAGAGATAAAACGTATAAAGAGTACATTACTATCCAGAATATCAAAAATTATTGATTTGCATACTTTCAGGTTTTAGGGTTTCCATGAACCTTGGACCTTACGTATTTCAGTCCAGCGCCCTAATCCCCTCCGCTATATTGCCATAGACGATTTACTGCTTCGTTTTTATCGTTCATCTGTTTAAGTGGTTTTTGTTTTGATTTTTTTAAACGATAGTAATGTCTATGTCTCCGCCTCGGAGAACCGGTGTTTTTCTTAGAAAGTCGCCCATTTTTTATTTGGACGTATTATTTATTATTATTTTTAAAAATAGTAATCTAATATATATATATATATATATATATATATATATATATATATATATATGCGTGTGTGTGTGTGTGTGTGTGTGTGTTTGAAACATTTTCTGGAAAAAAATTAATATACTTTTATCGAAAAAAATATATTTCCTTCATATAATTAAGCTTACAGTAATATTATTGTGTTTTGTTTCCAGAGTTTTAAATTTATCGCCTGGCAGGGTTCGCATCGACCTTTTCCGACTGCTTACCACAATTTGTCAGAAAATGCCGACGAGATCCTGGATAGGTTCTGGATCAGTATAGAAATGTTTAGGATTTTGAATGAAGATATCTTATAATTTCCTACCAATCTTACTTCCTTCAGAAATCTAAAAATGCTATTCGGCTTCATTTTCTTAAATGGTTAAATAAAATGCAAATAAAGTTATAAATACACGGATGAATAAAAAAAAATATAATAAATGAAATAATATAAAATATTAACATAGGCATTACATCAAGTTTCAAGAAAAATAATAGATTTTAAAACTAAAATTTATTTCAGCTCACGTTTACAATAGCTCCTGAATACACATTTTAGCACATATCTGAGGAAAGTAGTTTTCCCGAAGTATCATACGATACGAAACTTTCATCGAACCATACTGACTCAAGTAAGAGTGTGGTGTTAAAAGTATTTAAAAAAAAAAAAAACGCTTATATCAGGTTGACAAGAAAGTTCTTGCAGTTTTTAACTTTTAAATTCAGGGGAACATATCTCATCTTAAACAAGAATTTATTGACCGAAATAAGCACCAGCAGAATCAACATACTTTTGTCAACGCAAAACAAATGTATTTGTGCCAGTAACGAAAAATCTTACGTTCTGGTGGTGATAAAGTCGCTGAAGGCGTTTTTGATATTGCTTAGGTATTTGAAGCATTTCTCACACAGAAAGTTGTGGAGATGCTTGAAAAAGTGTTAGTCGGTAGGGGAGAGATCTGGAGAGTATGGCGGATGAGGCAGGGTTTCGTAGCCCAATTTGTTCAACTTCTGCAATGTTGGTTTAGCAACGTGCAGTTGTGTATTGTTGTGGAGGAGGAGTGAGCCTTTTCTGTTGAATAATGCTGGGTGTTGTTGTCGAAGTTTCTGAAGCATTTTATCAATTTGTTGACGGTACTTTTCCGCCGTAATGGTTTCACCTGCATTCAAAAACTGTAATGGATGAAACCGCCAAATAGTTAGCATGACCTTCTTTTCGTACAACTCTGGTTTCGAAAATGTCGTGGAACTTCGTTGGTATCTAACCATAAAGCTGAGCGTCATCAGTTTTCGTAAGAACCCACTTTTCATCGCAAGTCAAAACCCGATCGAGAAACGAGTCGTTTTTGTTGTGTAAAAGAAGGGAAGATGACACTTCATAACGACATTTCTTTTGGTTGTCGTTCAATTCGTGAGGCATCCATTTATCAAGCTTTTTTTATTATTATTTCCAATATCTCCCAAATGGTTGAAAATCGTCGTATACGCTACATTTAATTCAGAAGAAATTTCTCGAACAGTTTAGCGTGGATTGGTTTCAACTAAGGTTTTTAATTGATCGTTATCAATATCTGATAGCCGATCACAACGCTCATTATTTTCAAAACTCTCGTCGCCGCCAGGAAATTTTTTAAACCACCATTTTGCTGTGCGTTGACTAGTGGTTCCTAGGCCAAAAGCTTCGATAAGATTGCAAACTGTTTCAGAAGCTTTTCGGCCTAGCTTGAATTGAAATAAAAATGTGTGAATTTTCTTTTTTTCATCTTGTATTCAAAATTCTGAAAAAAAGACATAAACGTTTTAAAACGATTGTAATTTAAATGATTAGGTAGAGCGAAAAACACTCTTTAAAATGATATATATAAAGTAAAGATATTACAACGAAAACGTATTTGAAAATACATCATTTGAAATTTTTTTTTTTTTTTTTTATTACATTTTCACCCCAAACAAGGCACATTGCCACTTTGGTGTAGGGGGCTACTATCAGGGGAAACATCTACTGGGGCACTATGTAGGGATTAGGGCAGCGAGATGTTGGTTCACGTTGCACTTGAACTTATGCATGTCAGTACAGTTGGGGAAGCAGTGACCTGGAATGGAATTCCAAAGTCTAGCAGTTCTGGGGAAGAAACTACTGGAGTAGAACGATCTTTTACATCTAGGGATCTCTACAGTGTGGGGGTGGGATTTTGCAGCTTGTCGGGTCTGTCGAGGGTGTTCACGTCGTGGGGGCACAAGTGCTTGCAGTTCTTCAGAGCATTCACCATTATAATACTTGTAGAACAGGCAGAGGGATGCAACGTTTCGACGATGGGACAGAGGCTGAAGTTTTGATGCCAGTTTAGGGCCTATCAGATTTGCGACTCTCTTTTGAACCCTGTCAAGGAGAGAGAGACTAGTAGCCGATGCACCGGCCCAAATATGACAGCAATACTCCATACATGGGCGAATAGTGGCCTTATAGAGGTACAGGATACTTTCGGGTGTTAGAAGTTTTCTAGCACGGTAGAGAGAGCCCACCTTCCTCGCAGCGGCCCTGGCAATGCCCTCGATGTAATTGTTCCAGCTCATGTTTCCTGTGAACGTTAGGCCAAGGAGCTTGAAAGACGTACTCTCAGCTAAAGAGTTGTTGGCCATTGCTATAGGTGGTAGAGAAGGTTTCCTGTAATTATTGAATGAAACCAGTTTTGTCTTGGTGGCATTGAACGTTACCATCCATTTTTGTCCCCATTCCACTACTGATTTGAGGTCATCCTCTAGTGTTTCTGCCATTACTTTAGATATATGTTCATTTGTTTTCCTGTCGTGCCTGCTATAGAGTGTGGTGTCATCAGCATATATACCCATCTCAGAGGCAATTTTATCGGGGAGGTCATTTATGAATATCAGGAACAGCAGAGGACCAAGGATAGATCCCTGGGGCACTCCGGCATTTATATTATATTGTTTAGACGTACGACCGTCGAGGACAACCTGGATTTTTCTCTTATCTAAGAAGGATTTAATTATGTTAAGTATTCTACCAGTGATACCGTAAGATCTAATCTTCCTGAGGAGACCCTCATGCCATACCCTGTCAAAAGCCTTAGATATATCTAGACCTACCGCTCAAGAACTTTCTTGTCAACCTAATGGACACCGTTGCTGTTTTTTATTAATAAAAAGGCGAAGCTGCATAACTCATATTACTTTTACTGATCAGACTATTGTTTTCATCTTGAGTTTTATGTGTACTTTTTATTAACATTTCGGTCAGATTGTCCTTTGTCCGTCTTCAAGCATGTAAGTTATCGTTTGGAAAAGAAAAGAGAAAGTTTCTGACTCCATATATATTTTCGTATTCTGTGAGTTACTCAATATTTTATGGTTTTAGTTTCGAATTTGTGAAAAAATTGGTTGACAACTCATTCCACCTTTATGCCTTAATTTACTTGTGTTTATCCGTTACACCTCTGCATTGTGTTGCCTTCTATAAATTATCTTCATGAAATAATAAAAGTATTACATGAGAAGTTTTTAATTTAAAAACGATTGACGGATTTTCAATTTGCATTTAAAATGGTTACCCAAAAGGGTTCTCGTTCTTACCTCGGACCATTCCAACTCCACCCAGATAGTAGGGCAGGCGTGGACGTTGCACGATTCTTCGATGCCCGGCTTTGCTCCGGTCCCCATACAATCTCTCTCTTCCAGAATCACTCGTTCGTGGTCATCAATCACCTGGACACACATCACTGTCCTCCGACGGATTCCACCCTGACCGCACGTCTGTGTGCAAGCTGACCAATTACCTGTCAGCCACCTGGATGATGAAAAATTACACATAAATAAAACATTTCAGATATAAACAAAATTAATTAACAAACATACGATGACAAATATTAGAAAAAGTGATGCTTATGTAACAGAGTACGTATGAGCGCATATGAAAATGCCAGCAGCCGAAGGATAGATGGCTAGCGAATACAGCAGCCGTTTGAGCATTATGCACATTAACAAATGTACGCGGGCTTGCATGACAAGAAAAAGAAAAAAGGAGAGCACGTGATCGGGGAGCAAGAAAAACTGGAACCGAGTGAGACGGATGTGTGGCCCCGTGGTGGCGCCGAGAAACTTTTAAGCTGGTGTTGAGATGACAGGGTTCTGTTATTCTCATGGCAAACGAAATGATCAGTTAGAAAAAAAAAAAACAAGAGTCAGACATTGTTTGGAAAGTAATGGTAATAAATGTCTTTTACTAAAACAAAACAATGCCGAGTCGGATTTATTCACTTTTGTTTGTTTGTTCCTTTTCGACGGTGTCGGGCGACGTGGGGGTCCGAGACAGATTTGAATTGCAACGAACACGGTTCGAGCGTTACACTTATTCCAAATTACAGAAATTAAGCAACGTCGATCTGGGCCAGTACTTATACAAACCGGTAATACCTATTAGTTGAGCTAGCCAGATACCTCCAAAGGAGGAAATTTATAGGGAATATGAAAATCACAAGCGGTACTCAGCTGCTGCGTGTATCTCCCGGTCATGAGAAGATTACATATAGCGTCTGGCCTTCCCAAATGGTCAGCCATCTGATACTGGCCAGATTCCACGTAGCTCAATTTCGGTGATCTCATGAGAACCGATTTATCAACGCGATTATGCAAAGTATTAGTAGTTAGTTATCAGTAATCGGTACTTAACTGATTGACAATTGCTGAATATCCAATGCCGTAAGTTTAAAACCGGTTCTATAATTCTAAGGTCACTCATTCCAATAGCCTTGAACAATGCATGGCATCATCACTATTGCTATAATTGATGTTAAGGTGGAGTAGACTCTCAACTTTAGTAGGGAGAACATTTGAAATGCCGCATTGCTTCTGATTGTCTAAAATTTTCAATAGACCCAAATAATAGTCAGAAAAAGTATTGAAAATTGTGCAAACTTTACTTTTCTACTAATGAGTCAGAATGCTATTTTGCTATTGAGATGCAAATGACTACAATGGATTTGATTGTCAAATTCTCCAGACTCTCCAGACTAACTCCGTACGTATGTCGGTCGGCACTAACCCTATTCGGGTTTAATTGGCTTCCTCAAAAGGAGGACGTTTCATGGGAGTATAAAATTCACAAGTGGTCCCCAGTCGCATGTATATCCCTGTCAGGGGAGATGGATTTTACCATTGTTGAAGGGAAGTGTTGACGACCTCCTACATACAACACCTAGAATTCCCAAATTGGTCACCCATTTTCGTAATAACTAGGCTCAACGTTGCTTAACTTTTGTGATCTGACGGGAAACAGTGTGTCAATGTGATTATGCCCTATGTACTCCCTACGTATATATATATATATATATATATATATATATATATATATATATATATATATATATATATATATATATATATATAATTGGCTGAAAAATGCGAAGCTCATTGTTTGTTTGTTTATAAGCAAGCGGTTTGAGCACTATAAAAGTGGTGAACTGATGTTTGTTTAAAATAGGCATTCGGCGAGGTTATTTGCGGGCATCGCTTCCGTGGTCGAACTGCCGACTGTCAGCACGACGGTTCTAGGTTCAATCCTTGGCTTGGGAGAGGTGCTAGTCTAGCGGCACTGATGCGTTGTGATACAACCAAACAGGGCTATATATATATATATATATATATATATATATATATATATATATATATATATACATATATATATACATATATATATATATATATATATATATATATATATATATATATATACACACGTAGGGAGTACGTACGGCATAATATATATATATATATATATATATAACTTACTACTACTATATATATAACTCTCTTTATTTAACTCTCTGACAACGTTCTAGATAGCACAGAAGAACAGATACCTCATCTTTATCACGTAATCCATTCGTTATTTATGAAAACTAAAATCCCTGTTTGTTTCTAAAATTCCATATTTTAGCTGACATTCTATGTTATCAAATTCGAAATATCTCGTTTTCATAAACATTATTTTTATTGCATTTTTGCATCCAAAAATGTAGACTTCCAATAAGAACAAGCCTAATAATAATCGTCTAATTTACTTGGCAATGCCAAGCAGTCCATAATATAACATTACTACTATTAGGTTGACAGAAATTTTCTTGCGAAATTTTTTAAATTTTGATTTCAAATGATGTATTTTCAAGTAGGTTTTCGTTATAATACCTTTAAGTTATATATCATTTTAAAGAGTCTTAGTCGAAGCCATTCCACGCACTGCTGTTCGAGAATTAGACATAGCGTATATTACTATTTCTAACTACTTGAGAGAGATTGGAAAGAGAAAAAAAACTTGATAAATGGTTGCCTCTCAAATTGAACGACAACCAAATGAAGTTTTGAAGTTTCATCTTCCCTTGTTTTACACAACAAGAACGACCCTTTCTCGACTGGGATGTGACTTGCAATGAAAAAAGGTTTTTTTTTTAGTTTTTTAAATGCAAGCGAAACCATTACTAATTACTGTCAACAAGTGGATGAAAAGCATCAGAAACTTCGACAACACCCAGCATTAGTCAACAGAAAATGCCTATTTTTTCTCCACGACAATACCCGACCACCCATTGTTACTCCGACCCTGCAGAAGCTGAACTAATTGGGCTACGAAACTTTGCCTCATCCACCATACTCTCCAGACCTCTCACTTACCAACTACCACTTTTTCAAACATCTCGACAACTTTCTGCGGGAGAAATGCTTTAAAAACCTAAACGATATCAAAAACGTCTTCAGCGACTTTATCATCACCAGAACGCAAGATTTTTACGTTACTGACATAAATACACTTGTTTTGCATTGGTAAAACTGTGTTAATTCTGATGGTGCTTATTTCGATCAATAAATTTTTGTTTAAGCCGAGATATGTTCGTCTGAATTTAAAAGTTAAAGACTGCAAGAATTTTCTTGTCAACTTGATAAATATCAAACGTCAAATATTATTATAATATAAATTTTCTCGTTTTCTTGTAATTATTAAAAACTTTTTTCGTACTGAATTACGTTAATTTAATTTTATTAATAATTTTAATTGATATTTTATTTAATGCATTTTCGATGTTTATTTTATTATCTTTAAATGCTGATTGGAGTCCAGACGATCAGAGTAAAAGTATCAATATTGAATACATTTGTAATACATTACGGTAGTATAAATGTTCAGTTATAGTTCAGCTCGTATTGTAGCACAGTGTGTATGAGCGCGTGGGAAAATAGCAGCAGCGAAGGATTGCTGGCTTGCGAAGAGAGTAGCAGCAGCAGTAGCCGAAAAAAAAACGCATATGCAAATTAGGAAGTGTGCGCGAGAAGAATCAGGAAAAAAGGGAAGAAAAATGCGCCACGTGGTCGGGAGAAGCAAAGTGCGGGTAGAAGAAAATGGGCGTGTAAAGTCGAGGACGAGAATGGACTGGCTGTGGTCGGCATGCGGTCGGAGAAAGGAGAAAAGCTATCAGGCTAGATGGACATGTAGCAGCGAGAGACCTTTTAAGTGGTATTGACTCCGGAGAGTAACTGTAATAAAAACGCATTTTATGAATTACTGAAGTAAAGTGTAATTCCACTCACTGTTGCAGTGGGAGATTGTTTTTATTTCAATATCTGACTTTTTGTGTTGTTTTTAATTCCCAATCTTTTTTATATTCGTTGTTTGAACGTTCAAAATATGTCCAGACATATAGACTTTTATATTTTCGTTTTGGGTGAACTTACTATATTTGCTTACGATCTGGTTTAGAATTTTGTCTTTTTATTAACAACGTGTGCATCAAAATTAAAGTTAGTTTATCTCGCATTAATCTCCTGATTTGTTCAAATTTTATTGAGGGAATCAAACACTTTAGTGAGTTGTAATTTGAAACACAACAAAAAAATTGTAAATTCATCTTACTGTTGTGGGCAAGGTTGCCGATTACACCATCGATTTAATTGACCAGGTTTTGGTTGTGGGGAACACAAAGCCTCGTTGACCGGTGAACCATCTTCTTCCACTTGGCAAATTGGAGTGGACACGCTCTGGCCTGGAAAACAGATTGAAATTACGAAATAATTCAAATAAACCAAAATCAATCTATTAAATTGAAATTGAAAGCAATGTATATTTTTTATAATAATACACGCCTCCCTACCCCCCCTCTCTCTCTCTCTCTCTCTCTCTCTTTCTCTCTCTCTGCGTGTAGAGATTCTATGCAAGTTATGAATTACTATAAAATTTGCTTCTTTAATGTTAAAAAGTCTCTTTATGATGTTATTTAGATTCCACTTAATATTTTTTTAATTACATTTTCACTCCAAACAAGGAACTGTCATAAGTTGCATGGATACTATGTAGGGAGTTGAGCAGCAAGATGCCTATTCACATTACATTTGAACTTCTGTATGCCAGTACAGTTGGGAAATCAGAATCCCGGAAGGGAGTTCCAAAGTCTAGCAGTTCTGGGGAAGACAGAAGACAGTTCAAACAGACAGAAGTATATAGAAGCCAGAAATAACTGTAAGAAAGAAATAGCGACAGCTAAGAGAGAATTTACTGAAACCACCAAAAAACGCATCGAAGCACAGAAATTAGGAACCTGTGACTTCCGGAAAATCTACAACAGTGTAGTAAATAATGGGCACTCAACAATTCCCCCACTATCCAACAATCACGAGGTTGTTTGCTCAGCAACCGAGAAGGCTAACATGCTTGCCAGTCTGTTCACCTCCAACTCCACACTTGACCCTGAAAACCACTCCCTCCCTGACTTTCCTTTGCGGACAGACGCCACACTGGACGATTTGGAAATCACCCCATCTCAGGTGCATGCCATCATAAGAAATCTTGACACTTCAATAGCATGTGGACCTAATCTCATCCCAGCTGTGCTATTAAAAAAGTATTCTGCCGAAGAAGCGCTGGTTCTCTTCAAACTTTACAACAAATGCTTAAAAACTGCTTCTGCTACTAGTTTTCAAGAATTCTGTTGAAAGAACTGACCCAGTAAATTACCGCCCCATTAGCCTCCTCCAACTTTTCGCCAAAATATTTGAGTCCATAATTAACCAGGCTCTAGTCCATCACCTTACAGATGCTAAACTTCTGACCGACCAACAATATGGATTTAGGCAAGCCCATTCCACGGCAGACATCCTAACTGTAATCTCTGAGCGTATATACCATTCACTTGACAAAGCAGGGGAGGGTAGAGTGGTAGCTCTAAATATATTTAAGGCTTTTGACAGGGTATGGCATGAAGGTCTTCTCAGGAAAATCAGATCATACGGTATCAATGGAAGAATCTTAAACATAATTAAATCCTTCTTAGATTAGAGAAAAATCCAGGTTGTGATCGATGGTCGTACATCTAAACAATATGATATAAATGCGGGAGTGCATCGGGGGTCTATCCTTGAACCTCTATTATTTCTAATATTCATAAATGACCTCCCTGACAAAATTGTCTGTGAGATGGGTATATATGCTGATGACACCACTCTCTATAACCGACACGACAGGAAAACAAATGAACACGTATCTAGAGAAATAGCAAAAACACTAGAGGATAACCTCCGATCTGTAGTGGAACGGGGGACAAAAATGGATGGTTACATTCAATGCTGCTAAGACTACACTTGTTTCCTTCAATAACTACAAGAAACCTTCTCTACCACCAATAGCAATGGACATCTTTTGAAAGTACATCCTTTAAACTCCTCAGCCTAATGTTCACAGGTAACATGAGTTGGAACAATTACATTGAGCATTGCCAGGACCGCTGCAAAAAAGGTAGGTTCCCTCTACTGTGCTAGAAAGCTACTAATGCCCGAAAGTATCCTGGACCTCTATAAGGCCACCATTCGCCCATATATGGAGTATTGTTGTCATATTTCGGCCGGTGCATCTGCTACTTGTCTCTCGCTCCTAAACAAGGTTCAAAAGAGAGTTGCCAACTTAATAGGTCCTGAACTGTCATCTAAGCTTCAGCCTCTGTCCCAACGACGAAATGTAGCACCCCTCTGCCTGTTCTACAAGTATTTCAATGGTAAACGCCCTGACGAACTGCAAGCACGTGCCCCCTCGACGTAAATACCCCCGACAAACCCGATAAGCAGCAAAATCCCAACCCTTCACAGTAGAGATCCCTAGATGTAAAAGAGCCTTCTACCCCAGAAGCGATGGACTTTGGAATTCCCTTCCAAGTTCCTGCTTCCCCAACTGTACTGACATGCAGAAGTTCAAGTGTAACGTGAACCGACATCTTGCTGCCTAACTCCCCACATAGTACCCCTGTAGCTTATGTCTCTGATAGTAGCCCCCTACAGCAAAGTGGCAATATGCCTTGTTTGGGGTGAAATTGCAATAATAACAAAAGAAAAGATACTATTAGAGTAGAAGGCTTTCTTAGATTAAGGTATCTCTACTGTGTCGGGGTGGGATTTTGCTGCTTGTGGGGGTTTGTCAGGGTTATTTACATCGAGAGGGTACAAGAACTTGCAATTCGTCGATGGGACTGAGACTGAAGCTTAGATGGCAATCCAGGGGCTATTAGGCTGGCGACTTTATTTTGAACCCTGTCCAGGAGCGAGAGACTAGTAACAGATTCACCAGCCCAAATGCGATAACAATACTCCAAACATGGGCGAATGGTGGCTTTGTATAGGTACAGAATACACTCAGGTGTAATTAACTTACTAGCACGGTAGAGAGAGCCCACCTTCCTCGCAGCAGCCCTGACAATGCTCTCAATGTATCTGTTCCAACTCATGTTCCCTGTGAATGTTAAGCCGAGGAGTTTGAAAGAAGTATTCTCAGGTAATGTATCATTAGCGATAACTATTGGTGGTTGAGAAGATTAATTATTGAGGGGGAAAAGCATAGTTTTGGCAGCATTGAATGTGACCATTTTTGTCTCCATTCTACTACAGTTTAAAGGTCTTATATATAGCGATAGAGAAAACTATTGTCTTTGTTTGGAAAACTTTTTTACTGTTAATAAAATCGACTAATTTGTTTATTAGTAGTTTATTTGCAAGTGTTTATTTTGATATTTTTACATGATTATACCATTGTAAGATTGTAAGATTTAAAAACATAATATAAAAAGATTTAGAATAATTTCGTCAATTTCTTAAATAAAAGAATCTCCGAAAATTTATTGCACAAATGTTTTTTTTTTTTCTTTTCAATAACTTTTAGCAGTCTTTAGATGTTAGATTTGCAATTTTAGTTGCAGGTTAATTGTTTAACTTTAATTGCCTCCAATATGTCATACTTACTGTTAAATTGCCTTCCATTAGAATAAATATCTCTCGTGACAATGTTCCACAGATTCTCAATGGGATGTAAGTCACTGCGATTTGAAAGCTAACGTAATAGAATCTTCAACAACTTTCAATCAAAACTTAGTAAACTTTGATGCAGAACTTAGTGCGTTGTCTTATGTGTATGTGTGTGTGTGTGTGTGTGTGTGTGTGTGTGTGTGTGTGTGTGTGTGTGTGTGTAAAGGAGAGAGAGAGAGAGAAATAGAAAGAGAGAAAGATGGAATGAAAGAGAGAGATAAATTTAATTTGAAAAAATTATTTTCAGAGAGAAAGAGCCAACTTGTCTCGATAGATGAAGCTCAACTCGATTAAGAGGAGCAAAGATACAAATATATAAAATCTGTGTTTTTTTCTTTTGTATAATGCTGTTTTTTTTCTCTCCTCTTCTGATAAGAAGCATTTACCTTTGAAATGGCATGGCCTAAAGAGGTTTCCACTCATGTCAAGATTAAGTATCTACATAATAACGCTACTGTTCAGAAAACCATTCTTTACATTTTGACGGCTAACTATTCTCTATTTTATCTCTATAAAGAAATATTGATGTTTTTTTTCTCGCAATTCTAAAGATGGGGTCGGTTGGATTGATTTGCGTTAATGTAAAGAAAATAATGATGATGATGATAATAATAATAATAGTAGTAATAGTAAAAATAGTAGTAGTAGTAGTAGTAGTAGCAACAATAACAACAACAATAATAATAATAATAATAATAATAATAATCTTCATCTCATCGTCCATGCCATCTCAGATGACTCTGTAACCCTGCCGCAGATTTTCACATTTTGAAGCAGATGTAACAAACAAATTGAGCAATTTCCACTGAGTTGTCTTGCTATGGAGGCTAATAGGTATTCCTAGGAACAATCTTATGTCTTCTCAATCTGTTCAATAGACTTGCAAACTTTGCTGCCTATTTAACAGATTGTTTGGTTCGGACTAATAAGTACAAGTTGACCAGAACAGAAGTTTTGTGTTACTTAAAGTGGTTGACATGGTCAGCTTTTGACAGAACACTCGTTCACAAGTGTCGCATTTCCAGCTCTGTGTCATCAATTGAACTTTCGCTTCAGATTACTGTGGGCTGCTTTCTGTTCTCTAGAGCATCACAATTTTAACGCACAAACTTTCGCCACTTCGGCCTTGGCAGAGTAAGCTCTTCCCACGTGTCGATGTTGATTTGCAGGACTTTCAAATTGTTCTTCGTACAGTCTTTGAACCTTTTTCTAGGCTTATGTTGAGGGTACTTGTCATTTTCCAGCTCCCCATAAAAAATTTGTTTCAGCAGCCTTCAATCTTTTATTCGAACCACGTGGTCCACCCAACGCATGTGAGATCTTATTACAAGATCTTTATATATATATATATATATATATATATATATATATATATATATATATACAGAGAGGAAGATAGTGAGAGAGAGAGAGAGAGAGAGAGAGAGTGAAAGTAATCATTTACTTGAAACGTAATCGGTTTGTATATGCCAATCGTAATGGATTAAAAAATCTCTTATAAAGTGTTTTATAATGAAAAGAAAATTTAATTTAAAATTTTTAAAACGTTCAAGCTCAATGAATACCTTTTTGTTAAGTTCCAGAGCATATATAATATTATATAATGATTTTCCAAATTCCACATATCAAGTTTACTTAGTTGGTCATTTCTTACTTTTCAAAAGGTATTCATTACAATATTGTTTCACATTGCGACCAACAAGTTTGCAAAATTATATTATTACTGCATGTTTAGTCATATACTCATAAGATGTTTATCTTTAAAAATTTCTAAAAACGCCGTTTTGGCAACTTCTATAGTTCATGTATCCGACATACTCTGCTGTTTCTTCTTGTTTTCACAATTCTTTTTATACTCACCACAATTGTGCATAATCAAGGCAACCTGTCACTCCCAAAATTCCACCCAAGGAATCTTTAATCAAATTCACAATACTGACTGCAATCTTACTATAATTAATACAAATAAACATTTTATGTCGTTCAATATGATCGTCTCATCAGTAAGAGATGATCCTGATTAATCTTCATACTCACCGAACCATAACCTCCTAGGTTTGTTTAATCTCTTACGTTATCTCAACGATCAAGTTTAGTGAAACAGTATTTAGAATATTCCTGGGCAGAAAATGCTCATCAGAAGCAAAATTTATATAAGGAAAGATAATTTTGCATATTCTATTCAAGATGTGCTTTTTTTGAATGGCATTAAAACAAAGACTGTTGGATATTTATGATTGAAACTTGTTGGACAAGTTAGATATGGACAAACGTTTATGTGCAACAAATTATGGTTGGATTGCAGATAAGATTATAAATTATATTTCTGATTCAAGATGGAATTTTTAAGGAGGGTTTCACCCTATGTAATTGTCAATAGTTCAAATTTTCTTGAACAAATCCCGAAAAACATATTTACCTTTTCCACAAGATTTGGAACATTCCGTCCAATCCGTGTGCTTCCAGTTATATCTGGTGACGTCATGCGTTGTGTCGTTCGGCCTAAACGGAACGGTGTATTCGTAAGTAATTCCTGGATTTGTTTCTTGTAGAAGGATCTGGTTTTGAAATGAAAAAAGTATATGATTCAACAGGTAAAGCATTTGATCGATAAAGACTTGATATTTTACGTGAAACTTAAATATTGCGATGAAGACGTATTGAACTGAATCAAGAAGGTAAAACTAGTAGCAAAACTACAACAAAAAAAGATGATGCAGCGAGCCTTGTACTGTTATATTTGGAGGGAGACGCACTCCAACTCTATTTGCACATGGACGAGGGTCATCAGATGAGCGTCGACTTGATTAAAATCCGATTAAACGACGCTTTTGCAGACGCTGCATTCTCTGTGTAAAGATGCAACAATTAAAATATACGCCAACAAAATATGACAAATTGCAGAAATTACTGGATTCATTGAAAAATAGTTCTAGGTGGCGAGAAAACTAGCATTTGTGACGAGATTCCCCAACGACGTTTAAGCAGAGTTGAATCTGACACTGAACATTGAAATTTTGACTATGGGCGATTTGTTGACGCGATTTGCGATGGTATCACACAAGATATGAGTTAAGGCACTGTCGCAGCCGCGCAGTCACCTCTAGGTAAGATCAAACGTTATGCCCGAACAGGGATCATCTGTTACGGGTGCAGTGACCAAAGTCATAGTTCCCAGAACCGCACAAGACAGCCTGATGGGGTAAGAATTTGGAAATCGCGCCAGAAATTATGATGCTTCAAGTGCACCGAGATTGTTGACTTTGCTTCAAAATTCCAGGGAAACAACTCGAGAGGAAAGGCATCAGCGTCAGTCTACTCTCCATATAAATAATAAAAACAAGACGCATCTAATCTTCCGTGTTCTCATGGACGGACGATAATACACGGTCCTGGTTGACACCAGTTATTCCGAAACTCTGATTAACAAAGCGTTATGCCGCCGGTCGAGACACCAGACAGTGAAAGTGATAACCGCAGATGAAAAGGTTATTAGATGCCATGGAACCGACCAATTTGAGCCTGAAGTGGGCAGCATTCGTGTGTCCTTTGAATTTGGAGATCTTAGTCATCGAATGAAACTGTTAAGCGATTTTTTTTACTGGATTTCGACACCCTTAAGAAGTTAGGGAGCATTTTACTGAATCTGGTGAGGTCTACTTCATCATGGAGAACGTGTTCAGGTGTGCTGCAATCGAAATCGACGAATTCTTCTTCAGTACCGAATTTTAACAATAAAATAAAACGTGAACTACCTTTTGGAAATGGACGAGTATGCAGACATCAGGGCAACGAAAGAATCGAATGCCAGAGTACCCCGTGGTCAGGCATATTTGTGCAGAATACGAAAAAGAACTGGAGTTATGAACGAAAAATGGATGGTTGTAGTCATATCCAGAAAAGGTGCTCGGTCCAGCTGTCTTAATTCCGTTATGGTGGTACTTCAGAAAAACAAGAACAAAGTGCGAACTACAGGGAGCTCAATTACTTCAGCCACACTTTTATGGCAAATGCATATGTGTACAGAAGTTAGGGGAATGGCGATGTAAAGGCTCCAATGTTGCCATATTGGACCTAAAGAAGGTCGATCTCCAGGTGCACATACATAAATCACTGTTGCCCTTTTTGAAGGAACGAAAGTATTGCCTCACGCGACTTGGGTTTGGCCTGAACGTTGCGCCGATCTTAATGCGATCCATTATCAACTCAATAATCTCTTAGCATACGTCAATACATAGAGCCACGTCGTTCTACATCGTCAATTTATGTCTTGCATCTGTAGATCAAGTGAATATACATTTGGAATAATTCAGACTGGCCCGGCTTCGAGGAGCACAAGTACTAGGATTGCGCATTCATAATGGCGGAGGTAGACTACGGTGAACACATGAACACTAGGAGGAGATCCTCCAGAATTTCCAACAGCCTTGTTGCGGCGAGTGATCTTTTCAGTATGCAGAAAACTAGTTGGTCATTTTCCTGTTTGCGGAGAGCTCCGTGTAGCGACAGTGTATATGACACATTGCGCCAACAAAGTTTTAGTTGCACTATTTGTGATTACGACATCAAGAGAGAATGTGGCGAAGGTAATAGGTGGACATCTTGCTTGCTAGTTTAAAATGCTAGCAATTCGTGTAATGACATGTGACGCATGTGAACATAAGCAGACCCAGTTGCGTCTGGATTAGATCCCAGGCCTCGAGATGACGGCTAGCGGCTACGTCGGATATATATATATATATATATATATATATATATATATATATATATATATATATATATATATATATATATATATATATATATAAAATGAAAATTACAATTGAATTTACCAAAATGATCCAAGATGGTAAAATTAAAGTAAAGTATAAATATTAAAGAATTAATATTTATAAAATTATCTCAGCCAGATATAAAAGCTCGATAATACCAAATAGGAAATAGAGCTTATAATATGAGCAAACAGTTAATGAAATATGTTAAAAAACACTTTGAAATGAGTTAAAAACATATTTAATCTGAAAAGGAAACACTTGATAAATGGATAGTCCTTAATCCACGGAGTTTCGAAGAATACTCTCCTTCTCATCAGAGGGTAGGAATTAGCAAAATGCAGGATCGGATTTTGCATGCAGAAGTATTTGATGAAACAACAAATAAGTCAAAGATCTTACTTGAAAACAAAATAAGTTAAGCAGAGGGAATATGGTAAAGAAAAAGGTGATTATACATTAATGGATAGTCTGGTGGAAGATAAAAAATACAGTGACGGTAAAATCCAAATGTAAAACTTCAAGAAAGTTAAAAGAGTTTCCATTTGTACAAGTAAAATCCAAAGAAATCCCGTAATTGGAAGAAGATGGTCCATAATAATCCAAAGGCAGAAATCCGTGGAATAATTCACAAAAAAGTGTGTACAAGGAAAAAAATAATATTAATAAAAGAAAAATAAGATGTGCTTTTCACTCTACTTCCGAGACATAATATATATATATATATATATATATATATATATATATATATATACACTATATGCACACATCTATATATATATAATATAAAACTGAACGTCTGTGTGTGTGTGTGTCTGGTCACGAATAGGCTCCTATATGGTTGACTATTATAGAAAACTGATCACATATAATGATAGAAGATGTGTCGAGACACATGAATGGGTATGTTTGATCTGGCATAATGATGATTCACACCGGAAGTAAAACATGATGTTGTTGACACTGAAACAACTGTAAGAATATCTGTGTACATATCAGGGGAAAATATATCACTTCGCTAAATAATCAATATGCAATAGAAGCATTGTTACATTGTGTGTGTAGGACAAATCCATGTGTAACCAAAACTATTATATTAACTGATTCGAATTCGGCTCAACAGAAGGTGACTGGCGACTAAATTTGTGATATCAACTCCCTCAACCCCCGGGTATCTTCTACGCATACAACTTTTACTAACTTTACTATCCGCCACAACATAATTACTGTCAACCAAAATGAAAACAATAATCTGAACACTCCAAGTGATCCAAATTATGAATCTTCATTTAAAAAATTCAGAAAAATTATATTAAATCGAACCCGAATTGATACAAAAATGACTAGATGCTTTTTACGTTTCATAAAAAAAAATCCCACATTTTGAATTCAAAGATTATGGCCAGTTGGAAACAGAAAAATAACATTTATTTTTCACCATCCACCAATAAGAGCCATTGTGAAGATACACCTGAAAGAATGTTGGAGGTTACATCAGCCGAAACGTTGTGAGAATAACAAACAAGATGAGAATAGTAGGCCGCACAATCAAAAAAAAATGGTCATATTTTATAGTTTATACATAAGTATTCGTTGTTTTTCTTTTTACATTGCATATAAATATACAACATATATGTGTCCAATTATCTTTATAGACGATGGAATAACGATTGGTCGGTTACGCTTAAGTTTGTAAGATTTATAAAAAGAAACGCTTAATAGTAATTCAAAAACAACAAAATATGCTGCATGTAAATGTGAATAATTACGAAAAAATACCACATGTAATTGCGAATATTTAAAAAATGCCACATATAAATGTGTATATTTCACAAAAAATGCCACATGAAATTGTGAATATTTCAGAAAAATGCCACATGTAATTGCGAATATTTAAAAAAAAAATGACACATATAAATGTGTATATTTCACAAAAAATACCACATGTAATTGCGAATATTTCAGAAAAATGCCACATATAAATGTAGATATTTCACAAAAAATTCCACATGTAATTGCGAATATTTCAGAAAAATGCCACATATAAATGTGTATACTTCACAAAAAATACCACATGTAATTGCGAATATTTCAGAAAAATGCCACATGTAATTGCGAATATTTAAAAAAATGCCGCATATAAATGTAGATATTTCACAAAAAATGCCACATATAAATGCGAGTATTTCGCAAAAAATGCCACATGTAATTGAGAATATTTTTTTTAAACGACACACATAAATGCGAATATTTCACAAAAAAATGTCACATGTTAAATGTAAATACTTCAGAAAAAATGCCACATATAAATGTGAATATTTCGAGAAAAATGCCACATGTAACCGTGAATATCTTTGAAAAAATGTCACACGTAAATGTGAAAGTTCCAGAAAAACTTACCATCACAACAAAATTTTCTTTAATTGGTCCCAAAGCGTAGAACGATTCCGGCTCGTCTGGCGGCCGATCATAATGGACGATCGTTCCCCCGACTGCAAATTTCCGAGGCCAGTCGATTGTCCAGCCTCCATTGATGTAATAAACGCTTCCTTCATTTTTCAGCGCTGATAAAAGTAACAAAAGTTGGGATTAATCTTGTTAGAAAAATAAAAAAAGAACCAAATATGATTTGAGCACTCCAACTAGCAACGGAAAACTATGGGTTCAGCTTGACTGTGATGTGTTGTTATTGAAATGCACACAACACACAATAACACAACACACAATAACACAACACACAAAAACACAACATACAAAAACACAACACACAGAAACACAACACGCAAAAACACAACACACAAAAACACAGCACAAAAAAACACAACACACAAAAACACAACACGCAAAAACACAACACACAATAACATCTGATCAATAATTTTAGTACGATACAACATCTATTATATATTATTTCATTTTTTTTTTTTAATCATTTTACACTGCGTGCCAAATTATGACCGAGATAACATTTTTTTACCAGTTTCAGAAACTTACTGGTAGTTTCGCATTAAAAGCTTCGGAAACGTTGGCAATGCTGAGCTGCGCGTACTGTGAAATTTTCGTACTGTTCGGCGCAATGTAAACAACTTGCCATCGTAATTGCTGAGCTATGTCAAATTATTAACAAGGCAGTTTGTTTCGTCAATAAAATGGGTCATAAAGGTGGTTTGAGTAGTTCTGAAAAGAGTACTATTACAGAACAGCTAGCAAAAGGTAAAACTACCCTCGAAATATCGAAAATGATAAGAAGTTACAAACTGTAAAGAACTTTGTCAAGGACCCTACAAAGGTACGTAAGAAAGCTGATAAAGGTAAATCTAGATTTATTTCACGCCGTTCTCTACTCCAAATTAAACGTGAAGTTGTTAAGAATCCTGGGAAGACAAGTCGACAAGTCTTTGACCAAGCCGGATTGAAGAATGTCTCAAAAAGTACTTGATGTCGCCCTCTGAAAGAAGTGGCAAAGTCTGTTAAGCCTGTGACAAAGCCTCCATTAAAGCAACCTCACATACAAAACCGATTGAAATGGGGAGAGAACAACATGAAAACGGATTTTTCCAAAGTTTTGTTCACGGATGAAGTGCGAGTCACTTTTGATGGCCCAGATGGCTGGAGCAATGGATGGGTCCTCGATGGATGACATCGTCATCAGTGTTTAAAGAGCCAACAAGGTGGTGATGGGATTATGATTTGGGCTGGGATTATTGGAGGTACTATAGTTGGCACATGGAAAGTCCCAGAAGGCGTAAAAATGACGTCAAATGCTTACATAGCTTTCCTGAAGGAGCACTTTAACCATGGCTGAAGAAGCAAAGTTTGACGCTCAGAAGAACTATTATTTTTATGCAGGATAATGCTCTCTTGCATGCAGCAAACAAAATATAATTTGCGACAATTAGGGTTCTCTGTGCTACGGAAGATGGAGTGACCTGCGAATTCACCAGATTTGAACCCAATTGAGAACCTTTGGAGTATCACGAAGCGATGCCTCTATGCAAGTGGACACCATTTTAAGAGCAAAGATGAGTTGTGGGATGCTCTCCAAGAGGTATCGCGAAGAATAACTGTTGACAAAATCACAAATTTGACTAATTCTGTGGACCAACATCTTTCATAAAAGTCACAACATCTTTCACAAGTCATTCATAAAAAAGGATCGCATATTCCCTACTAATTATGGCTAACGTAGAAATTGCTATGTAGTTATTGTGTTCTAAGCATTTTCCTAGTTCATTTAATGTTGAAAATTACTTCAATAAACAAGTTATGGGTATATTGTGTTTTTTCTCAACCTCGTTAATAACTTGACACTGAAATCAACAGATATTCCTATCTTCTGCCATAGTTTCGCTAATATTGCTTTAAATACTTTTGTTTTGTGACTGGAGTGATTGAATAGTATTGTAAGCACTTTCTCAAAGTTCCATGGATTTTTATTCACTCGTTCCTTAAATATTAAAAAAATGTAAACTCGTTAATAATTTGAGACGCAGTGAAGATGAGAACTCATAATTTGTGTATTCATTGTTTGTCCTCATCTTCATACAACATTAAACAACAATTATGAAGAGGAGCATAAGAGTCCGCCCAAAAATGCAAATATCTTTTTTGACAAAATAATCTGATCAGATATTAGGTAAAGACGAATAAATAAAAACAATAAAAAATGCTGCGTTTTTGAATGTTTAAGATGAGGATTGGATATTCGTATTATTATCTCAGAACAAAAGCATCCCCTCCTCCCGTGAATCAAATAAAAGATTCCGTTCGAAATTCCATGCAGATTTCCAAGTTCGATAAGAAACATTCTCGAGTTCGACAAGATACACCTGAAGAAAGTCGGAGGTTGCATCGACCGAAAGGTTGTGAAAATTAAATTCAACACGAAAATCGTAGTCCGAAGAATTGGAATAAAAAATCATAAATTAATTAGAATTTATTATTTATCAAAATTTGATTAAAAAGAAAAATGTAATGAATAAACAATTTCGTAAAATAAATCTGATTTTTAACTTTAAATTTAAAAAAAAACTCGAAAATAATTTAATAACATATCATGCTTCCTTGAATAATATTTTCAAAACTGAACACACGAAGTGCCTTCAAATAATTTCCAGACATTTTCTTACCGTAATTTTATTGATAGTACACACACTATGCACATTATGTCCCCATTCAAAGTAAACCCCTCCAGTTGCAATGCACTTGTTATATCGTTCCAACAACATCTAGAAGGCCCCATCGAAGTCTTCTTGTGTGAGCGTGTTAATGACCTTCGTCACAGCCCCTTTCATCTCTTCAATTGTCTCATAGTAACAGTCTCTAAGGTTTTCCTTTGAGCTTAGGGAATAACCAAAAGTCACAGGGAGCAAGGTCTGGACTATGGGAGAGGGGGAAGGAACTGTCTTGATGCCTATCTTGATCAAATAGTCTGTGATCTTTTCTGGGCACTCTTGGGACAAACTTCGCACACATCATTCGCATCTTCAGTTCCTTGTGAACAATTGTGTGTACAGTTCCCACACTGACATCAAACTGTGCACTTGTATCTACAAACACACGACAGTCTTTATACACGAAATTCTTTATTTGGCCAATCAATTCTGGTGTTCTGACTTCTTTACTCCTCTCACACCTCTAATCATCCCGCAAAGACTCACTGCCTTCCTTTAATTGAATCTCTAATGCCAATCAAAAACTGATGCTCGATTCATGGAAAATAGTCCAAAATCAGTCTGAAGCATTTCATATATTTTTGTGGCATTTTTTAAAGTTTAAAACAGAATTTTATTGCATATCATTCTTCTAAAGTGTTATCCCATCTAGATTGCATTTTTGAAATTCACCAGCTGTGATAATCAGGCTTTAGTATGGCGTATTCCCATTCCTGCTGTAGCTGTCCATTTGAATATGGAATCATAAAAATTGGTCAGTCATCTCATATGATATATAGCAATAACATAGTGAATTTTCAAAATTCTACAACAATTTGAAATGCCTGTGCAGAAATGTCTGGAAACTTATTTAAGGCATCTTGTATTTTTTCATGAGAATGAATCAAAATGAATTCAGAGAAAAAAAGCAAACAGAAAAATTTGCCAATGAATGAAATAAGAAATGAAAAGTAAAAAATAAATTTAACAGCTGAAAAACAAAAAAAAAAAAAAACACATGAAAATGAAAAGTATATTTTTCTGTACTGATTATTCGAGAACTATTTTGGTGTAATTGCATATTTACTGAGACAAGCGACTTTTAAAAATATATAAATATACATATAAAGTGATGATATATAAATATACATATAAAGTGATGATATATAAATATACATATAAATGATGATATATAAATATACATATAAAGTGATGAACAGTACACAGGACCCGAGGAAAGTCGGGTTGAACTGCTAGTATAAAAGAAACATGAACTTTATTGTTACGTTTCTGATATTTTTGAATTGAGATTAATTATTTGGATTTGATTATTAATTGTTTGGATTTGATTATTAATTGTTTGGATTTGATGATTAATTGTTTGGATTTGATGATTAATTATTTGGATTTGATGATTAATTATTTGGAGTTGACGATTAATTATTTGGATTTGACGATTAATTATTTGGATTTGATAATTAATTGTTTGGATTATTCGGGCTACTGTTCTTGTCTTCAGTGCTATTTGCACAATGTTTCGATTGATGTAACCTCCAATTTTCTTAAAACGTATCTTGCCGCATTCTGGGACCTTCCTGCCGAGCTTCGAAATCTGCACGGAATTTAGAACGGGGCCCTTTGTTTAATCCACAAGGGTAGCATGCTCTTGTTCCGTCAGCCATGACTGAGTAGAAGTTGTAATTAATTCACAATTGAATTTATGAGTCGCCCGCACTGAGGATTGAACTCTCAACCCCCAAAAGACTGAATTTCACTACGATTCTTTGTAGAACACGAGCATATTACGTGAACGTTGTGCAAATTGTACTCAATATGAAAACAGTAGTCCGGAGGATGTAAATAATATGACCAACATTTGTCAGCAGTATATTCAGTCTTACAATGCATCCAATATATAAAAATCAAGTAAGTCAAATTATCGACTTTTGTTATCGATAGCTTCTGTCCTACAAAATCAACATTTCATTCTGAAGAAATATTTTATTTTGTTGAACGTTAATTTACTTTCATTAAGAAAAAACTCGTAATTCGAATAAATTCCTGAAAAGAATTAATCCGATCGGATTTTTTCGTACAGCCGCCATTTCTTAACAATCGACCTCGATATCTATTTTTACAATACAGACATACTTACGTTATGTTACAGTGAGAACTATAATATTTCGAAAAAAAAAAAGAAAAAGAAAAGAAAAAAGAGAGATGCAACTCTGTCATCTTCCCTTGTAGACCAATTTCCCTTTTTGTTGGAACAAAATATATTGTTTAGAAATAGCGTCATAGTTTTAAAACAAGAAATATATATCAAATATAAAGTAAAGAAATTACCGGGCAACGTTGGGTAGGGATCGCTAACTATTAATAAGTTAATCAATAATTCTATGAGAAAGAGTGAGAAAAAGTGTAATGATTTAATATTACAATGAGAAAAAAAAGCATTATTTTTTCAATTGTATGCAATTCTTTTATTGCAAGAATGTATAATTCTGAAACGAAAACACTTTGAAAATACGTGTTTTATTGTTTAGTTTGCGTTTATCATTATTTATTATTTCTGCATAACATTTTCTGTCTTTTATTTAATATATTTAAATAAAGTTTATCATAGTCGAGGACAAAGTTATCTCCTTGAGAAATTTTTACGTCGGAGTTATGTCCCTTGGTAAAGAATGATATGTTTATTTGGTGAAAAGAGTTACAACAAATCTTGTGAGTTATCAGGAGTACTTGTGTAATAACACGTGGTCAGTGCATTACAGACAACATCAGCTTTGGGGCATTTCTCATTACGAAAATGCATGAAGAAAACATAAACCTGTGTGTGAACAATGTATTTGTTTTGATTAAAAATAATAACGGAAACGTATACGTACCTAAGTAATTTTTTGTTGTTACTTTTTCCGCAACTCGAATATTCATGGCCCCCTTAGGAATTCGCACCACTTCATGATAATCAGCTGCAAATAGAAAAAAAAAACATCTCTACAATGTTGTGACGCATGAAAAGTTTTAGTATTGTTTGCTGTAGTTTTGTCATGTTTAATTTTTGCCTGTCACGGTTAGGTTATTTGAATATATTTTAATATTTTAAAACCTACATTAGATGCTGAAGTAAGTATCTACGCGAACTGATACCCCAGTTGTGCCAAATTCGAACCCAGTTGGTTTCGTAGCACCACTTTCACTATGGATGTTAATAACGTTCGCGTGTTTTCTTGAATGCGATCACTCCATTTATTAAGAGATTCTTTCATTTGTTTCTTAGAATTCATGACCCTAAAACAAACGCAACTTTGAGAAATTGTAAGAAAGAAAAATATGCGACTATTTAAAATGAAAATTGCAAAAGAAAATTAATTTTTATTCAAGAAAACTGTAACACGACTACTTCTTTTTAGACTAGTTTATATATATATATATATATATATATATATATATATATATATATATATATATATATATATATATATATATATAGCCAGTAGAGTTTAGTTTCCTAGAAGTACATCCAATGAAACAACATGTGTCTATCAAAATAGTGCTAAATGAGTGAACAGAGCAGGTATATTAATTTTATTTATACAAACATTAATGGCTACATATGTGCATACATGTTTCTGTAATCACCCATGTTGGGGGATTACGTCTTCAGGCCAAGAATTACCGTCGAAAGTGATATTTCCACCAAATACATTTTCCTATTTCGTTTATCAAGTTAGCATGCAACCTGGGTGGGAGTCATAAAATACGGTAAAAGGATGAGTGAGGTCTTTTGAGGATAATAAACATCTTTTTCTTTCCCTTTCCCTTTCCAAGCTAACTTTTGGTTTTTTATGGCATAAGGTACTTGAGAATTTAGTTTTCTTGTCTTGGAGTCTGTAAGTTAAGAACCTTAGCGATGGTCAGCTAAGTACTGACCGGTGCCTTTTAATCTACATCCACCCACATACACATGCAACACACATACAACGCACACATACACAGACACCGCCCCCCACAGACACACACACATTAATACGTATATCCAAAAGCGAATCCATGCTGTACGCTTTTTTTTTATATTCACAACAATATAAACTTATAATATATATCTGTGTGTATGTTTGGATATGGATGTATTTCTGTTTGTATTGTATGTAGATGTATGTATATGCATATATATTTCTGAACTATTAGAATAGGCTGCCTCGTATATGATTGTTGTAACAATATAGAATGCAAGAATGTATGAATGTCCGAATGTTGTTTATATATATGTTATATGTGTATGTATATGTGTGTATGTATATATGTATATATGTGTATATGTATGTATGTATGTATGTATGTATGTGTGTGTGTTTATATATATATATATATATGTATATATGTATGTATGTATATATATATATATATGTACACCCGTCTGGAGTGTGATAGCATACTTTTGAATGTACGAAGGGGTTACCACGCTACAGAAGTAAAGAAAAACGCTATTATTCGTCTCTGTATGTCTGTAATGTGTGTGTGTATATATGCGCGGGTCTAGCAAAATGTAGGCATTTATAAGCATATTGATATATGTATATAGGTACATGTGGGGTTTAGATAACTTTCGTGTTTTATATTTATTCATAGTTTGTTTGTTTATTTGTTTTAATTTTATTTTATTTTTATTTTTATTTAATTTTATTTATTTTTGTTTTGTTTTATTTACCTTAATGTAATTTTAACTCTATTCCTGCGTAGTTTCAGAGTTATTGTCTAGTTTCAGTATGTGTGTTGTGAATATAAAAAAAAGCTTACAGCATGGATTCGCTTTTGGATATACGTATTAATGTGTGTGTGTGTGTGTGTGGCGGTGTCTGTGTATGTGTGCGTTGTATGTGTGTTGCATGTGTGTGTGGGTGGATGTAGATTAAAAGGCACCGGTCAGTACTTAGCTGACCATCGCTAAGGTTCTTAACTTACAGACTCCAAGACAAGAAAACTAAATTCTCAAGTACCTTATGCCATAAAACCAAAAGTTAGCTTGGAAAGGGAAAGGGAAAAAAAGATGCTTATTATCCTCAAAAGACCTCACTCATCCTTTTACCGTATTTTATGACTCCCACCCAGGTTGCATGCTAACTTGATAAACGAAATAGGAAAATGTATTTGGTGGAAATATCACTTTCGACGGTAATTCTTGGCCTGGACGTAATCCCCCAACGTGGGTGATTACAGAAACATGTATGCACATATGTAGCCATTAATGTTTGTATAAATAAAATTAATATATATATATACATATAGTAATTTATAAAATATATATGGCGATTAAGCTACACTGAATATTCTGCGTTTCATCCAACTATAGGATTCGTCAGGCTTATGCGCGAATTCTGTCGTTGCTTCTTGTTTTTATACATGTTGAGGATTACTAGTTGGCCACTCAGCTTTCTAGTATCCACCGCGCCCCTTCCTACCAGCCAATGGGCATGCATTTTATCAAACAAAGGATCTGTTTTAGAGCTAGGTTAGTGGTTTTAGGTGGCCGTTCTGCTTCTTTTTTTTATATACATATAAATATACCTATGTGTACACAATAATGCACATATATATACATATATATATATATATATATATATATATATATATATATATATATACACACACATATGCGTGTGATCGTTTATGTATATTCATGTTTATTTAATTTATTTATTTGTTTGTTTTCTATTGTTATTGTTAGTTTTAAAGCTATTTTGTATCGCTATCCTAGAGTGAGTTTTATTTTGTGAACACAGTTGTTTGCTATTTCCCGCCTACAGTTTAATAGATTTTGAGGTTCTTTAAAGTACAGGATAGAAAATTTTTCATGGAGGCATAATTTACATGGGTCGTCTAAATGTCTGCATGTGGTAGCTTGTCTTATTATTTTCCATTCGACTACCGGCGAATGTCCGCTTTCTTTGAGTTCCCAGTATTTATTCGCTAGTGTTGTTTTTATACGGTGTTTTTTATTTTTGAATGCGCTTTTGTGGTCATAGTATCGGGTTTTGAAATCTAAGGAAGTCATTCCTATGTAATATTTTTTGTTATTCGGGTTTTCTTTTGCAAATATTGTTGCTTGATAGACTACGCTTTTTGTTAGACATTTGTTTTGGACTGGGCAAAGTGTGCGGTGTCTACAATTGCATTTATCTTGTTCGTTATTAGTATTTTTATTTATGGTATGGTTGTACTTGTCCGGGGTTGGTTTGTTATTATTATTATTATTATTATTATTATTATTATTATTATTATTATTATTATTATTATTATTGTTATTATTATTATTTTATTATTATTATTATTATTATTATTATTATTATTATTATTATTTCTGTTAGTGTTGTTTTTATTTCTGTCCTGGTGTCTACTTTTTTATTGTTTATTTTGTTGTTGTTTACATTGTTTTCATTTAGTATTTTGTTATTATGTGCCTTAATTATCATCTCTAAATTTTCGCAACAACTGTAAGATAACTTCAAGGTATTTTTATTGAAGATTTTGTGTAAGGGGTTGGTTGCGGGAAAGTGTTTTTCAATAAGATCTAGAAATTTCTTGCCAAGTTTTGTTTTTAACATTTGATTGTATGGGGCCGTATACAAAATTATAGTTCTTTTTCTTCTGTTTTTAATTTTATTATAGTTGTTGGTGTTTTGTTGTTTATATTTGATATCTATATTTTTGTATCCACTGTTTTTTAGGGCTGTTTCGTAAATATTGGATGACCTGTTAAATGCATTTTCATCGCTTGAGTTATTACTGAGTCTACTTACCATCGAGTTAGGAATATGTTTTATAATTGATGGTGGGTGGTTGGACTTAGGGTTTACGTAAATTGGAGTAGCGTTATCTTTTAAGTATGGTTCATATGTGTTTTTATCTAAGTTTAACGTGACGTCCAGGAAGTTTGTTATTTTTATGTTAGCTGATATGTCCGCTTTTAGGCCTAATTTTTTCATTTCTTTGTGTATGATTTTCTTAAAGTTTTCTCCCTTGACTTTGTTGGAGTTTTTTATTATAGCTAGTCCGTCATCTCTATATAGGCCGATATCCGTAGTATCGAATATGCTTGTGAGGGTATATAGAATGAATAATCCCACAAGATCTGATGCCTCTGCAGAGTCTCTGGCACCCATCGCCAAATCGAATGAATTTTTCATTTTATTTTTTATCCATTGGTTATTGTTATTTATTAGAACTGATTTTCTACATTTTTTAATTATGTTGATTTCTTTTGAGGATATATCAGTGTATACCTCGGCAAATTCTAGGGCAATGTTAAAAAGTTCTTCGGATATCGAGGGATAAAAGTCTATGATGTCAAACTGTATGAACGTACATTTATCTTTGTTTTCTATATTTTTAAACCAGGTGATTGCTTCGGTAGTATTTGCCCACTGGTTTAGTTCTAGGTCCTGTTTGATTTGTTTGTTTACTCTAGAAAGTATAGTTTTGCTAATTCTACCTATTTCTTGTTTAGTTGGGTTTATCAGGCGGGTGCTGGGATTATTATTAAAGTCCCGTTTGTGGTCTTTAAGCAGAATGTATGATTCTCTTGGTTTCAATTTGCCAACTTTATCGCTAATTTTTAGTTTATCGGTAATTTGTTTACTTTCAGTATTTATTATATCTATGTAATCGCATTCGTTTGTGTCTAGTTTTTTGTAGTTTTTTGTAATGTTTTCTGTGATTAGTTTGTTATATTCTTGCTTATCTATTTTATAAAAGTTTCTTGTTTTATCTGCTTTTACAAAGATTTTATTAGAGTTGTTTATGTTTCTAACGATTTTGTGTAGTTTCCGTTGGAAATTGTTAGGTTGATTGTGGAATTCTAGGTTTTTAATTACGTTTAAAAGGTCATTTTCAAAGTTTATCAAAAGGTCTACTGTTTTCGCATTTTTAAGGGTTTTAAAACCATAGGATTCTTTTTTGTTTACGTTTTCATTCTTAAGGAAGAAATTTGCTCGCCATCGCATTCGGCTCACATATATATACATATATATATATATGTATATACACATATGCGTGTGATCGTTTATGTATATTCATGTTTATTTAATTTATTTATTTGTTTGTTTTCTATTGTTATTGTTCACAAAATAAAACTCACTCTAGGATAGCGATACAAAATAGCTTTAAAACTAACAATAACAATAGAAAACAAACAAATAAATAAATTAAATAAACATGAATATACATAAACGATCACACGCATATGTATATATATATATATATATATATGTGCATTATTGTGTACACATAGGTATATTTATATGTATATAAAAAAAAGAAGCAGAACGGCCACCTAAAACCACTAACCTAGCTCTAAAACAGATCCTTTGTTTGATAAAATGCATGCCCATTGGCTGGTAGGAAGGAGCGCGGTGGATACTAGAAAGCTGAGTGGCCAACTAGTAATCCTCAACATGTATAAAAACAAGAAGCAACGACAGAATTCGCGCATAAGCCTGACGAATCCTATAGTTGGATGAAACGCAGAATATTCAGTGTAGCTTAATCGCCATATATATTTTATAAATTACTAACCAGCTCTACCTACGTATTGAGCACTTTTGAAGTAAATACTTAAAGTTTACGCATAAATCTATACTTTCGTATAGTAAATTTATGTGAATAAATGAAATAGTTATATATACATATATATATATATATATATATATATATATATATATATATATATATATTCTTTGGTTTCAAAGGTAGACTAAAAAGAATAAAGCCATTAAAAATTAACAAAGAATAAAACCATTAAAAAATAAAAAATAAAGCCATTTTATAAAATAACAAAGAATAAAACCATTAAAAATAACAAAGAATAAAACCATTAAAAATAACAAACCATGAAACCATTAAAAAGTAACAAAAAAATAAGACCATGAAAAAATAGCAAAGCATGAAACCATTTAAGAGTAATAAATACTTAAACCATTAAACCATAATACAAAATGAAATCATTAAAAAATAAAGAATAAAACCATTTAAAAAATAACAAAAAATGAAACAATTAAAAAATAAAGACTGAAACCATTAAAGAATAACAAAGCATGAAACCATTTAAAAGTAATAAAGACTTAAACCACTAAACTATTTTAGTATTATTATACAAAATGAAACCATTAAAAAATAACAAAAAATGGAATCATTAAAAAATAACAAAGAATAAAATTCTTAAAAAATAACAAAAACTGAAACTATTAAAAATATCAAAAACTGAAACCATAAAAAATAACAAAAATTACACAATTAAAAAAAAAGCGTGAAACCATTAAACTATAAAAAAGAATGAAACCATTAAAAAATAACAAAGAATGGAGTCATTACAAAAATAACAAACAATTAAACCATTAAAAATAATGAGGAATGAAACCATTAAAAATAACAAACAATAGGACCATTAAAAATAACAAAGAATGAAACCATTAAAAATAACAAAGAATGAAATCATTAAAAAATAACAAAGAATGAAATCATTAAAAAATAACAAAGAATAAAACCATTAAAAATAACAAAGTATGGAACCATTAAAAAATAACAAAGAATGAAACCATTAAAAAATAACAAAGTATGGAAGCATTGGAAAGAAAAATGTTCGACTACTTAACTTTTAGTTAACTTTTTTTTTTAATAAAATCTTAAGTTTTTTAAAAATGTAATCTTAACAAGTGTCAAAAAATCATATTTTTACAAAAATATATTTCTTTAAATTGATGTTCATTTCAATATTTTATAAGAATATATTTTTTAAATTGATGTTGATTTCAATACTTTACAGATAGCAACAGTGATTTTTATATGAACATTTTTTTATTGTAAAACCATACTCTAAATTCTAAAAATGATTGTTCGTAATTATTGAATTTAAATAATTTAGATTTTTAAAAAGTTAATTATTTTTGAGAATGTATTTTTTCTTTACAATTCAAGAGAATATCTATCTATATATTTATAAAAGTGGGAATATTCTCAAACTATATACTCAACGAATTTTTTATTTACATGCTTGAAATTTGGTATTTAGAGTATTAAAACACGTGGAAAACTTTATAATCGAGTTTTACCAGGAAAAAGGGCTGCTAAGAGGGTCAAAATTTAAACATTGGTACGTGAGAGTAATCGAATTGTTAGTTTTTGCTAACTGCTTCACGACTGCGCATGCATAAAAGTTCGCATTCTGTTAAGAATAAATAGGTTGTAAACATGTTTTGACGATCGTGTCAAATCGGCGTAATGGTTATCGTACTTGACGCATTGTGTTTCAGTTTCGATCTCAACTCGAGTTTTTTTTTACTTACAAAAGTTTACCGTTTGGAAAAAATAATGCTCATATAACCATGTCTCAGTTTCTTTTTTCATTTCTCTAAGAAATTTAACGTTACGTTTGATATAGGGCAACGCCGCGCACATCTGCTAGTATATCTATAAAAGTAACAATATGTGTGTAAGGATACTTCTCAACCTATATACTCAACGAATTTTTTATCTACAGACTTGAAATTTGGTATATAAAGTATTCGTTCACATTATGTTAAGAATAACTAGATTTGAAAACACTTTTTAAAGACCATGGCAAGCTGTCATAATGACTATCGAACTTGACTCACTGTCTTTAAGTTTTGGTGTCGATTTCAGCTCAAATATTTTTTTTAATTTAAAAGAAGTGAGCTGTTTAGAAAAAACATAATACTCGCATGCACATGTCTCAGTTTCTTTCCTTTTTATAACTTCATTTTTTCAAAAAATTCACATTACGTTTAATACCGGGTAACGATGGATACATCTTCTAGTATTATATATTATTGAGAAATAGCGTTATTTATTTAACATAAAAATATTGAATTCATTTCCATTTTTTAAATACAAATCAATCAGTTTGTTTATAGATAAAAAAATAAATATTAAAAAATACAACCCATCAGTTGTATCATATGTTGACATTTTTTTAAAACTCTAATATATTAAAATGAAATGTACGAGAGGGTGAACACGTAACAAAATATATATTTTTCTGTATTTTACGAAAACTGCATTTTAAATATGATTTAATTAAAAAAAAGAATACGCTTAGGAAATTTCATAGAAATATGAGTATTCATCGATTTTATTTATTTATTTATGTATTTATTTATTTATTTATTTATTAAACACGTATATGTTTACGCGTTCGAATTTGTCACTGCATATGAAACAGAGCACAGAGCTGTGTGCGAAATGATGTCACAGCAAGTAAGAAATAACAAAATAAAAAGAAGAACGTGTGTGCAGACCGATGATCACTTTCTTTTCTGGAAATAAATGCCGTTGTTTCAACGGAAACAATTAAGTTATTCCTTGTCCTCTGTTACTTGCGACACTGTTACTTGCAACACTGACTACATGTTCACACGCAAACGTTGATCACACGTGTGTAAATGTCTAAAAAAATTACACATGGAAACGTTGTTTTAAGATATCGATAATGTGAACACGATTTTAAACTCGCATTTGCATTATTTTCGTATGCTGAAAAATTATGGCATTTATTGAGATAGAGGCAACAGGTCGATTTTTTTTAAATATGTATTTTAAACACAAACAATATCACGTACTTAATTGTCATATGTAATGGCAAAACATTGAAATAGTAATATATTTAAAAATTAAGAAAATTCATCGAGTATAACAACTGCTATTGTGTTATATGGCACCTAAATTCAACGCCATTATGATGTAATCTAAAATTTGCGTTCCGTGTTATGCCCCCGTGTATAAACTCTTCATCGTCTACTGTAAAATATCTACGAAAAATGCAATTTTTATCAATTTTTCGTAAAGATTATAGTTAAAAATTATAGTTAAACATTACTTTTAACTATAAATAACTTTGTACTGGATGGATTTCCGTTTGTTTTTCTTTTGTTTTTTTTTATATATATTATTATTTTCGACATGGCAATTAAGTACGTAATATTGTTTTGCTTAAAATGAAATATTTACAGAAATAAATCTGTCGACTGTATTTTAAAAAGCACCAAAATTATTATTAGTTTATTTTATGCATCTTTTTTAATGGCACAAAATTATGATGAAGATATTAACTTATATTGAAGATACATCATGAGGATGAGGTTAAATATGTGGCGCTCTTTGGAGGTACCTACTGTTGCAACATGGAAAATTTTAATGTAGTGTTAACAAACATCGCACCGCATATCTCTCCACAGAATGCTCCTGTAGGTATAGCCCCCAGTTCATAGCAGACTTTGAGTCTCAGTGGGAATATTCCCATTGGGGAAGGGGTGGGGGATAAAAATAAAAAAATTAAACAAAAAAGTTCAAAAAACAATTTAAGAAGATTGGAGGAAATGTTGATATAAGCAGGACTAAATAGTCAAATATTAATATAAAAATAGTCCGAAAAGATTTTCTGTTCTATCTTTGCTTTCATGAGGAAGCAATTAAACAGGAGCCACATGTATAATGGTGATATCATAGGTTTATCGAACCTATTTAAAGGGAGACCACTCTAAGCGAACTAGACTTGTTCGATTGACTTACCTCCCTTGAATAACGGCTGATCAAAGACGCCAGAGATCGTTTTACAAGTGGTTCCGTCACCCCCGCATACACGACACTTGTCTTCTTCAGCGGACGAGCCTAAAACATGATCACAACCAACGTGCTGCAAATCAAACAAATTTAAATAACAAGCATTAAAATTATTATTTTTAGTATTATTTTAATATGAAAAGACGATAGAAATTACTAAAAATTATCAAGAAATCTACAAGAAAACGTCATTTGTTTCAACCAATGAAGTGGGATTTATTTTAGCGCAAAATAAAAATACGATGTTATGGATTAAGTGATTAAAAATGCATAACAGCTTATAGTCTTTTATATTTTATCTCTTAGTATCTATATTTTATTGATAACAGATAGACAATATATACAATAAGATAAACAAATTGGTATATATATATATGTATATATATATGTGTGTGTGTGTGTGTGCGCGTATGTGTGTGTGTTTGTGTGTGTGTATATATATATATATGTATATATATATATGTAAGTTTAGTCAGGTCATGTCATATGCTACGAGGGACGTGCAATAAGTAATGCCCCTGACCCACTTCTCATAGCAGTAGAGCAATGAAACTTGCCACAGTTATTAGTTTTTCTCTACATAAGAACCAACCACCCAGAGTTATGCATTTCTACCATCGTTTGATGCAGCTCTGGAGACCGTTTTTATAGAACACCCCAGGTTGGTCCTCCAACCACGACGTGACTTCAGAAATTAAGGCTGCATCATCTGAGAAACGCTTTCCTTTCAAAAACAACTTCATGGCTGGGAGGAGGTGAAAGTCAGAGGGCGCAAGGTTAAGAGAGTAGGGAGGATGGGGAAGATTTCATAACCACACGCCTGTGCTTCTGATCTGGCGGCATGCGAGTTGTGGACTGGAGCGTTGTCTTGCAGGAGGACGGTACCTTGCTTATCTTGCACCGCCTCTTGATTTTGATAGCTTCCCTTAATTTCCTCAAAAGTGAAACATAATAGGCTCCTGTAATTGTGGTACCCTTTGCCAGGAAATCTGTCATCACTATTCCGTACTGGTCCCAGAAGACTGTGATAGTGACCTTGCCAGCAGAGGGCTGCACCCTTGCCTTCTTTGGAGGTGGTGAGTCCAAGTGCTTCCACTGCATTTACTGGGCTTTGGTATCTGGGTCATAGTGACGGACCCAGGTGTCATCCTGTGCAATCAGTCTTTTGAAAAACTTTGACTCATCTTCTTGACACATCTCCAAATTCATCCTCGAGCACTCGACGCGTTCTCGCTTCTGGAATGGTGTGAGCAACCTGCGGATCCATCTGGCAGACACCTTATGCATATACAAATGGTTATGAATTATAGTTTCCAAAGACCCTGTACTAATCTTGACATCTTGAGCTATTTGGCGAATAGTAATGCGCCGATCTTCCAAAATGGCAGCCTCAACTTGACGGACAGATGCCTCATCAATGGCAGAAGGAGGGGCGACCAAGTCTGGGAGCTGTTTCCACAGACTTCCGGCCATGTTTGAATTCACGATGCCAGCGTTTTACAAGGTCATATAATGGGATATTATTACCATAAGTTTCTTTCATTTCATCAAAAGTCTCCTGTGGTGTGCGTCCTTTCAAATACAAAAACCGGATCACTGCTCGACATTCAACAGGCTCCATTTCACACCTGACTCAGTTTAAACACCTGTAAAACAGAAACCACAATTAGTTCAGAGCTGTAATTTGCCACATAACCCGTAGAGATATAAATCATTGCACATGCAAAATTTCAGCTAGATAAGACAACTGGAAGTGGATCAGGGGCATTACTTATAGCACGCCCCTCGTACTGGTACCATGTAACCCAGTACTACCTGCCTCATGGTTGGGTCACTGGCGACTAAACTGATTTCCCCACCAGACTCGTTTGGTGAGGAGGGCGGTAGTCTCTCTGAAGGATTACAAACAAGACCTTTCAAAGGGCGAATGAACCCTTTTTCGGGGTTAACGACCAACTAGCACCGTGTAAATTTGTGTGTATGTATATATGTGTTGGGGTGGAGAGGGTTCCGTAAGCCGTGGTGAAGGCAATCTTTCTAGGAGAAGCAAATCTCTGATTTAAAAAACCATAAAGCGGGAGACCAGTACCTGCATTAAGCTGGTATGCAGTTTAACTTGTTGCTGGCTATCTTGCTCTGACTTTTTGCTGGATCTCAATATTTTGAACCGAGAGAGAGATTTACCTGTTGTACAAAGCTAAGACTCTGTAATATCTTTCTATAGATACTTCCTCAGGCATTTGAGCTCATGGACTTTAAGTCTCCGAGGGAGTGGCATTCGTCTGGCAAGACGTTGTAAGCATCATATATATATATATATATATATATATATATATATATATATATATATAGTCATCCACATACAGTAATGTTTCGCTGTTTCACACCTCATCAGTGCGGCTTCACAGGAAACTACAAGGCAACTGGTTTTATATATATATATTTTATTTGCTTTACATAAGCATATATAAGTTGCTACACATTTATCAGAATGTTTCGGTAAGCCAGTTAAATTAACTACGAACTCTACTTTTGTATAAGCAGCATCGTTTGCAGAGGTATAGTTACTTGTACCTAGCTGATTGAAACATGTTGATGAATTGTAGCGATATATAAATACTTATGTAAAATAATAAAAAGTATATTTTACCCTTAAGCTGGAATATATATATATATATATATATATATATATATATATATATATATATATATATGCTTGTGTGTGTGAACAAAAAATAAATATAATTTCTCTAATATAAAAATAATATATGCACATGCATACAAATATTTTTTATCTCACACGTCAACAAATAAGAAATAGAGAAAAGATATAAGCATTTATATGTTTTCGTTTTCGTATATATATATATATATATATATATATATATATATATATATATATATATATAGCAAAAATGGTAATTAGTAAAAACCTGAAGAAAGTGCTCAGTAATATTGCAGAGCAAATATATGCTTTATTATATATATATATATACACGTTTTTTTTTATTACCGTATCTTTCTGTTAAGTTACATTATTGTTTCGGCTACACGGCCGTTTTTTTGGCCGTCTGTAGCGTCCTTTCTGTAAAAGTCTGAGGACGTTACAGACGGCCAAAAAAAACGGCCGTGTAGCCGAAACAATAATGTAACTTAACAGAAAGATACGGTAATAAAAAATAAAACGCACATTTTCTCTACAACAGTATTGAGCACTTTCTTCAGTTTTTATTAATTGCCATCTCAACTATATATATATATATATATATATATATATATATATATATATATATATATATATATATATATATATATATATATATGTATATATATTAGTCCTCGCGTGAAAGAGCAGGACACAAAATGTTTTAAATAATAATAATAATAATAATAGAATAACATTAAAAAAAGACTTTTGCTGGCGAGGACTACTATTGACCGTAACCAGTTATACAGCCCTTTTAAAATTTGCTTTATCGCAATACTTGTTTGCCATTGATTATCGTTGGCAGTGGCTATTGGTCTTTACTGGAATTTTAGTGGCAATAAGCCTCCTCAAGGTCCCTGTTCTTTTCGCCATTATACAGTGGAGGTCTGGTTTTTCCTTCCTCCTTGACTACTTAACTATTTGGTTTCGTTTTTTTTTGGGGGGGGGCAGTTATGTGGTAATTGGTGGCATCAGAGAACATAGGTATGCAGCTTCAATGTTCTGGGTGCCATGTAGCGCTTCATGTTTTGTGTCTGTAGCAGTTTGTCTGGTCTACGCTTTTGGTTCATCTATGTTAGTCTCTACATCCAAGGGTTTTTCCTAAATATTTCATTTATTTTCATTATTGTTATTATTATTGCTCATTATCATTATTATTGTTCATTATTATTATTATTGTTCATTATTATTATTATTATTATTATTATTATTATCATTGTTGTTCATTATTATTATTATCATTATTATTGTTCATTATTATTATTATTATTATTATTGTTATTATTATTATTATCATTATTATTATTATTGTTTATTATTATTATTATTATTATTATTATTATTATCATTATTATTATTATTGTTATTATTATTATTATGGATGATTTGAAAATATTCGGTAGAAATGAAAAGAAAATAGAGAGACTGGTAGAACTTGTGGGGACATACTCAGTAGACATTGGGATGGAGTTTGGGATTAGTAAATGTGCGGTGCTGGTGATGAAAAAGGAGTAAAGTTTCATTCAAATGGAATAGTGCTGCCAAATGGAGAAATCATGAAAGAAATAGAAGATACAGGATATAAGTATTTAGGAGTGCTGGAGGGTGTAGGCATCATGAACAGAGAAATGAAGGAAAAAGTCAGGAAGAAGTATCTTAGAAAAGTGAAACTAATTGCAAAGTCGAAACTGTATGGAGGAAATCTAATGAAAGCAGTGAATGCATAGACAGTCAGTGTTTTAAGATACAATGCGGGAATTTTAGAATGGTCTGGCAAGAATTTACATGCCATGGATATCAAAACAAGAAAAGTGTTAGCAATGTTTGGTATATTTCACATTCGAAGTAGCGTAGCAAGGCTGTATCAAAAGAGGAAAGATGATGGGAGAGGATTGAAAAGGGTAAAAGATTGTGTTAGAACCGAGGAGATGTCGTTGAAGGAGGATGTGGTTAGAAGTGAGGAGTGGATGCTTAAGGTTGTGGCCAATGAAGTGGAGGTATGTGAGACCAAGGCTGATTATGTGAAACGTATGGATAGAGAAAGGGCAGAGGAACTGGCTAGGAAGAAAATGCACGAAATGTTCTTCCAGGATATAGCAGAAGTGGCTGATGAAAGATCATGGCAATGGCTTAGGTATCTGGCTAAGAGTACTGAAGCTTTTTTTTTTGCAGCACAAGAGCAGGCATTAGGAACACGACTGTTCAAAAAAGTGGTTCCAGGGGAGGAAGTTGCTGCAGAATGCCGAATTTGTGGTAAGACCTCAGAGTCAATTGCGCACCTTGCAGTAGGATGTAGTGGATTGGCCCAGAGAGAGTATGGCAAAATACACGATCGCATGGGATTTCGGATATATTGAGAGGTGTGTAAGAAAGTGGAGGTGAAGTGTGCTGGAAAATGTTTGATGAAGTGAGAACAAGTGAGGATGGCAAGGTAGAGGTATGGTGGCACAAAAGTGTCATAACGTCAAAGCAATTGGAACATAATCGTCCGGATTTGGTCGTCATTGACAAAGTTCCAAAGAACTACCAGATTGTAGATATCTCAGTTCTTTGGGACAGGAATGTGAGAGTGAAAGAGAACGAGAAGTGGAGCAATTATGCTCCATTGGCCTTGGAGATAAGGCATATACACGGGGTTAAAACACAAATAATCCGGATCGTAGTAGGTACGTTAGGTGTAGTATCAAATCGTCTGGAAGGACAATTGAAAAACTACAAATCCCCAATGTTTTAGGTGGCCTTCAGACCTCTGCTATTGTAGGTACCACCAACATCCTTAGGAAAACCCTTGATCTTTAAAGCTCCTTGTTTGCGGCCGGGATTGAGGGAAATCCTCTAGAAATGAATCCCATCCCTTTCCAGAGAGACGTTGATAAACGAAATAAGAATTATTATTATTATTATTATTATTATTATTATTATTATTATTATTATTATTATTATCATCAGAAGACCCATTGCAGATACTACTATTATTAATGAAATAAAAAAACACGCTCTAATAATATCTATAAATATGAAACACAGCAATTCAGAAATTGCACGATTTTTCAAAGTCGACAATGATGGTTTTCAGTGTTGTTAACAGTGAAAGGTACATCATCCCCCGCCATTTTTTCCCAATGGGACTTTACAGTCAATACAGATGCCAATGCCGACACTCTTCAAACCATTGTTAAGCCTTGGATAGACAACATAGCTAATGGAAGGGTCTGTCTTGCAACAAGATTCGGCACTATCCCATAAACCTCTCAAACTGAGAATTGGATGGCCGATAATTTTTATGATCATGTCACACTAAACTTATAGCCTTCTGGCTCACCAGACTTTAATCTTCTGAGGAAAATCAAGCTAAATGCATGGATTTCATTCTACAATCGTTTTTATAGTTAATCACTGACCAATTTTGTTTCAATTAATCAAAATCCTTGATTTTATTGCGACTTATTAACTACTTGTTTCCTTTAATCAATGACTTTTAAGATGTTAACCTTCTTTATTTTGAAGTTGGTTAAACATAAGAAGTTGACATGCTTATATTTCAACGGAACTGGGTTATTACAAGGCGTTTTAGCAAAATCTGACACTTGACAAAAAGAAAACGAAATAGACAACAGAAACAACAGTTGTACATGAAGAAATCTGAAAGTTTATTTAGAAAATGTAATAGTTCTTATTCTATGAAAACGAAATCTCATGACGGTGCGAAATGAATTACACGCACTTAGCAACAGTAAAGGGCGAACTCCTCCATGATAGCAATCTTCAGAGATTTAACCATATTGCTGGCGTGCTTGTTGGTCTTGGCCTCGATCATTCCTAAGAAGAAATGCTTAAGGGGTTAAAGGTGACCCTAAGTCCACCCACCAGTGGCGCGGCATATGCTAAGGTCATCTCAGCCTTGTGTGCATAAGCGGATCTCTTTTGGAAGATGCAGGAGTATTCGAGAACTATCTTGTTCACCCAGAGCTTTACCATTCTCCTCAGTACCATCTCTTAGATTTCGGTGGGCACTCTCAAATGTTGGAGTTTGCTGCAATACCCTATAATTGGTCATATTTTTCTTTTGCTAACTACCGCATTTTTTGTCATTTTTGCATCTACTTCTGACACTAATATATGAAATTTATAATTTTTATTATTAGCAATATAGTGGTTTCTTAGCACTATAGGAGATTTTAATTTTTTAGTTATTCTTTTCGATTTATTATTTTTTTAATATTAAAATTATCGATTTACTGTTTTTTTTATTAAGTTCGTTATTTTTGGTTTATTCTGTGGATATACTTTATGGCTATTTTACTGCGACAATTAAGTATTTTTTAGTTATAGTTTTAAACTTTGAAATGTCTAGTTTCTTTTTCAAATTATAAGAATTTTTTAAATATCTTGATGACTTATTTTTAATATATTATTAAGTTCTAAGTAGTGTACTATATTTTTGGTTTGTTATAAAATGGAGTTTTGTGATTATAATATCTGTTTTGATCTAATGCTGTTTCTCCAACGTACTATATTTTGTTATTCGGATATTTGTTGGTAGACATTTCAGCGTAGTGTAGTTAGCTTGCGATATATATATATATATATATATATATATATATATATATATATATATATATATATATATATGTGTGTGTGTGTGTATGTGTGTGTGTGTGTGAGTGTGTGTGTATATATATATATATGTGTGTGTGTATATATATATATATACATATATATATATATATATATATATATGTATATATATATATATTTGGGAAAACTGGTAGTTAGTAAAAACCTGAAGAGATTGCTCAATACTATTGCAGAGCAAATATGTGTTTTATTTTTTATTACCGTTTTATCTGTTTGGTTACATATGTTTCAGATGTTGGACCATGTTTACGATCTAACAGCGTCGTCAGACCTTACAGAAGTGGTTGTTAGTATTAGGAAGAAGTGTTTTAGAAGAACTACGAAAAAAGGGGGGTTGAGGTAGGAGATAATAAGAGGGAAGGGAGACGGGCATTGACAATATTTCAGTTTTGAGGGTTAAGGTACATTAGATTGTATTGTGTGTGGGGAGGGGTAACATGTTCAGGTAGGCGTGGGTGGAAATATGTGAATATAGGGAGGAGGAGGTGTAGAGAGGATGGTAAAGAAAAGAAAAAGCATGGGGTAAGGAGAGGAGGGGGAAGTTTCAATTTTTAGGGTTTAAATTTTAACTGCCTTTTGTTTGTTCCGTCTCCCCGCCCCTCTCTCTCTCATCTACTTAATATACGTTACGGAACAAGCAAAAAGCAGTTAAAATTTAAAACCTAAAAATTGAAACTTCCCCTTTCCTCTCCTTACCCCCCTTCCTTTTTATTTTCTTTACCATTCTCTCTCCACCTCCCCTCCCTTTATCCATATATCTCCACCCACGCCTACCTGAATCTGCTACCCCCCCACACACACAATACAATCTAATGTATCTTAACCCTCAAAACTGAAATGTTGTTAATACCCGTCTCCCTCCCCCTTATTATCTCCTACCTCAACCCCCCTTTTTTCTTTTAAAACATTTTTATTTCTTCTAAAACACTTCTTCCTAATACTAATAACCACTTCTGTAAGGTCTGACGAAGCTGTTTGATCGTAAACATGGTCCAACATCTGAAACATATGTAACCAAACAGATAAAACCGTAATAAAAAATAAAACACACACACACACATACACACACATACACACACACACACACACACACACACATATATATATATATATATATATTCGTAAAAACACAGAAAATATTTTTTTTTTCGCTTCTAAAAGCGTGTTCTAAAACAGTTTATCCATTTATTTTACAATTTTACAATTGAAGATGTTTTTACTTTTCGACACTTTTTTCAATTTCATATTTGGCGACCGTGCGCCTTTTTAGGCTTTATAATTAAGAAAAGAAAATGAAAGAATTCTACGTGCAAATACAAGCTAGCGCGACCTCAATAACACATGAGGATGGACTTTTACTTTTGCTAAGCCTCTACTTTTAGACCACCAAACAATGCCACGAGAATGAAGAAAATTAAGAACTAATAAACGCTCAATTCGAGACCTTAGACAATCCAAAGAGTTCGAACGATAAGTAGTTGTGAACATTGCATAAGCGCTAGTTGACGTCCTCTTTGCTTAGACTTCCCAGACAATGCACATCCTTAAGTGATACAGGGATAGATAGATAGATAGATAGATAGATAGATAGAACGTTAACTTACCCAACATTCTCCATTAATGCAGATGTCCAACTTATCAGGGAAGCATCTTGTTCCATCAATCACTTTTGGAGCTCGTTCCGTGTAGAAATTGTAACCTTCGGCTAAACAGTTAAGCGTACAAGGTTTCACGTGTGCTTCAATAAACAAAAACAAAACAAACGTGATTGTTTTTTTTTTTTTTCTTTTTACTTAAGATTGGTGGGGGGGGCGCTCGACCTTGCCGAATCGTAAAATACGCTTATATATATTTTAATTCATGTAGATTTCGTATTTATTATTACAGAGCTAATTCTCTATTGAATATTATATTGTACCTAATATATAATAGTGATTTCAAAATAACTTGGGTGCTATCAACTAGAGTCGAAACCAAAACATTTAGCGTTCCAGTCGCGTTGCCCACCGATGCAGCTATCGAGAGATAGATAAGAAAAAAATAATATTAAACGACTTAAAGAAATGAATTGAATTTGCGCATGCGTAGAAAGAAGTCCACATATGTTGGCAAGTTGAAATGAACATTTTTGCATTACAACTTACCGACATATTTCTGTACACGTTATTCATCCAAACAAAGATTTTATTCGTTATAAACCATCCTTGGTGTATGATTACTATTTCCTGTTGATTACAGTGGTATGTGAGTAGTAGTTTAAGAGTTTATCGGTTAAATATTTACACACAGACACACACATAAATCTACTGTTTTATTTATATAGATTCGTACTTTTCAGAGTGACACTGAAAATTGTGCTTTGAATATTTTCTGTAATTTTAAACAAATAACGAAGCCGTGGTATTTGCTAGTTGTCTCATCATTTAGGTTGCATAAAGTATTGTGTTGAATTTATGCCAATGTAATGTACACAGTAAATATAAAATATAAAACGATAAAAAATATATTCAAAGAGAAGAAGGCAACGAATTTAATAGTGCGTCAATTGTATTAGATATTTATAGTTTCTATTTTTTTATTTAGTTACGTTCGTTTTAATACTTCGTAAATAGAATATCTTCACCGAAGAATATAATTATTCGTTGTTTTGTCTTTCATATAAACCGGAAGTGTTTCATAGTAACTGTTATCCAGCAGCAATATTTAGTTGTTACGTTCAATATGTAGCCAATGTGAAGGAAATATCAATATATATTTTATTGTTATTGTCTTAATTTGCATGTTGTTTTTATTTTTTTATGAATTTTATTTTTACGTTTTTAATTATTAAAATCTTGAAAAATGCAATTAAAAAATGCTCGTATTTATCGAAACAATCTAACATATAATGTTATATAATAATAATTAATTAATTTTAATATTAATTCAATCTCGGAAAACGTTTTCTCTTTTTGGGGCTTGTTTTAGTTGTTGTTTGGTTTTACGGCATATCGACCTTTTTTTCGAATTAATTAATGCCGACTCCAGTCATTTTGATAAAACGTTTTTATACTTCAAGTTATTTATATCCTCCACTATTTATTTTAATATTTAGTTTGTTTTGTCGTATGGCATATCAACAATTTTCTAGTAAATCACTACTAAATCCGTAAAATACTTAAAGTTCTTTCTATTTTCAAATATTTATTTATGTTCTTTGGTTTTACATTATGGAGAAACCCCAATTTTCGCGTATAAAAAGGTAAAAAGATATATTTTCTCTTTTTTTACTTTAATTAAAGTGGAATAACCTAACACCCCCTTTTTTTCCTAATGAACTTACTATACATAGATTGAACACGATGATTGGTAAGTGATTTTTCTGATATTAATGAACTTCTCTATTATCTGTCTTTCTATTATTATACTCTGCTTACAATAAGTTCCTTCATATTCACATGTTCCTTGTTCTGGACTATGCAATTACAGAAGTTGGGATCCATTGGTTTTAATAATATGTTTAAATTAAAAAGCATACGAAAATTGATCAATCATCAAGAAACTCACATCCTGTAAAAGGCTTCCATTTGTAAAAACGTCCACGGAAAGGGACGGTGTTATAAGAGTCGCACTGAATCTCTCTGAAATCGACCTCATCGGCTGGACAATCCTAAAATTATTAAAGAAATAAAATAATTATGAACAAATATAAAATATCTTTATAAGAATGGTGGATGTTTTTTTTTAAATTTTTATTTATACATTTTCACCCCAAACAAGGTACATTGCCACTTAGGTGTAAGGGGCTACTATCAGGGGCAAAAGCTACTGGGGTACTATATAGGGATTTGTGCAGCAAGACGTCGGTTCACGTTGCACTTGAAATTTTGCATGTCAGTACAGTTGGGGAAGCAGGGACCTGGAATGGAATTCCAGAGTCTAGCGGTTCTGGGGAAGAAACTACTGGAGTAGAAAGATCTTTTACATTTAGGTATCTCTACAGTGTGGGGGTGGGATTTAGCAGCCTGTCGGGTTTGTCGAGGGTGCTCACGTCGTGGGGGCACAAGTGCTTGCAGTTAGTCAGAGCATTCACTATTAAAATACTTGTAGAACAGGCAGAGGGGTGCAACATTTCGTCGATGGGACAGGGGCTGAAGCTTAGATGCCAGTTCAGGTCATATCAGATTTGCGACTCTCTTTTGAACCTTGTCAAGGAGCGAGAGACTAGCAGCAGATGCACCAGCCCAAATATGTACAGCAATGAATGTAATTGTAACACAATGATGAGATGTATGATGCCAATGTAAAGATTAATTATAAAATATTACAGGGTGACCCAAAAAAAAACGGGCCCCAACTCTAATTAGGCCCCGTTTCTTAGTGTTTTGTCCGAATGAAATGAAACTTTAGTCATAACTAGTTTATTATATTCAAAACATCACATCAAAACACTATGGTCTTTGGTCTTTGAGCATTTCCAAAGATTAAACACTATGATCTTATGGTCTTTGAACATTTCTAAAGATTAAACACTTGATATGATAGTGTGTGATTATTAGGGGTATGACAAGTGAATATTATTTTCATTATTTTCACTCTCGAGTTTATATCCGACACAGTTAGACACAGTTAATTAAGCGAGAACCACATCACTCTATTTAAAAACAAGATATCAACTGATATATACTTGATAGTCAAAATTATGAAAAGAATATTCTGTTGTCATAGCTCGAGTGATTACCATAATGATATCGTGTGAATCTGAAGATTCTGTTGTTGGCATTAGTTTCCCCGATATTTTTCTAGTCAGAATTCTTTCTAGAAAAAAAACAACATTGGTGATTATGAGAGAGATCATGTGAATGAACATTATAAGTGAAAGTGATTTTTGTGGGACGAACTGGATTCGAACTTTAAAGATCAGTCCACCGTCTTCTTTCTTAGTGTAAGTATGGTGAATGAAGGGGAAGATAGAATATTTGTTTGTAAAGACAGTTTGCGAACTGATTTCACACTGAGCAGAAAAAATAGTTGACATTTATTCCTAGACTGCTGTAATAAACTAATAGTGGCAGTTGCTAAAATAAAACGAAATATATACTTTAAAAGCAAAACTTGGTCAATTTTAAAATCCTATAGAATTTTTGGACAAAAGCAGAGAAGAAATGCTGATTTTAAAAAAAGTCTTGTTTTATTAATAATCTAACGTTGTCGTATGACTGGTATTTTGCCCAACAAAAAAGAGAAAATTGATGTGTTTTTCTTCTTACATGTGTGTTGCAGGATCGATACCTTTTCCTTTTGCCGATGCAGTAACGACCGCCATGTTTCGGTCTGAAATTTATTAAAAAAAAGAGAATTATTTACAAGACAAGAACCGCGATGATTTAGCGAATATTTTACTGCTTTTGTAAAAGTTTGTTTAGGTTGCGATTATTGCAGTTTCATACAAACCTTACACGCTTAATAATTCACCTTATCTCTTTATCAGGTTGACAAGAAAGTTCTTGCAGTTTTTAAGTTTTAAATTCAGATGAACATATCTCGGCTTAAACAAAAATTTATTGATCGAAATAAGCACTATCATATCAAGAAATTTTTGCCAACGCAAAGCAAGTGTATTTATGCCAGTAATGTAAAAAATCCTGTATTCTGGTGGCGATGAAGTCGCTGAAGGCTTTTTTGTTATCGCTTAAGGTTTTTTAAGCATTTCTCAAGCAGAAAGTTGTCGAGATACTTGAAAAAGTTGTAGTCGGTAGCTGAGGTGTCTGGAGAGTATGGCGGTTGAGACAGAGTTTCGCAGCTTAATTCGTCCACCTTCTGCAGCGTCATTTTAGCAACGTGCGGTCGGGCATTGTTGTTTGGCATTTTCCGTTGATTAATGCTGGGTGTTGTTGTCGAAGTTTCTAATGCATTTCATCCATTTGTTGACAGTACTTCGCCGCCGTAATGGTTTCGTCTGCATTAAAAAAAATGTAATGGATGAGATTGGTCGCACCAAACAGTCTGCATGACCTTTTTTTGGTGAAACTCTGGTTTCGGAAAGTGTTGTGGAACTTCGTCGGCGTCTAACCACTGAGCTGAGCATCGCTGGTTTTCGTAAAGAACCCACTTTTCATCACAAGTTATAACCCGATCGAGGAACGTATTGTTCTTGTTGCGTAAAAGAAAGGAATATTACACTTCATAAAATACTTTTGGTTGTCGTTCAATTTGTGAGGAACCTATTCGTCAAGTTTTGTCTTTCCAATCTCTCTCAACTGGGTGGAAATCGTCGTATACGTTACGTTTAATTCAGAAGCAAGTTCTCGAAGAGTTGTGCGCGGATTGGCTTCGACTAAGGCTCTTAACTGATTGTTGTTAACATCAACTACGCTCATCATCTTCAAGACTCTCGTCGCCGCCATGAAATTTCTTAAACCACCATTGTGTTGTACGTTCAGTAGTGATTGTTGGGCCAAAAGCTTCGTTGGTATCGCAAGCTGTTGCAGCAAGTTTTTAGCATAGTTTAATTGAAATAAGAAAATTGTGCGAATTTGCTGGGGGTTTTTTTCATCTTATATTAAACATTCTGAAAACAATACATAATTGCTTTAAAACGATTGTAATTTAAACGATAAGATAGAGAGAAAAAACACTATTTAAAATAATATATGCAGTAAAGATATTATAAGAAAACTTATTTAAAAATACATCATTTGAAATCAAAATTACAAATTCCATAAGCACTTTCTTCTCAACTAAATATTTCCAATAATTTGACTCAGAATACAATATCGAACAACATAAACACTTAATGACAAATATATCGTCGTAGTAATCGTCGTAAATACAATAAGTAAAAGTTGTCAGTATTTCAACATCAAATGAAAAAGTTTGATAAATGAATCCGACTAGCTGAAACCATCGTCAATAATTTTCCCCACTCCCTATCTGTGCCTAAATCAAAACGTAGATTCCATGAACAAAGCTTATTTCTTAGAAGTGCACGACTGTGGAACTCTGTTCCGTCTGCCTGTTTCACAACTGATTACAACTTGGATGTCTTCAAGTCCAACACAAACAAATTCCTGATGAACCGCCCCCTTAAGTAATGACACTTTATCAAATCTCCATTACTATTGCTACACTATCCCTTTGATTACTGTACACACAATAACCCTTATCCCTGAGTAGCCATTGGGCCTTGATAAGTGGTGAACTCCATGTAAAAAAAAATGGAAAATATCAAACGAGCACATGCTCTTTTTGCAGGAAGCATAATATTAATAAGTATGAATGGCGTGTCGGCGATAGAAGTTTACAATGCTTTAAAAGAATAAAACATAAAAAGCAAGATGGCGCCATAAATCAAGGATTAAGGCATTACTTAGATTATCATGTTTGTGATTGTGAATTTCTGCTTCATTTGAGAGTTCTTGATAAGATGCAAAAATATGTAATTGATTGGTCCCACGCTTTCTTTTTCTCTGCAACATCTTTCTCATAGATTTGATATTGATAGTCTCAGTCTTTTCTTTAAATACTATTATGACATGTGTTCATGTCTGATATATTTCCTGCTTCATTTGTTGCAGCTTGTTAGACTTGTTGGTCTAGTGGTCTTCATCAATTTGCTGTTTTGATATTTCAATGTAATACAGATTTTTATCCCAGTAGCTTCTTTCCAAGAATTGCAGAACTCTCTTGCTAATTGTTTTCCTCCTAAGCATAACATTTGTAGTTATTAGACTGTGGCTGATAAGAATCTCCTGTGTTTACGATAATCAGAAACGGAAAAGAAGAGAAAGAAAGAAAGTGACGTCACTACTTATTGAGTCAAATATGTCGGCGAAACTAGCGCTGCTATTTAGTCAATGAAATATTACAGGTCATCGTCTGACTATAACGTTTATTGTTTCCAGAATATGACCAATAAGCATTTTCTGTCTTCTTTCGTTCTTGTTAGCTGCTTACATCAAATGACTTCATAGTTTGTATGGAGCAATTTTTATAAAAAAAAGGTTGTTGCTTTTTAGTTAGTTGTTATCTTATTGTAGGAGCAATATAAAGAAGATAGATATTGGTTGCTATAATTTCATTACGGCGATGATGACATTCTAACGGAAACGGAAGAGAAGAGAAAGAAAGAGTGACGTCACTACTCATTGAATCAAGTACGTACAACGTGTCAACGAGACTAGAGCTGCTATTTAGTCAATGAAATATTAAAAGTAATCTGCCGGAATCGATAGATTATCTATCTAACATTACAAGTGACTTATTAGTGTCAGATTATATTATAGTGTGTGAAGACGCTGGTCGGCTACTTTTCTCTCGTCTGAAAAGTGACAGGTGTTTGGAATTCAATTCTATTATTTCATTTGTTTAATTTTACAGCGATAGATCAAGTTTGAATACTTACTTCGGGTTGTTGCAATGTTTTTCACTCGCTTCCACTCCACCGTTGCACATGCGAGAACAGTTACTCCAACTTGTCCAATCACTCCAGCCACCATCGACGCTTTTTGGTTGAAATTCACCCTTCACACACTGACCACGATAGCAATACTGACCACAAAAACCGGGAGAAGAAGAACAGGGAGAAAAAAAGCCAATAAACAATATGTATTAGAAAATAATAGTTTTTTTTTTTTACTTTCAGTTTAAATGGAAACATAATCTAATTAAACATACACACACATACGCACGTATATATATATATATATATATATATATATATATATATATATATATATATATATATATATATATATATATATAGAGAGAGAGAGAGAGAGAGAGAGAACTTTAATGCCTACTAGACACTATCCTCAAGTGTCTAAGGTCTCTCTGTACGGGGGTTTGTCAGAACAACTTGGCATGAGGATAATTTTCCCTAAAAGTAAACCTTGACCAATTATTTAAAATCACATAGTATTTGCAGCCCAAATAAAATCTCATCATTATGGCTAACTCACATTAGCTTTTACGAGTGCACCTTCTCCAAGTGATGTTACCTCAAGTAACTGCACGAAGCTGGATATTCCACCAGACTAGATAAATTCTTGTTCTGGAATCCAGTAAGCTCAAGAGACCAAAAACGAAAAAATATACATGTGAAAATGGTTAATTGGGGAAACGAAAACTCAGTTCTCAATTTCTTTACTAACTCGGTGTTTGAGAGATAAAGAATTTTAATGGAACATTCGAATATATGTATCTCATATAGAGTTCAAGTGTTAGCCCCGGGTAATGGGCCTCATAATTTCTGAGAACTTCGCATGAAGTAAAATAAAGCATATATATATATATATATATATATATATATATATATATATATATATATATATAGAGAGAGAGAGAGAGAGAGAGAGAGAGAGAGAGAGAGAGAGAGAGAGAGAGAGAGAAGGGGTCTTTTTGAAGTTTGCCAACTTTTAAAGCTATTTGAAAATGGTTTTAGTTTTTCATATGAAAATCATTTTGGCAGTAATTTTCTAAAATCGGTGAATCAATTTGCTTTTACGAATTCACATGTTATTTCAGCTGTTTAACATGAAATATTGTTTCGGGAATTCAAAACTAAAACAGCATATAAAATAATGGCTTCCCAGTAGTGTTAGACAACACCACTTCCCTTAAAACACAAAAACAAACATGTTCCGGATATTGGATCTAGTTTTTGCTTTAGATTAATTAAGCTAACCTATTCACGTTATTAAAAATGTCTCCTTTACCTGTTTCATCCGTTATATAAATGTGTGTGTGTGTGTGTGTATGAGAGAGAGAGAGAGAGAGAGAGAGAGAGAGAGAGAGAGAGAGAGAGAGAGAGAGAGAGAGAGCAGAGAGTGAACGTGTACTTCCCACTCCGTTTTCAGCTCCCGTCACTCTAGCCTGCTATGTTTTTAAATCTTTCGATTTAATTTCCTTTTGGGCTGAACGTAAACCGGATGTAAATGTCTGGGTTACTGTGACCTCAATTAACTTAATTATCATTACCATCATTATCATTTAGTCTAGATAAGGTTTTATATTTCATTTATGTGTTAATATTTGATGGGCCTATACGTATTAACCAATTGTCTATTATAATTTTAATATAAAATAAAACATTTTAATACACTAATTTTAAAATATATTAATAGGAATTTTAATATAACAAACTTTTCAGAAAATGTTTTTGTGCAGTACACGTGTTGGAATATTACAATCAGATGAAAACGTCGGATCTTCTTGCTAGTATACATATATACATTTTACTTACGTTTCCCCATTTACGTTTTACACACGGTTCCCACTTAATTGATCGCTTTCCCCACATATACGGAAAATATATAAATATCTAATTTTTTATAGGTTTCTTCGCTCATCTTTTTATCTTCGTCGTATACGTAGATTCGAAACCTGACCAGTTTCGTTTCACATACATTTTCAATCGTTTTCTCCAAAGGCACATAGATTTGAAACCTGATCAACACATTTCCCCACTTATATTAATAATTTTTAATTTTTTTACTTACGTTTCCCACTTTACGTTTTACATACGACTTCCCCACTTACATTATTAATCGCTTTGCCTATATGTGCATAAAATATATCACACTTTTCATAGGATGCTCCTCTCATCTTTGGTATATTTTATTTTTCTCAATCATCCTTATCATTCTCCGGAGGAAGTTCGCCGAAAATAGAGATGAAACTTTGAGAATGTTCTAAAAAAAGGCTACAGATTTTCTTTCTCCTTTTTTTTCCATAATGTTATAATATCATACCTACTTTTATTTTCACACACACACACACACACACACACACACACACATACACACACACACACACACACATTTATTTTCACACACACACAGACACACACACACACACACACACACACACACACACACACATATATATATATATATATATATATATATATATATATACATATTGCCTTTATCTTTACGCATTCATTTTATTCTCCTCGGTCGATGGGAGCATACGGGATATTTCTCTCTCGTAAAGAGGCCAATGCATTTTTCCAAGTGAAAACATCTTCAATTTTAGGATGGCATCTTCGTATTGGGAATTTACCTTTCAACCAGTTGGACTATTGAAATTTACATTTGACTAATCTAAAAACATTTTTATTGTATTATACCACATTTTTCAACTTGCTTTCATCGAGTCTGGACTTCCATTGGAATATCTTATTAACATATACATTTCTAACAACTTTCATAATTTGAAGTTTTCAATTTATGCGGTGACAAGTAAAATTCATAGTCTACCTATTAATATCATTTTGCTGACTACTTTCCTCTGGGGATATTCTTTGAAACTTCATGGAATAAGTATTTTTTTTAAGTTTCCAACATTACTATTTATTGAATAATAAATTGGTTGCAAATTCTTATTTACAGAGTTGAAATTCAATTTCTTATATCAATGCTCTATTTCGAATATTGAACATTTTCATCTGATTAGAGTTCTCCAAAACTTGCTTTAACAGAATTATCCAATTAAAATTAGTTAAATGTTTTGAATACATATGTATGTGTGTGTATGCATATTGTTGGTCCTGTTGTATATATATATATATATATATATATATATATATATATATATATATATATATATATATATATATATATATACTAGCTGTACCCGGCCACGCGTTGCTGTGGCTCAGTTTGTTAAAATGGAACACATGAAAGTAGAGAAAAGTTTGATTCTTTTTTTCAAGAGAATGTACAAATTATTTTTTTTTTAACAGATGTTAAGAAAATAAACAGAAAAATACTTCCATCATTAATTATGCAAAAAAATAAATAAAATGTTGATTTAGTGTTTCAATATGCTTGTAAATTACGATAAAACTTGCTGAGTATGCACTGTTTTACGGTTGTTGTAAAAATGGAACGGAAACTTAAATTTCGCTTCATTTTAATCTTTCTTAATTTTTTAATTGTGCCCCCCCAAACGAATATAATCAAAACAGTAACATTCAACAATTGTACTTTATGTATATAAAGCACAAAATATTTATTAAAAAAAAAATTTTTTTAAAAAGTTAATAACGAAAGGGAAATAATTCCATTTTTAAACGAAAAAGTCAGTTTACCTAACTTACTGTATTAATGCTATTTTTTTAAGCAAGAAAAAAAAAGGTAAATATCCAGATACGCTACTACAGAACACCGACCACTCTAATTTGTTTTTGTATAGGTAATTGAGGTCGCTGACAACGAATCTGATAGTCAAACTTGGGGCAAATTTACCGTTTGCATGGTATTTACCCCTGAACCCACAAACTTCTTTCCACCATTTTGCAGCTTCCGTTTATGCTACGCGCATGCACGCTGTAGCATAAACGACGGCTTTACCAAGCAAACTACGTTGGGGGGGGGGATTTTTTTTTCCAGGACATAAAATTTTCTAATTTTCAAAAATACATTATAGCGCTTTTTGGGTGGAAAATTTAAAATTAGCTGAAAAAGAAATAAAATAAGAAAAGGAAAGCACACCAAGTTGTAGGGGGGGGGGTAATTTATCTGGGTTTTTTTTTTTTACCTGGAACATCGAATTTTCAAATTTTCCGTAAGTAACGCACCGACATTTACCAATTAGAACACCATTTAACATTATCCGAAGATTTTACTTTGTACATTGGGGGCGCGAGCGGGGGGTGGGGGGTGATGTTGGGGCGCGCGCGCGCCCCAACATCACATCCCCCCCCCCAACAAATTAGAGTGGTCGGTGTTCTGTAGTAGCGTATCTGGATATTTACCAAAAAAAAATATTTAGGTTTGGCTATGAATTCCTAAACTCATTTCACTCTAGATAATTTAGGTGACTGAAATAGGAATCTAATTGAATCTTTAATTTCCTGAATAGTATACGATAATTCATTTTTCTTCGAGTTATATCGAATACATTAATACGGACATTAGGGGCTTTTTTCGTAATGTTACTGTAAAAATTATTTTTTATTGTTACAAATTACGACGCTTTAAAAAAAGCAAAAATAAATTCTTGCGTTTTTTATTTACTACTGAAAACCATAACTTTAGTAAAGGTATTTTTTGTTTAAACAAGATAAAACATTTTCACTAAGAGTTAAGTAAAAATAATTAGTTCATTATATTCTGCGATCATTATTTGAAAAATGCTGCAATTTTCATTAAAATTCGTTAATTTCCTGATTTTTGGTGAATTTTTAAGTAAAGGGAGGAGTCAAAATGTGTATACACTTTGAGCGTCGGCATTCATTTTGCGACCACGTGTGGTTAATTTAAATTAAAGTTCAATCACATGGTTACATTATCAATAATCATGTAATTAAACCCATTGAAAATTTACCGATATTGTAAACACATTCTGTTTACATTAAGCCTGTGGTGTTTTTTTAATGATGCAATGTTGTCAACTGAGATTAAAAAAAAACCCCGCGAGATCAGGAGAAAGAAATGTCCAGAAAATCGCTAGATTTTTAACTTATCGGGTTTGTATTACTGTACACATAGATTCGAAAAAGTTGTCAAAAAACAAATATATAACAAATAAATGTTATCGAAGGCAAGATAAGTAACTTTTCTACCTAACTGGATATATTTTTCGTGTTTTTATTCAATGTAACATGTTTATTCAGCTCGAAAACCATACAGTGTTTACCGATGTATTGGAACATTCAAGATGGAGTCTGATTCTCTCTTTAACACGGTAAGTTTGGGAAAAGATGTTATAAATAAAAAACCGGATAAAATACTGTTAAAAACTCGCTCAATACATATTACTGTGACATAGGTTGACATATATTCGGCGGGTTTTTAATAGTATTTTGTATAGATTTTTATTCATAAGACCTTTTTCCAAACTTACGGTGTTAAAGAGGGTGTGAGACGCCATCTTGAATTTTCGAATACATCGGTAAACACTGTATGTTTTTCGAGCTGAATAAATATGTTACATTGAATAAAAACACGAAAAATATATCCAGTTTGGCAGAAAAGTAACTTATCTTGCCTTTGATAACATTTATTTGTTATATATTTGTTTTTTGACAACTTTTTCGAATCTATGTGTACAGTAATACAAACCCAAACTTCGGAGGTTGGAATCCCCCTCTCACCTAAAATGTACTTGGAAACATCGATTTTATAGTGAGATTTAAGAATGGTTAGTCGAAAAAAAGGGGAAAAACAAAACAAATAATCAATAAATAATTGTTACCAAAGGCAATAAATGCTAATTTTTTTTTACTTACATTGAATATTTTCAAGCGCTTTTCTTTATTTTTTAATAATCTAATGCGGGTGTGTGGGTGCCAAATACCTCCAGATTTTCTAGAATTTCCCGCTAGATTGTAAACGAAATCTCCAGGTATAGCAGGAAAACCGCTAAATTGTAACACTGGTCACGTGACAGGAAGCGGTAATAAATGATTGTCCCTAAATAAAAAAAATGGCCTCTCGGTACAAAGAAACCCACCTATTTATCATAGAAAAATTAAGTATAATGTTATAATTAAAAAGAAATATATAAAAACACACATGGATATAGTAAACATATTATACCAAAACGTGGAAGCCATCCGTCCAGTGGTTTTTAGACAATTAATTCGGAACGAACCAACATTTACATTTTTATATATATAGATATATAAAATAAAAATTACAATTAAATAATATATATATATATTTCTGTGGAAATATACTTTATTTCCTTATAATATATACCAATCCGTATTTAAGAAGGTCAATGTAATTACAGAGCAATATAATGAATTAATGACAAAAGTCTATATTCCAAAGTCCATGATGTTGACCATCTTACAGCTTATTTCTTTAATTCAGTTTTACAATTATTGACAGTATCTATTTCGTAGCACAAAATCAATCACTTAGTTATTATATTAGTCAATGAATCTATTTTGACCTTAACTCATCACAAAAGAAATAGCAACAATCAATCTATCAAAAGGAAATAAAGTGCATTTTGACATGATTAAAAATTCGAAAATTAGAGAAGCTGTAAATACCTTATAATATGTTTCCATTACGCCATGTAAATAATAAAAATTTTCAATCAAATCGATTAATTACATGCTCTAGTAGTAGTGATAAACTTAGACTAAGCTTCACATATCATCCCCCGCAATGACTTAGTCCACAATACATTATAGTTTACGTTGCACTGTAGAAAACCTACTCTTTATTTTCTAAAATTGTTTTTATATAATGACTTGAATTAAAGTTTAAAATTCAAAAGTCAAATGTCATAGTTCAATTGTGCTCTTTTGATTTTATACGCCAGGCTATTCTGCTTATGTGGTTATAAAATTTCTAAATGAACTTGATATGTTAGGCTGTATAAGGGTGTTAACTTTTCCCAAACTCAGATTGTTCCTTCTTTAATGGGATTTCTTCGATTATCGAATTTCAATATTTGTACAAAACCTAAGAACACTCCCAGATACATAAAGTATATTTGTGTGAAAAAAATCGATCCAGCCGTTTCGGAGTCCATGGGAAGCAAGCTCACACACATATATACACACAGACACATACACAAAGTGGATTATGCATGAGTATACACACACATACACACACACACACACACACATATATATATATATATATATATATATATATATATATATATTCTTACCCCTTTTTTTCTGCGTCGAGCAATTTGACAGTGGGTCCCATCTGCAGCAGGTATCCCATTTGTCACGCATTTTCCACTCGCATTTAGACACCACAGCTGACGACAAACTTCCTGTCAAAACATAAAAAAAATAAACACATGTAATATACAGCATCTAATCCATTTAGCTGTCCTTATCTTTTCATCTCTAGTTTTTATATATATTTCCCCAAAACCTCTCGCCTTAATGGAGAGGATACAAAAATGTGCTGCTATGGTTTCAAATGATCTGAAATAACAGGAAGGGGAGACTTGATTCCAAATATTTTTCATATGTTATATATCCTCCGTTTGGTTTTCATACATAAAATAAATTTCACTTTATAAGGATTATTTGTTTGATACTGGAGATAATGATAATCGTACCCTATTTTCAATATATATATATATATATATATATATATATATATATATATATATATATATATATATATATATATATTTATTTATTTATTTTGTGCTTCCTTTTTAAAATTAAATGTTTTTAACTCTTTTTCAAGATGTTGTTTAACATGTTTTATTAATCATTTGTATATATATATACATATATATATATATATATATATATATATATATATATATATGATGAAAATAATGGAAATAGTATTCCGACAAAATAGAGAAAATAAAAAGGAAACAAACCGTATTATGTGTTCATCAACGTTTCGTCTTTATTTTATCCAGAGGAAGTCTCGAAATAAAGACGAAACGTTGATGAACACATAATACGGTTTGTTTCCTTTTTATTCTCTCTCTCTCTCTCTCTCTCTCTCTCTCTCTCTATATATATATATATATATATATATATATATATATATATATATATATATATATATATATATTCTATATCTCTACAAAGCCACACTTCGCTTCGCATGGAATATTGTTGCTACATATAGGCCGATATATCAACCATTAGTCCCTCTATATTGGAAAGGTTTAAAAAATAACACAAAACCGTCTCATTACCGTAATGTTTGCATCCCTATGCCTATTTTTCAAGTACTTGGAATGTGCCCTGACGACGTCGACACAAATTCCCCGTCTAACCCAATAAGCAGCAAAATCCCAGACCTTCACTGTTGATGTTCATCGATATCGGAGTGCCTTCCACTCTAATAGTTTCTGCTGAACTTTGGAATTTTCGTTTTGTATCATGTTTCCCCGACTGTGTTTACATGCAGAAATTTAAGTGTAATGCGAACAGCCATCTCGCAGCTCAACCCTTTACTTAGTCTGTCACTGTATGTATGATCCCTAATTCTGGACCAGTATTCTTTACTTTTTTTAATGTTGTCTAAATTTCTACAATTGATTTATGGTATTTTTTCACTGCTGAATCGGGAAATTGCATCTGTTTCTCTCCATCAGGTCAAATTTTTGTGCTAAGTCGATTTGAGTGAAATCAGATCTTATGACAAAATCGATTACATTTTTGTATAAATCAGCTTATTTTTGTCGACACATATCATCCCAAACATGTTGTTAAGAGAAAAAAAATTGCCAACAACATATATTGATTACCCGATAAAAACATCGATTTCTGTAAACTGAGCATTAATGAAAGTAAGTTCACATAAATTGCATGTTGCTTCACTATTGTTCAATATTCTGTTTCTTCAAAGACTGCTCAGCAGCAGGAAGGTCTCTCTTCAGATTCCAATAGTAGTCAGCCATCATGACTGCGTCCTAGCGACCCTGATACCTGGTCTCCATCTCTTATCTTTCCTCCTGCTCGTCACTCATTGAACACAAGTTCTCAGAAAACCAGTCAATATGTGAAAATCTGTAATGCATCTTGATACTGATGGCGCAGTTGAAAAATTCTACGTAGCTCCTGACCTTATTGTTGCTAAGAAGGATGAAAAAAATACCCAATTTCAAATATTTAATGTAATTTTATCGAGCAAAAATTATCGGTATCAATCCAGTCAGAAGTTTTCAATTCTAAAGAATCCTAAGTAAAGAATCGTAGTATTAATATAGTAAAAATAAACAGAGCGCAGTTCTCTTCTCATGTATGACTGAAAAATTCAAAGGGATTCACTATATTTTATACATCGATTCTGGTACATGATTGGTTCGTTCTCATCACCTCTGGATATAAATATAAGCGTCCAAATTTTTGTAATTATACCCACACTAAATATTTAAAAAATATTGCAGCAGTTCAATCCTTAGAGTGGGCAATACGAAAAATGAAGTTGCGACTTCAACCTGGACGTGACTGACGGAACGAGAACATGCTATCCTTATAAAGGTTTTCGTTCGAAATTCTGTGCAGATTCACGAGTCCGACGTCCAATTTCGGTCAAATACACATGAAGAATATCAGTGGTTTAATCAGCTGAAATATCGTGTGAATCACATTCAAGATGAGAACAGCAATTCAAATAATACAACAGTCGACTAAATTCTTTCTCACCAGAGGTTTGCATCCTGTTGACTTGGAGTAGAATTGTAATTTGCATTGTTGATCGACACTATGGTGCTTCCCTGGAAGTTCTTCTGGAAATTCAAAGTCCTTTTCGACAGGTGCATTTTCCAGGCAGTAACCTCGTCGAGAACTAAACGAAAGAAAGAAACAGAAAGAAAAAATATGTTATCATAAACAAGATGTTGAACATTTATTCAAATTACGGAAACTAAGAAAAATGGTTGTTGTTGTTGTTGTTGTTGTTGTTGTTGTTGTTGTTGTTGTTAATATTTTATCACTGTTATATTCATCGGGGATGTTCTGTATGATATTAAGACGCCAGAACAAATATGTAATATTCATTCTGTATAACATGGAGGAGTGCATATATTATGTACGTGTGTCTATCTCGTGTATCATCTAGTGGTATAACAATTATAACAGCATTTTAACAACGGACATGTAACAAAAGGAACAAATAACAGTTCTCTGGTGTTATAACATCGGAGAACCATACCTGGTCCGTCACTGATCTTGTTTGACGGATCCTCTGGAACAGCTGCAAAGAAGATCCATCCTAAGAAATCAACAAATCTCGAGTTGTCTTTTCAGCAACTTTATTTACCGATGTTTCCCCCCATTGGAAAGCTTCCGCTGATTCTTGACTAATACCTTCTGATATCCTCTAATGGGAGCCATCACTGTCCGGCTTGATCCGCTCTCTCTCTTACTCTCGATGTCTGACTGATCAAATCATCGTATCTTTTCCAAAAACTCTACCTAAAATTCGCATCATTTCAAAATGACATCTACATTAAACTACGTCAGACTCTAGAGGTCAATCTATTTTAAATTATTGTTTATGTTCTATATTCTTTAATTTATTAAACATCTTAACATTTTTTTTTATTACATTTTCACCCCAAACAAGGCACATTGCCACTTTGGTGTAGGGGGCTACTATCAGGGGAAACATCTACTGGGGTACTATGTAGGGATTAGGGCAGCGAGATGTTGGTTCACGTTGCACTTGAACTTATGCATGTCAGTACAGTTGGGGAAGCAGTGACCTGGAATGCAATTCCAAAGTCTAGCTGTTCTGGGGAAGAAACTACTGGAGTAGAAAGATCTTTTACATCTAGGGATCTCTACAGTGTGGGGGTGGGATTTTGCAGCTTGTCGGGTCTGTCGAGGGTGTTCACGCCGTGGAGGCACAAGTGCTTGCAGTTCTTCAGAGCATTCACCATTATAATACTTGTAGAACAGGCAGAGGGATGCAACGTTTCGACGATGGGACAGAGGCTGAAGCTTAGATGCTAGTTTAGGGCCTATCAGATTTGCGACTCTCTTTTGAACCCTGTCAAGGAGCGAGAGACTAGTAGCCGATGCACCGGCCCAAATATGACAGCAATACTCCATACATGGGCGAATAGTGGCCTTATAGAGGTACAGGATACTTTCGGGTGTTAGAAGTTTTCTAGCACGGTAGAGAGAGCCCACCTTCCTTGCAGCGGCCCTGGCAATGCCCTCGATGTTATTGTTCCAACTCATGTTTCCTGTTAACGTTAGGCCAAGGAGCTTGAGAGACGTACTCTCAGATAAAGAGTCGTTGGCCATTGCTATAGGTGGTAGAGAAGGTTTCTTGTAATTATTGAATGAGACCAGTTTTGTCTTGGTGGCATTGAACGTTACCATCCATTTTTGTCCCCATTCCACTACTGATTGGAGGTCATTCTCTAGTGTTTCTGCCATTACTTTAGATATATGTTCATTTGTTTTCCTGTCGTGCCTGCTACAGAGTGTGGTGTCATCAGCATATATACCCATCTCAGAGGCAATTTTGTCGGGGAGGTCATTTATGAATATCAGGAACAGCAGAGGTCCAAGGATAGATCCCTGGGGCACTCCCGCATTTATATCATATTGTTTAGATGTACGACCGTCGAGGACAACCTGGATTTTTCTCTTATCTAAGAAGGATTTAATTATGTTAAGTATTCTACCAGTGATACCGTAAGAACTAATCTTCCTGAGGAGACCCTCATGCCATACCCTGTCAAAAGCCTTAGATATATCTAGAGTTACCGCTCTGCCCTCTCCCGCTTTGTCCAGTGAATGGTATATACGTTCAGAGATTACAGTGAGGATGTCTACCGTTGAACGGGCTTGTCTAAATCCGTATTGATGGTCGGTCAGAAGTTTAGCATCTGTAAGGTGCTGGACTAGAGCATGGTTAATTAAGGTCTCAAATATTTTGGCAAAAAGTGGGAGGAGGCTAATAGGGCGATAATTTAATGGGTCAGTTCTTTCGCCAGAATTCTTGAATACTGGTACTACAGAAGCAGTTTTCCAACAGCTCGGAAAACAAGATTGATTAAGGCATTTGTTGTAGAGTTTGGAGAGAACTGGAGCTACTTCGGCTGAGCACTTTTTTAATAGCACAGCTGGGATGAGGTCGGGTCCACATGCTTTGGAAGTGTCAAGGTTTTTTATGATAGCATGGACCTGAGCAGGGGTGATTTTCAGATCGTCTAGCGTGTCGTCTGTCCGCATAGGAAATTGAGGTAGGGGGTGGTTTAGAGGGTCCAGTGTGGAGTTTGAGGCAAATCGACTGGCAAGCATGTTAGCCTTCTCAGTTGCTGAGCAAAGAACCTCGTGATTTCTCTGTAAATATTTATTTTGCTATGATAACATTCTGTTTTTACAAATATTATGATGAACATAATAATCGTCGACTAGCAAGACTTTCTGTGTTGCCCTGCTATATCTAACATCATTTGCATTTCTAAGACGAATAATTATCAGTGATTTGGTGTTCCAGGAAGTCTGAGTTACATCGCATCTCTAGATTTCCAATTCTATACCCCATTTTTATTATCATTGTTCTCGCAGCAGCCGTTTACGTTGATAACGGCTACTAGTCATATCCCATTTCAATTGATGAAGCATTCTTTTTTAAATTTTCTTATTTGTTCTAGCTAAGAATAAGGCATCGTACCGGATGCCAAATATTCACCAGCTATTTCAAACATTCCAAGAAAGTGATATTTTGAAAATTCTAACCGCCCCTTTAAGTGCAATTACTTGTATCTTTCTTGCACTTAGTTCATCCAGTATATACGCCAGTTAGTTTTTGATGTTCTTTTTCATGAGTCCGATTGTTCCTATAATTACTGAAATGATGAAGATCTTCCTAAAATTCCAGTTTCTTTTCATGTCTTACACAAGACGTTGGTATTTTGTTATATTTTCCCTCTCAGTTCAGTTTGACCCAGCATCATTGGGAACACTAACTTATAAGGTTGTTTTTTTCTCCAACTTGTCCCGTATCAATATGTCAGGTTTAATAGCTCCGTTGTCTAAGTACGTAGTAATATTATTCATTGTACACGGTAAACCAACTCTTTTTATGACGTCACTAAACAATGACATTATGCAGTGTTTACGGTAACAAGCACTATAACAAGCTCAACAGTTTTCGAAATAGACCACACCTTATCCTTCTAGATGATGTCATCCCGTGTGTACAGTAACAAGGAACACAAGATCCGCAACTTTTAAATAGTACACCACTTCCCAGAGGTCTAGCTGTTCGTTTAGTATAGCCGTTTTAATAAAGCATCTCGTGTATTCTTTCTCTGATTTGATGAATGACGTCATCATTTGGTGACATCATTTGAAGTCATCGAACTATTCCAATCACTCATCCTTTCCAATCCTCTCATAATCCAATTGGCAATCTCATAAACCTTTATCCTTGAGTGATTTTGGCCTTGATAACTCAGTAGTATTTAAAAACATTCGGTAACTCATCTTCTTATGACGTCATCAAGTGTGCACGAAGACAAGCAAGATATACAAGACAAGACCCATCTAATCCTAGTAGATAGATAGATAGAGAAAGAGAGGTACACAGAGACAGATAGATAGATAGATAGATAGATAGATAGATAGATAGATAGAAAATATTTGCTTTACTCGAGAAAATCGGTGATATATTCACTGCTGCAGCTGGACCACAAAAATGGTGTCGTCCCCTTTGTTAGTTGGGCAGCCATGATTTTTGCCCCCTCGTGTCCAGGGGTGCCGCACGTGTTCCCTGCACCGTCATGTTGCATACCAAAGCTGAAAATAAGTAAAAAGAAGAAAAATCAATGATCAATATTAATCTCTCTAATATACGGCAAAATCACATTCTCACATCGTTTCTTGTTAGATCAACGAAGTTAAGCAACGTTGAGCCTGGTTATTACTAAAATGGGTGACCATTTGAAATACCAGGTGTTGTATATAGGAAAATGTCGACACTTTCCTGCAAAAACTTCGAAAACCTAACGTCATCATCTCCCCTACCCAAGATATACATGCCTCTGGGATCGTTTGATATTCCCTAGACACGGGGTCGCCGGTTCAACCCACCTAGGGTTAATACTGCTTACATAATATCAATCTCTCTCTTCTCTCTCTGTATATTATACACAAAACACACACACACAATATATATATATATATATATATATATATATATATATATATATATATATATATATATATATATACGACATCGACACGTGGGAACAACTACAAAGGCTGAAGTGGCGAAAGCTTGTTCGTGAAAGTTTTGATGCTCTAGAGAAAAGAAAGCAGGTCCACAGCGATCTCAAGCGAGAGCTTCGCAAAGGTTTAATTGATGGTCTTAACCATGATACACAAAGTTGGAAATGCGACACTTGTGAACGAGTGCTTCTGACAAAAGCTGGCTATGCCAACTACCATAAGTCACACAAAACAGTTCAGGTAAATTTTGTACCTATTAGTCCGAACCTAAACAATCTGTTCAATATGCAGCAAAATTTGCAAGTTTACTGCTGGTTTGAGGAGACATATGATTATTCATATGAATACCCTTCAACTTTCAGAGAAACTTTGTGGAAATTGCTCAACTCTGTGAAAATTGCTCAATTTGTATGTCACATCTGCTTCAAGATGTACAAGTCTGCGGTGGAAGTGCCGAGCCATCTGAGATGACATGGACGATTTGGGGAGAACTCAATGTGACAGCAATCATCTGAAAAGATGCAGCGATCATCATGTATGTATGTCAATGTGCATGTGTGTGTATACATATATTTATTTGGAAGATGTTCCAGATATTATCCAAAGACACCTTATCATAAGATAGTTTTATTCTACCCATTCCAAAATATACATTGTCATCATCATCATCATTATTATTGTTGTTATTATTATTATTATTATTATTATTATTATTATTATTATTATTATTATTATCTATATATCTATAAAAGTGAATGTGTCTGTCTGTCTGTCTGTCTGTCTGTGTGTCTGTATGTCTGTGTACATTTCCCTACGCAATAACTCTGTCAATTTTTAGTCTATAGACTCGAAATTTGAAATACCGGGTACTGAGATTTAGGAAAATCGATGTGACGGGTGTCAGCTAGAAATTTGGCTGTTAAGGGGTCAAATTTCAACGATTTGACCTTTAAGAACTCTACCAAACTCCTCCGACAATTTTGGGTCTAGACACTTGAAATTTTAGATATAGGTTCCTTGAACCTGGATCTAACTTAATAAAGTGATTTGAGCCCGAAACAATAAATTTTAAGGGGTCATAATAGGGGTCAAAGTTTTAAAAAATTAACCATTTTTTTTGTTTTTTTTTTGCTTTTTTTTGCACAGCATACACCTCCAAACACCCGAGTAACGCCTGGCACCCCTGCTAGTTATATACAAAATATAATATACACTTACGAAAAGGCTTTATCAGTGCATATTCGCCACAATCAGATTGAAGAAAAGGTAAAAATAAATACCTTCTTTTTCATTTTTTTTCACTGAAAACAAAGGGGAAGTTTTACTTTAACGTTATTCAGTTGTAGTTAAACGTCCCAAATATATTATGAGCATCAAATCTTTTTGCACTTTTTTTCTTTTGAAATATTCATACCCGATCGACAAAAGAGCAATAGAGTAACGTACACATTTTTTTGGGGGGGGGGTTGAAAAACGTAATTACATCGTAGACATTCGAATGCTGAATGGAATTTGCGAACATATGAATAAGACGTCATTTAAACTGACTTGAATATTATTAGCAACTTTTATGCATTTAGAGACTGAAACTTTTTGAGACGCTAAATCTCTACTTATAAAAAAGGCACTTTGTCTGTATGCCTGTGCGTGCGAGTCCGTTCCATATGGACTCCGAAACGATTGGGCCGATTTTGGAAAAAAATTTCATACGAATATACTTTATATATCTGGGAATGCTTTTAGATAGCTTTTGTATCGGAATGTCCCTGATAAGTATCGAAAATTGATAATCGATAAAAAAAGAACCGATTAAAGAAAGAACAATCTGATTTCGATTTTATAAAGCCTAATATCACAAGTGCATTTGAGAAGTTTTATCACCACACAAGCAGAAGGGCTTGGCGCATAAAATCAATAGTAGGTTCTATGATAAGACAGGGGCGCGTTCGAAATTAATGTTTCTGTTTCCATTGTTAGCGGACATTTTCTACCCGGATTTTGTTTTTGCAGCAATTTCGTTCATCTAGAGGCCTGCTTTCATTATGGGTGAAGAGCCTTATAATATGCCCCCTTCTTTATCTTTGGTAAAATATGTGTTTTCAATTATATTTCACTCTTTGTGTATATCAATCCTTTTTGTTTAGAAGCATAATGTATGTTAAATTTTACAACAGAGCATCTATAAAAGAATAACAATATAATTATATTCCAAGATACAAAGATTTATTTTTTATGTGAAAAAAAGCCGTTTCATTATGTTAATATTTTGATACATTTTTTACAGAAAAAAATGTACCAAATTTGAACATAATGGAGGAGCCTTTCTTTATTTACATGAAGAATAAATATTTATATCTTGGAATGTAGCTATACTGTTACTCTTTTATACGGAGTGAGCCAAAAGTACTGGCATAGCATTTTCCATAAATGTATGTATCAGTTATATAAATGCAATTCCTTATAAAAACTATGTTGCTACTATGTTATTAGTGTTCTATGATTACAATTTTATAAGTACATATATTTTAATTTAATCTGTTTTATTTTTTCAGATGGTTAAAAAAACATAATGTCAAATAATTTAAGTACACATGAAAAAAATATGGTTGTTTTTTACATAGGCATCAAGGTCCAGAGACCACTCAAGGATAAGGATTAAGAGTGTACAGTAGTCAATTGGACAATATAGTAATCGCTAGTAATGGAAATTCGGTAAATTTGTTAACTTAAGTGGAACGGCTCATCAAGAACTTGTTCACGTTGGACTTGAAGACAATCAGATTGTAGTCAGCCGGAAAGCAGGAAAACGGAAGACAGTTTCACAGGCGTGCAGTTCTAAGAAAGAAGCTTTGATCATGGAATCTATGTTTAGGTTTAGGCACAGATAAAAAGTGGGAGGAATTATTGATAGTGTTTTCAGCTAGACGAGTGTTTCTTGTGAAAGTTTGGCGAGGGGGGCATAGATTGAAGCTCAGTCGAGCACCTGCTATGAAAATTTGTTAAAAGAATATTGGAAATATCAAAATAATGAAACCGTAAGGAAAAGTGGTTTGAAACATTTGGTACCCCAGCTCCAAAAAGACAAACCATTTACCGTATTTGTGACAAATTCGATGCAACCGATTAAACCCGTATTACCCCTAAAACTGATCAACCTAAAACAGTCTGCCAAGAGGAATATAAGCAACGTGTTGCCGATGCATTTCTTCAAAGTCCAAAAAATCCACCCGAAGAGCTTCTATGGAATTGAACATACCACAAACCTCTATCAGACGAATCATAATATCAATTGGGTTGAAACCCTGTCAATCACGATTAATTAATGGCTTATTAAAGGATAATCTAGACAGGCGACTTCAGTTTAGTGAAATTATACTGAACAAAATTGAAGAAACCCCAATAATTTCAGATAACATTGTGTAGAGTGATGAAGCTTTTTTTAAATTATCTGGTCATATCAATAGATGTAATTGTGTTTACTGGTTTAGTGAAAACATGTATTTTACGTTAGAACAACAATCTAAATCAACCTGGTGTCAATATTAGGAGTGGTATTTCAAGTTCTGGTGTTTGGGGCTATGTTTTGGACGGAACAATCACAGGAGATTAACATCTAAAAATTCTCCCAAAAACAACAACGACGACGACGACGACGACAACGACCTAATTTACACGACTTTTATTTTCAACAGATGGGCCCCTCTACATTATCCCAAAGGAGTTCGTGAGTATCTTGCTGAAACATTTCCATTGAAATGGATTGGTCGAAGAGGCCCAATAGATTTGCAGGTATGTTTATCAGACTTGACACCGATGGATTTTTTTAGAGTACTTAAGGACAAAGTTTAAAGTAAAAAACCAAGAAGTATCGATGATTAAAAAAATAACATAAGAGATGCGTTTCAAGAAATTAATGCCCAGAATGTCTGTCGAAGCGTACGACACAGACTTCAAAGCTGTGTAAATCAAGAAGGAAAACAGTTTGAGCACTTGCGTTCGTAAATAACATTTTATTTTCATTAATATAATTGTTTTATTGCATATAATTCTACGTATACGTGATCTCTTCATAAATGTGTTTACTGTCCACTTACTTTTGGCCCACCCTGTATATATATATATATATATATATATATATATATATATATATATATAAACATACTACTAGACTACCCGTGACCCGTTGGATCAGTATGTTATATTAGCTATGGAATTCATGTATGAGCGTGACACTTGTGATGTAAAGAAAATAGTTTTATTTTGACATAACAGAAACATTTCTATGAAAGTATATTAAAATGAAAAATCACGGGCGGATCACTCAAACATGAAAAAAAATTCTCCCAATTCGTGTAAAGTTACCTAATTTTCCGAACAATGTCTCAAAAATCGAAAATTAAACATGATTTTCCTACGAATCGAATGCCGACGAAAGTCACTTAACAGCAAAAACGCACATGAACCTACCAATGAGAAATATAAGAATGAAAAACTCATGTTGGAATCCTTCAACCAAGTTATAGAAACTTAAAATCTAAAAAAAATAATTAAATAGAATAAAACCCAAATAAATAAAATAAAATAAAATAAAACTAATATTGAAACAGATTAGTAAATGTGTCAACAAATTCCACGTTCCCGCACAACTATTTTATATCTAAAAATGTAAACAAAAAATAAAGAAAGAAGGAAGGAAGGAAAAGGGACGGACAGAGAGTAGTAGTAGTAGTAGTAGTAGTAGTAGTAGTAGTAATGGCTTTAATACAATTGTTCTTATGTTTGTCAACGGGTTAAAGATGATTAGTTGTAAGAAAATAGCGACAATATAGTTGTAATAAAGAATAGTTGCAAAACACCCCCACTCTTCCCATGTTAAATAATAATTTCGAAATAATAACGTTAATATTTCAGTGCGCAGGTCAAAATCTGCAAAATAAGCGATTTGTGTTTATTTGTTTACGTTGTTATGGGTTAATGTTTATGCCCGCATGCGCAACCCGATGTCGTAAACCGGAAAGTGGGTTACATCACTCGTTACAAGGTCATTTGAGTTTTATAATTATATAGATATACATATATATATGTGTGCGTGTGTGTGTATTGTAATCTAAGAAAAAAGAAAGAAATTGACAGTACTCCAGCAACATTCGCGTCATTAGCACAACGTTACCTTTGCCGTGTTATCTTTTCTGTTAAATATTAGGCTCGTTCGCCTACACAATTCGTTCTTTTTTTATAGTAGTCACTCTTCTCATATGTAAATTATATTTTGAAATCACACGCCTCACGGTCTGTAAAAATAATTTCACGTCATATAAACCTTACATCACTAGTGCTTCATACACGGTCAAACTAAAATAAAGTAATACTCACTACTCGGTCAGACTAAACTAGCACTCAATACACGTCCAAGCATAACTAGTGCTTGATAAACGGCTAGACACAAAGAATCATTCGTACACGGCTAGACATGAGACTAAGATCAATAGACATCTCCTGTATTTGCAATAATTAGGTTTTGTTCTTGTTAGCTTCTTACATCAAGTGGCTTCATGCTTTGTTTCGAGCGATTTCCATAAAAAATAGCTCCTCGTACACGCCTAGACACAACTAACCCTCCATACACCGCTAAACACAACTAGCTCTCCATATACGCTAGACACAATGGCCTTTCACATTCTTGTTGGTTTTCAAATGTAAACAATTCAGACTAAAATTGTAATGATCTTACTCATAACATTACGACTTCAATTTTCGAAACATCCGACTCTCGAATCATAATTTAATAATCTCCATAATACAACAATATTTTTTTTAAAAGTCCAACTTTCGAATTGTATTAGCAATTCTCCAAAACATATCAAAGCCAACTATAAAAACCCGACTCTCGTATCGTAATCAAAACTTATTAAAAAATAAATAAGTAAATTGTTGATGAGGAAAAAGTAAATAAATAGTTAATAATAAATAAATAAAAAGTTAATAATAAATAAATAAATAAATTGTTATTAAAAAATAAATAAATTGTTAATAATAAATAAATAAATTGTTAATAATAAATAAATGAATTGTTAATAAAAAATAAATTGTTAATAACAAATAAATAAATTGTTAATAATAAATAAATTGTTAATAATAAATAAATAAATTGTTAATAATAAATAAACAAATTGTTAATAATAAATAAATACATTTTTAATAATGAATAAATAAATTGTTAATAATAAATAAATAAGTTTTTAATAATAAATAAATAAATTGTTAATAATAAATAAATAAATTGTTAATAAATAAATAAATTGTTAATAATAAATAAAAAAATTGTTAATAATAAATAAATTGTTAATAATAAAATAAATTGTTAATAATAAATAAATAAATTGTTTATAATAAATAAATAAATTGTTAATAATAAATAAATTGTTAATAATAAATAAATAAATTGTTAATAATAAATAAATAAAATGTTAATAATAAATAAATAAATTGTTAATAATAAATAAATAAATTGTAAATAATAAATAAATTGTTAATAAGCAATAAATAAATTGTTAATAATAATTAAATACATTTTTAATAATAAATAAATACATTGTTAATAACAAATAAATAAATTGTTAATAATACATATATAAATTGTTAATTATAAATAAAAAAATTGTCAATAATAAAAAATAAATTGTAAATAATAAATAAATACATTAATAATAATAAATACATAAATTATTAATAATAAATAAATACGTTGTTATTAATAAATAAATAAATAAATTGTTTATAATAAATAAATTGCTAATAGTAAAAAATACATTGTTAATGATAAATAAATAAATTTTTAATAATAAATAAATAAATTGTTAATAAAAAATAAATAAATTGTTAATAATAAATAAATAAATTAATAATAAATAAATAAATTGTTAATAATAAATGAATAAATTGTTAATAAAAAATAAATAAACTTTTAATAATAAATAAATAAATTGTAAATAATAAATAACTAAATTGTTAATAATAAATAAATAAATTGGTAATAAAAATAAATAAATGTTTAATAATAAATAAATACATTGTTAATAATAAAGAAATTGTTAATAATAAATAAATAAATTTTAAATAATAAATATATAAATTGTGAATAATAAATAAATAAATTGTTAATAATAAATAAATACATTTTTAATAATAAATACATAAATTGTTAATTGGAAATAAATAAATTGTTAATTAGTAATAAATAAATTCTTAATAATAAATAAATAAATTGTTAATAATAAAAATAAATTGTTAATAATAAATAAATAAATTGTTCATTAGAAATAAAGAAATTGTTAATAATAAATAGATTGTTAATAATAAATAAATGGTAATTAATAAATAAAAAATTGTTAATAATAAATAAATACATTTTTAATAATAAATAAATAAATTGTGAATTAGAAATAAAAAAATTGTTTATGATTAATAAATAAATTGGTAATAATAAATAAAAAAATTGGTAATAATAAATTGATAAATTGTTAATAATAAATAAATAAATTGTTAATAATAAATTGATAAATTGTTAATAATAAATAAATAAATTGTAAATTAGGAATAAATAATTTGTTAATAATAAATAAATAAATTGTTAATTAGAAATAAATAAATTGTTAATAATAAATAAATAAATTGTTAATAATTAATAAAAAAATTGTTAATAATAAATAAATAAATTGTTAATAATACATAAATAAATTGTTAATAATAAATAAAAAATTGTTAATAAGCAATAAATAAATTGTTAATAATACATAAATAAATTGTTAATAATAAATAAATAAATTGTCAATAAAAATAAATAAATTGTTGATAATAAATAAATAAATTGTTAATTTGAAATAAATAAATTGTTAATTGCAAATAAATAAATCGTTAATAATAAATAAATAAATTGTTAATAATAAATAAATAAATTGTTAATAATAAAAAATAAATTTTTAATTACAAATAAATAAATGTTTAATAATAAATAAATAAATAAATAAATTGTTAATAAGAAATAAATAAATAGTTATTAATAAATAAATAGATTGTTAATTAGAAATAAATAAATTGTTAATAATAAATAAATAAATTGTTAATAATACATAAATAAATTGGTTATAATAAATAAATAAATTGTTAATAAGAAATAAATAAATAGTTATTAATAAATAAATAAATTGTTAATTAGAAATAAATAAATTGTTTATAATAAATGAATAAATTGTTAATAATAAAGAAATACATTTTTAATAATAAATAAATAAATTGTTAATAATAAATAAATAAATTGTTAATAATAAATAAATAAATTGTTAATAATTAATGAATAAATTTTTAATAAGAAATAAATAAATTGTTAATAACAAATAAATAAATTGTTGATAATTAATAAATAAATTGTTAATAAAAAATTGTTAATAATAAATAAATTGTTAATAATAAATAAATAAATTGTTAATAATAAATAAATAAATTTTAATGATGAATAAATAAATTGTTAATAATAAATAAATAAATTGTTTATAATAAATAAATAAATTGTTAATAAGAAATAAATAAATAGTGAATAATAAATAAATAAATTGTTAATAATAAATAACTAAAACCATTAGAAAAAAAGTTTTGTTATACGATTTTTCAATTCTGATTCATCTTAATCTAATGGATTTTATTATGAATTTTATTTTATGGATTTGAACTGCAATCGGTAAATTGATGCCACTTTAATATGATTGTGGATACTTTGAATGTCATTCAACATTCAACATGTAATCGAAAATTCTTGATTTTAAATTAGTGAAGATTTTTTGTTGTAAGGCATTTTTTGTCTTTGAATCAAAATGTCGAACATTTTATTTCATCGATCATATGAAAAAAAAAAAACTTCTAGACTAAGGCAATTTTTATTTGTATAAAAACCTAAAGTGTTCCAATTTGTGAAATTGAATTTTTCACATTAAAAAGCGAACATTTCTACTTAGTTTGTCCCGTGGACTTGCTAAGAAAGAATTAATCCATTACAAGATTTGAGAAAACTGAGCGCAAGGATCGCGGGGAAGAGTTGTGGTTGAATGTGTTCTATCAAACTTAAGAGATATTCGATAAAGATTACCAAAACTTTCAAGTTTGAGGATTATTGCTTCTGGGCAACGGCGCTACTGAAAAATGCAACGAGTTTTCGTCTTCTCTATTCACCTACTTGTGGCCGATCTCGTGGGCTATGGTGTACGCCGATGCCAAACCAATGTCTTCGTTAATGCTACAGCTGCGTTCGTCTTCACACATTCCAGCCACCGGAGCAAGACCTGTAAGAGGATAGAAACAATTTTCAAATAAAAAAAGAAGAAAATATCAGGTCTTTATTGCTGCGTAAAAGAAGGTAAAATGACACTTGATATCGGCGTTTCATTTGGTTGTTGTTCAATTAGTGAGGCACCCATTTATCATTTTTTTTTCTTCTTAAATTACCATTTATTGTGTCAGAGTAAATATATTTATTTACAAAGTAAGTAGATCAGCTTACCGCAACAACATGTTCTTTAAATACATTTACAAAGCTCGAAAAGAATACACAAATCAATACACACATATATATAAACATATCAATCACTTAATTATTATATCAATCAGTGAATCTATTATGCCCTTAACTCATCAGAAGAAATAGCAACAATCAATCCGTCAAAAGTAATTGAAATGAAATAATATTCAATATGACGTAATGAAAAAATATAAAGGTAACTGCAGATTCTCTTCCAATTTTCGGATTTTTACCATGTCGAATCATATTTCAATGCCTTTTGATGGAGTGATTGTTTCTATTTCTTCTGATGAGTTAAGGGCATAATAGATTCACTAATTGATATAATAATTAAGTGATTGATTTTGCGCTACGAAACAGATACTGTCAAGAATTGTATAAGTCAACTGAATTAAAGGAATAAATTATAAGATGGTCAACATCATGAATTTTGAAATATAACTTTTTGTCATTTATTCTCTATATTGCTCTGTAATTACATTGAGCTTCTTTTTTTTATTATTCAATCTTCACCTCAAACAAGGCAAGTGCCACTTTGAAGTAGGGGGTACTATTCGGGGACAATTTGCGGAGGCATTATGTAGGGAGATTAGTAGAAAGATGTTTGTTCACATTACACTTGAACTTCTGCATATCAGTACAGTTTGGAAAGCAGTATTCCGAGAGGGAGTTCCAAAGACCTGCAGTTCTGGGGAAGAAACTATTGGAGCAAAAGGCTTTCTTACACCTAGGGATCTCTACTGTAAAGGGGTGGGACTTAGTTGCTTGTCAGGTTTGTCGGGGGTAGTCACGTCGAGGAGGTACAAGTGCTTGCAGTTCATCAGAGCAACAACCATTAAAGTATTTGTAGAACAGGCAGAGGGATACAACATTTCGTCGATGGGACAGAGGCTGAAGATTAGATGACAGTTCAAGTAACAGGTTGGCGACTCTCTTTTGAACCCTGTCCAGGAGTGAGAGAGAAGTAGCAGACGCACCAGCCTAAATGTGGCAGCAATATTCCATACATGGGCGAATGGTTGCCTTATAGAGGTACAAGATACTTTCAGGGGTTAGTAATTTTCTGGCGCGGTAGAGAGAACCAACCTTCCTTGCAGCAGCCTTGGCAATACTCTCAATGTATATATTCCAGTTCATGTTCTCTGTAAACGTAAGGCCGAGGAGTTTAAAGGAATTACTTTCAGACAGTGTGTTCTTGGCCATTGCTATTGGTGGTAGAAAAGGTTTCTTGTAGTTATTGAAGGAAAAAAGCTTAGTCTTAGCTGCATTGAACGTGACCATCCATTTTTGCCCCTATTCCACTACAGATTGCAGGTCATCCTCTAGTGTTTCTGCCATTTCCTTGGATATGTGTTCATTTGTTTTCCCCTCATGCCTATTATAGAGGGTGGTGTCATCAGCAAATATACCCATCTCTGAAACAATTTTATCAGGGAGGTTATTTATGAATATCAGGAACAATAAGGGTCTAAGGATAGACCCCTGAGGTACTCCCGCATTTATATCATATTGTTTAGACGTACGACTGTCGAGGACAACTTGGATTTTTCTCTTACTTAAGAAGGATTTAAGTACATTGTGTATTCTTCCAGTGATACTATATGATCTAATTTTCCTGAGAAGACCATCGTGCCATACCTTGTCAAAAGCCATAGATATATCAAGGGCTACCGCTCTACCCTTCCCTGTTTTGTCCAGTGAATGGTATATACGTTTAGAGACCACAGTTAGGATATCTGCTGTTGAACGGGCTTGCCTAAATCCATATTGTTTGTCAGTCAGGAGTTTAGCAGCTGTTAGGTGTTGGATTAGGGCTTGATTAACTAAGGACTCAAATATTTTGGCAAAAAGTGGGAGGAGGCTAATGGGGCAATAATTTAGTGGGTCAGTTCTTTCACCAGAGTTCTTGAAGACTGGTACCACAGAAGCGGTTTTCCAGCAGCCAGGAAAGCAAGATTCGTTAAGGCATTTATTGTAAAGTTTGGAGAGAAGGAGCAACCTCAGCAGAGCATTTTTTTTATTAGCACAGCCGGGATGAAATCTGGTCCACATGCTTTTGAAGTGTCTAGGTTTTTATGATACCATGCACCTGAGAAGGGGTGATTTTCAAATCGTCTAGTGTGGCATCTGTCCGCAAAGGAAAGTCGAGGAGGGAGTGGTGTGTCTGGTCCAGTGTGGAGTTTGAGGCAAACCGACTGGCAAGCAGATTTGTCTTGTCGGTTGTCGTGTAAGCAACCTCATAATTGTTTGATAGTGGGGGAATAATTGACTGCCCATTATTTACTACACTGCTGTAGATTTTCCAAACATCACAGGTTCCTAATTTTTGTGCTTCAATGCGTTTCCTGGTGGTTTCAGTGTAATCTGTCTTAGCTGTCACTATTACTCTCTTAAAATTATTTCTGGCTTCTATATACAAAAGTCTGTTTGAACTGGACTTATGTCGGTTGAATCTACGGAACGCATGCTGTCTTTGAATAATGGCAGCTGCACAAGCAGAGGTAAACCATTGAGGAGAGTGGAGTTTGCTATAGAATTTCCGTGTGGGAACATGTGCCTCAATTGCAGTTTTTAACCATTCAGTGGTCTCATTTGCACACTGTTCAGCTGGGAGAGAAAAGATATTTTGCCATGGGGCATATCTGATGAGTTCCCTGATGGCTTTCCAGTCGGCCTTTTTGTAATACCTCGTTGTTTTGAGTAGTGGGTCTTCAGTTTTAGGGCGAGAATTTAGGGTGATTTCTACCATTATCACAGCATGATCAGCATTCCCGAGTGGGCTGTGGGCATTTGTTATACAATTATCAGGAACTGTTGTCAGAAATAGACCAAGAAGTGAGGCATGTTGGTCTTGCTGGTCTGGGAAACATGTTGGGAATGTAACCGTCTGAGATAGGGAATGGGATATAGCGAAGCTATGTGTTGTGCTACCAGCTATGTCTGTGTAATTAGAGAATCCAAGCCAGTTACTGTGGTGGACATTGAAGTCACCAAATACATGTATTTCAGCGCTACAGAAATATATATATATATATATATATATATATATATATATATATATACATATATATATAAACATATATATATGTGTGTGTGCATATATATACAAACACACTATCATATCTATACAAAAAACTAACACAATATCTCTATCTCTATCGCGACTATTGTATAAAGTCACTTTGTGTATGTATGTGTGTGAATTCCTTCCTCATATGTTCCGAAATGGCTAAGCCTCTCTTTTGTAAATTTCACACAAAGCTAATTTATATGTCTGGCAGTGTTCTTAGATATGTTTTGTAAAGAAATTCATCCGATAAGTATCGAAAATCCCTCCAAAAAAACATATGTAAAATAGTTTTTCTCTTCTTATAGATAAAAGGAATACTTTTTACAAAGAAATATTTTAAGTTATACCGGCAAAGAGAGATAATAAAATTTCAGCGAATCATTTCTTCTTAAAAAAAAAGATTTTTTTATAATGTGGAGATATAGCTTATTGATAGAGCATTCGACTACAGATCGAATAATCCCCTGTTTAAGCCCGGGTGTTCCTCACCATTTTAATTTTTTTTTTTTTAATTATGAGTACAATTAAAAGAGGAGGTACCATTTAAAATCGCCTTCGTTTGTATATTTTAAAACTAAACATTAATCAGAAGTGACTTTCCAGGGCATTCATCGTCAAGCCCAAATATCAGCTGACATATTGTAAACAAACACAGACGGAATTTGATGAACGATATTACCGTTATTATTATTAATTAATTAATTTATTTATTTATTTATTTTACGAATTAGTTCACCGAGCAAATTATTCCTCTTAATATATAACCAACAGAGGATTTATTCTATAATTATACATATGCAATCTGCATAAATTAAAATATCATGTTTAAGCGTATTGTACTACCGGGCAACGCCGGGCTGCTCAACTAATATACAAATAGAGATAATGTTCGCGAGCAAGTTTATTTCCCCAAGTTCAACTATCTCTCTTGGCGGCCTTATGATGTTTGAATGTACTCAAAGAATTTTGGAAAATTAATCGTAAAAAAAAAAAAAATAATGCAAAATGTGAATTTAAAGAAAGACAAAATTTAAATGAAATGAAAACGCCGAGAACTTATGTTTTCCGACGCAATTCGCATTTTCAATTCGCAACAAATGCAGCCATTTTCATTAAATAATAATTTTTGTTGATTATATACTGAAACTAAATAGTGAATACCTGAAAATGTGTTATTAAAAGAAATACCAGATCGGATATGTAATCGATTAGTAAAAGGTTATGTTGCCAGGTTAAGAAACACTCGGCTAAACTACTGATTGACCAATCATGAGTCTTGTATATGATGTTTTACTTACCTAACGTGGCGCAAGGCTTGTTCTTGTACGTACAGATGTCATATCTGAAACAAATTAGATATTAGACAATATATAAACAGCAAAGCAACGCACACACACACACACACACACACACACACACACACATATATAAAAGTGAACATGTCTGTGTATCTGTCTGTGTATCTGTCTGTCTGTGTGTCTGTGTGTGTACATTTCCCTACGCAATAACTCTGTCAATTTTAAGTCTACGGACTCGAAATTTGATATACAGGGTACTGAGATTTGGGAAAATCGACGTGATTAGTTTCCCGCCAGAAATTTGCCGATTAAAGGGTCAAAGCTCAAGGATTTGACTTTTGAGAACTCTACCAAACTCCTCCGACAATTTTGGGTCTAAACACTTGAAATATTAGATATAGATTCCTTGGACATGATCTAACTTAATAAATTGATTTGAGCCCAAAACAATAAATTTTAAGGGGTCATAATAGGGGTCAAAGTTTAAAAAATTGACTGCCCCCCCTTTTTATTTGCTCAACATACACCTCCAAATACCCGGGCAACGCCGGGCACCAATGCTAGTATATATATATATATATATATATATATATACTAGCAAAAATACCCGTCGTTGACTGGGTTCAAGAACAGCCTACAGAAAATGGACTCTGATTTATAAAAGTATGATAGGTTATGAAAAGGAAGGGTTGTAAAGAGATAGCTCCGAATTTGGGGGGTATCAAAACCAAAGCAAAATATGATGAAAGTAAAAATAAAATAGATAAACCCCATAATTTATTATACCATATCTGTTCACACTGAAACACTTATCACAATATTTTGTGGATTTATATTAAAAAACCTTGTTAAACTTTGTGACATATTTCCATTCTATAGAGTTCAGGCACGAACGAACACCCCATAATTTTATCATACCATTTTTCTTCAAACTGAAACAGAATTATCAAAGTATACTTACGTAGGTAGATATGAAAAGTCTTTATTAAAGTTTTTTTTTTTTTTTTTTTTTTTTTTTTTTTACAAAGGCATCACCACATTATCAAGGCCCAGAGGCCACTCAAGGATAAGGGTTAAAGAGTGTACAGTAGAAGTTGGTCAATATAGTAATCATTAGTAATGAAAATTTGGTAAATTTAATAACTTATATGGAACGGCTCATCAAGAACTTATTTACGTTAGACTTGAACACAACCATATTGTAGTCAGCCGGAAAGCAGGAAAACGGAAGACAATTCCACAGGCGTGCAGAAGCTTTGTTCATGGAATCTATGTTTAGGTTTAGGCACAGATAAAGAGTGGGGGAAATTATTGATAGTGTTTACAGCTAGACGAGTGTTTCTTGTGAAAGTTTGGCGAGGGGGGACCATAGATTGAAGCTCAGTTGAACACTTTCCATGAAAATAACGATACATCAGAGACAAACTCGCAACATCTCTTCTGTGAGATAGAGGTTGTAAGGAGGAGAAAAGGACATCTCCTACGAGGCTACGAAGTCTATTTTGAACTCTATCAAGGCAGGACAAGTCCTTTCTAGCAGCTCCTGCCCAGATGTGGCAACAGTATTCCATCCTTGGACGTACCTGGCTCTTATATAGATAGAGAATAGCATCAGCAGTGAGATATCTACTGGATCGATAGAAAGATCCCACCATTTTTCCAGCGGCCTTGGCAACAGATTTGATATACGTGTTCCATTTAAGATCAGGAGTAATGGTCAAGCCCAGAAGCTTGTCAAAACTTGAGGCCTCCTGAAGACGAGAGCCATT